>NC_081841.1:101714368-102024201 GCF_963259705.1 Myotis daubentonii | reverse complement strand
AGAAACCATATTGAAGCATGAATCATTGGTGAATTCACTTCCTCAAATAGATATTTGTTTTTCTCACAATTTATATTTTAGGAGGTATTGATATTAAAGGAACTATATTAACATGATTTTTGAGGGTCATTTAGGTTATTTTTAGATATTCCAGTTATTCTGTTTCAGAAGGAATATGATAATTAAGTCTTTGAGAGTGATAATCTTGCCAGATTGCTGAGCTACACAGATTTTTGGGTCATAGTTCATTATCAAAGTCTAGTTCTTCAGGAGTGATGTGTTACTCTTTACTAACCATTCATTTACTCAGGTATATTAGGTATACTAGTACATTTGGCACCCACTAAGGGCTAGATACTGCTGAGTGTTAGGTAAAGAGCAGTGATCAAGACAGCCTCTGCTTTCATGGTGTTTACAATGTAGTTGAGGGAAACACACAATATTCAAATGAACGTATTAGTAAATGTAAAATCTATATATATAAAAGGCTAAATTGATTCGCGCATGTGCGATACATATAAAACTCTCTGGTGCCAGTTGCACATGTGTGTTTCCATCTGTCATTGTCGATGGCGAATTTGGTTGACACCTTTATTATAGAGAGGGCAAATAGTGATATTAAAATATTTCTTCTAATTAATTTCCTTTCAGTGTGCACAAATCCGTGCACCAGGCCACTAGTATACTATAATCAGATTAGGAAAATGAGGCACAGAGAGAGTTGCCAAGTCAAACATGAGTAAGTGGGATTCTGATCTCAAGAATGTAGACTCTGAAGCTCTTCCTAGGGCTTCCACTCTGGGGCATTGATTGCATGTGGTGTGTGTGTATTGTTGGCAAATACAAAAACACCAGTACCTGGCCAAATGAGAATGTTTCAAAAGTAATGTTAAAATTGTGTCTATATTTAGATTTTGATGTGCTTCCAAAGTAATGCTAAATATCTCAAAGTAATTTGCAATTTTATCCTTTAAAGAAAACTGTAATTTACCTTCTGAGAATTTTAAAATTAATAATCAAGGAAAATGAAGATATTTACCCTTGTGCTTTTATAAATGCCATTTTTCTAGACTTTGAACACTCCGCCTCCCCCCTTGTCTGGTGAATTCATAACTGTCTGTCAAACAGATAGCCTTACTTGAATAATCGTACCCCCGTCTGTCGCCATCCTTCATCCCCCTCATATAACTTAACCGCATTTTTGTTATCTCAATAGCACTTATCATATGTAATGTGTTGTACATTTTCCTCTTATCTGCTTTTTAGATTGTGAAGGTTTAAGGGGAGGGGCTGTCATTTATTTCTGCCCTTTGGTGGAGCGCTAACTTTTGCATATAATAAAACAGTTTCCAGAGTCCTTTATACCTGAGCGAAGTGAGTTTGGTTAAACATGGATGAGATTGGAGGTGTGTGTGGAGTGGTGGAGAGAAGAGGGGCTGGACCTAAAAAGAATGATAGTTCTCAGAGAATCAGCAGCTGTGGAAACATTTATGATGAATTAAAATTTTATTCTGTAAATAATAAAGTTCACATAATTGTTTCATTTGTCAACATAAGGTGCCTGGGCAAATTGGTAGCACCTTAATTGGGTTAAATAACTGTGTTAAAAGCAAATCTTTCAGATATGTCTTTTTTAGATCACTATTGTTCTGCTTACATGTGAAAATTAGTTTGCTTTTCTTGTTAGCCTGACTCAAATGAGTGGTTATGTTTAGATTGCCCTGAATAAATTTGCAAAGATACCTGTAGAAATGACTCTTGTTATTTGTCCGTGAAAAATACGTTTTCAGTATCACATGGTGTTATTTTGCCTCTGTAGTAGTTTTGAGACTTTCAGGGCCTGGCACAGAATAGCTATCCAATTTTTAATATTGTACTTAATAATGATGAAATAATGGGAAAAGTGGCCAAAACCATAGAGAGGCCTATGTTTTGAAATTGAGGTGGAAGTTCTAGAGCTGTTTTTGGTGGCCTAGGACTGGAGAGTGATAGTATGGATCCTGACTGTTAATCCTGACTAGCTCCCACTGTGATAATTATTGTCCCTTCCTATGCAGTGGTAGTAGGCGTCATGGTTGGGAAGGGATTGTTGGGGAGGGATTGGATAAAAGGAGAAACTGCTGCAGCGGAAGGTAGGTAGATCATGAGGTGGCACTGGCCTGGCCGCTTGCTCACCTGCATCCATAGGGTGAGATAGGTCTGTTATAACGTGGTGTCAGTGAGGCCAAGGCCACAAGTTAGCTGCCCAGTGGATCTAACAGGTTTACCTTGAGCAAGCCTGTATCTAGCACAGCACCTTGCCCATGTTTAACTTTGAACTACTCTTTGAACTACTCCCAGGTGAAGCTGCTATTTGTCTTTTCTTCAGTCTCACTGGCATCATTCAGTAAGAGTAAGCTGTGTTGTGTGGTCATAGCACTTCAGAAAGAAAGGAAGGGAAGAAAAACCTCCAGGCTCATGCTTTGTTAAGGGGGTGGTTTGATAGTCACCTTTTTATGTAGTCAGAATATTACCCTATATAATAATCCTATCTAATAAAAGAGAAACATGGTAATTGGCGTACGACCGCTACCCTTCCCATTGGCTAATCAGGGCGATATGCAAATTAACTGCCAGCCAAGATGGCGGTTAACCACCAACAAAGATGGCGGTTAATTTGCATACGTAGCCGCAATGCCGGGAGGTGAAAGGGGAAGGACTGAAGAATGGTGATCCGCAACCCAAGCGGCAGGCAAGAGCTGGGGGGTGGGCAAAGGCCGCCTTCAGCCAGTGATCGCCATTGGAAAGCCGGTTGGGGTTGCTGGCTGGCCTGCACCCAGAGATCGTCATGGCGATGGGAGGGCGAGGGTCTGCGCCGGGCTATCAGAGGGCGGGAGAGTCCGGGAGCAGGCCAGGCGGCAACCCAGACCCCCCAGAAGCCGCCTGCCTGCGCCGCTGTGAGGCAGCAGAAGCCCACAGCCCAAGCCCATGTGCAACCTCTGAAGCCGCCTGCCCACAGCATGTGCAGCCACAGAAGCTGCCTGCTGCCACCTGTGACCTGATCCGGTCCGGGTTGCAGGCCCGCGCCTGTGTGCAGCCGCAGAAGCTGCCTGCCTGCCGCATCCCACTATGATCCACTGAGTTATGAGGCCAGAGAGCAAGAACTTCCACCCCTGAGTCAAAGTGGGGAGCAGAGGACACCGCCTCCCCTCCTATAGTCGCCAAAGGACAGGACCTAACCTAAGCCACATCCTCTGAGACAGCCAGGCAGGCACCACTGACCCTCCCTGCAGGCGGGGCCCCCCTCCCCCTTCCCCTGTCCCTGCACAGCTCCCATAGCTCCCCACTGGCTGAGTCAGGCACAACAGGTTTGCAGCCATAGGGGCGATTTAGCAGCTAATGAAAAATGCGAGAACCAACAAATGAAGCAGCTACTGCAGTGGGGAAAAGAAGCTCATCAAATTCGTTGTCGCTGAGAAACTGAGGCAGCCAGCACCGGCCCCTGCACGGGATGAGGCTTCTGCTTCTAAAGAAACGTCCTGGGGTTAGAGGTGAAGGGGTGCTGCCTTTCCCAACTCAGAGCTCTAGGAGGAGTCTGTGCTCCCCCTCCTGGTATTCTTAACACCCAGAGACCCCTCCCCAGTCCAGGCAGGAATGTTCCACGCTGACCGCCTCCAGAAAGCAGAGAACAAAGAGGCACTTCTTGACTTCAAGCCTCTAAACCAGTGGTTCTCAACCTTGGCTGCACATTAGAATCACCTGGGAATCTTTTTAAAATCCTGATTTCTGGGCCTCATCCTCTGGAAATTCTGTTTCTTTGTTATGGGGTAGAGCCACAATATTAGCAACAAAGAAACAGAATTTCCGGAGGATGAGGCCCAGAAATCAGGATTTTGAAAAGATTCCCAGGTGATTCTAATGTGCAGCCAAGGTTGAGAACCACTGCTCTAAACAGACTTGACCACTGCGGGCAAAGACCTGCAGCTGAGAGGGGACAGGTCCTGGGTGTTGAGGTCCAGAGCATGGAAGACCTCCTGGGGGAGCAGTGGATCTGGAAGCCTGTGTGCTGGGTCAGAGACACGCCTGCCTCCCACCCTCCCCTGCCCTGCACATAGACGTGCCTGGACTGGGGTGAGGAGGAGAAGGAGAACTAGAGGGAAGGAACACTGAGTGTTTGTTGGCGGCCATGTAAAAAGGACTGTGACCCTCCCCTCCCACTGAGTCACTCCCTAAGGTAGCAGGAGACGGAGGGTCTGAGAGCAGCCACACAGCTCTGTGGCTGTGACCAAGGCACCAAGATGGTGTCCATGCAACAGAGCTGAGGAGGTGTCAGAGGACCTCACCCCAGAAAGCCCAATACCTCTTTGTGTGAGAGAGAGAAGGTGGCAGGGAGGGAGGGAGAGAGCAAATTGGACTCAAGAGGCCTCAAGGCCCAGATGAGGAGAACATACCAGGGATCAGCATGGACTTGAGCTCTGAGGTGAGGGTCAAGGGCAGCTGGGTGGGGGCCAGCCCAGACAGAAGACTGAGGTCCAGATGTTCTTGACCCTGCTCGGTTCTTCGGCACCTCTGCCTGAGATATAAACTGTCTGACATGGAAGTACAACTCCAGAGAAGGGGGGGGGGGGGAACCTAAGTTAAATAATATTTTGTTTTTGTTTTTTCACTTGGCAGAATGGGGGCTGAAGTTGAAGTTAGGTTTGGTTACTAAACAATAAAGAAAGCAACATTTCTTGCACACCCGACTGTGTGGTCTGAGTTTGCTGCTGCCTATAAACCGAGAAAAAGTTGTAAAATGAAGTACTAATCTCTAGGGTTTAGGTCAGACCGAGGAGTAGTGCCACTCAGCCAGAAGCTGGCTCATGGCTGGCCAGTGCAGTGATGGTGGCAGGAGCTTCTCCCACCTCCATGGCAGCACTAAGAATGTCCAACTAACAGTTTAGGCCCGACCCTTGGGGGCCTAAGCCTTTAGCCGGTCATCCCCCGAGGGCTTCCTGGCTGCCAGAAGGATGTCTGACTGCAAGCTTAAGCCTGATCCCCCGGGGAGTGGGCCTAAGTCAACAGGTGGATATCCCCCAAGGGGTCCTGGACTGCAAATGGGCGCAGGCTGGGCTGAGGGGACGCACCTTTTCCCCTCGCCCCCCGAGTGCACAAATTTTGTGCACCGGGCCTCTAGTCCTATATAATAAAAGGCTAATATGCAAATAGACTGAATGGCGGAACAACCGAACAACTGGTCACTATGGCGTGTGCTGACCACTAGGGGGCGTGCGTGGAACAAGGTGGGCGTCAGCCGCAGTGGGATGGTGGAGCAGGTGAGCAGGGGCGCCAGACCAAGGCGGCACATCATTTGCTGTCATTGGGGCGAGCCTCTGGTGGTTACTGAAAATTCTTTGTTCCCGCGTGCCACGGTCCCACCTGGCACTCACACCTGCTGCTGGCGCTGGAGCTGCCGCTCGCACCCACTGCCAGTGCCAGCCTTGCTCGCACCTGCAGAGGGTGCCAGAGTGGCTGCTCGCAACCGCTGCCAGTGCCCAGCGCTGGTCCTGATCGCTTGGCGCCATCAGCAGGTGCGAGTGGTGGCTGTTGGCCCTGATAGCCCCTGAGGGCTTCTCTACATCCCCCTGCTCCTCGGGGGCGATTGGGGCAGCAGCCGCTGCTTGCACCCACTGACAGCGCTGGCCCCGTTTGCACCCACTGTTGGCGCTGGCCCCAATAGCTCCACACTTTCAACGGGTGCAAGCAGGGCTGGTGCTGTCAGCAAGTGGGAGCGGCGGCGGTGGGAGTGGGGCTGCTGGCGGACAGGGGACAGGGGGCCACGGTGGGAGGGGCCAGGCAGGGGTGCGGAGGATAGGCCAAGACCCACCCCTGTGCCTACCGCAGCCTCACAGCCCACAGTTCCTTTCAAGGTGCACGAATTCATGCACTGGGCCCCTAGTATTAGATAATAAAATTCCTTATATTGTCCCAAGAAATAGGGTCAATGAAATTTTTTGTTAGTAAAATATTTAATTTTTATTAATATTTTATTACTAAAATAGTGCTTCAGTGATAGGAACATTCAAAGTGAGTTGCCATTGTTTTACTAATTTTTGCTGTTTTTACGGTAAATATTAATTTAAGAGGGATGAAAACTTCAAAGGAAGGAGCCTTCTATTATATACATATTGATTAAATACTGATAAGGAATGCTTGAGCATGTATTTGAGTAGGCTTAGTGGGGAGAACATTTAGCATAAATATTACAAATGTTTTATTTAAGCCTGCTGATATTTTGAATTTGGTTAAAATACATATTGGACATTAAAAATTTTACATTTTTATAGAAAATTTGGAAAATATTCTATAAGAAAGAGTTTGGAAATTCTTAAAGAAGCAAAAAAAAAAAAAAAAAACAACTTATTTTACCTCTCAGAGCATATTTTGTCTTTTTTAGAAAACTTCATGGGGGGTGGGGTGGAGGAAGGTAGGGGGCGGTAAAAAGTGATGGAAAAAATAAAATAAAGATAAGTAAAACTTCATTGAGTTTATACCTAGATAAAATTTTGCTTTTTAGTTTGCCCCATAAATAATTGTCTTACTGGTTTTAAAATCTGTACAGTTTCAGAATTAGTGGAGAGTTAAATGTTATAAAATGATGATATAACAAAAAAGGCACAGTGATAGCCTACTGAGTCCTTCACAGGTTATTTCATGATTAGAGGACTAGAGGCCCGGTGCACAAAAATTTGTGCACTGGCGGTGGGGGGGGGGGTTGTCCCTCAGCCCCACTTGTGCCCTCTCACAGTCTGGGATCCCTCAGGAGATAACCACCTGCTGGCTTAGGCCCACTCCCTAGGTGCAGCCCCTGGTCGGGCTCAGAGCAGGCCCGATTGGGGAGTTGGGGCGCCGCCCCCTGTCATGCACAGAGCAGGGCGGATCAGGAGGTTGCGATGCCACCCTCAGTCACACTCAGGGTAGGACCGATTGGGGGATAGGGGCGTCGCCCCCTGTCACACTCAAGGCAGGGTCGATGGGGAGGTTGTGGTGCCACCCCTTGTCACGCACAGAGCAGGGCGGATCAGGGGGTTGTGGTGCCACCCCTGTCACATACAGAGCCGGACGATCAGGGGGTTGGGGCGCTGCCCCCTGTCATGCACAGAGCAGGGCCCATCAGGGGGTTGCGATGCCACCCTCAATCACGCTCAGGGTAGGGCCGATTGGGGGGTTGGGGCGCCGCGCCCTGTCACACTCAAGACAGGGTCGATGGGGAGGTTGGGGCGCCGCCCCCTGTCACCCACAGAGCAGGGCCCATCAGGGGGTTGGGGCGCTGCCCCCTGTCACACTCAGGGCAGGGCCGATGGAGAGGTTGCGGCTCCACCCCGTCACACACAGAGCAGGGCTGATGGGGGGGTTGGGCGCCGCACCCTGTCACACACAGAGCAGGGCCGATCAGGGGCTTGGGGAGCTCCCCCCTATCAGGTACAGAGCAGGGCCGATCAGGAGGTTGGGGCGCCTTCCCCTTTCATGAACAGAGCAGAGCGGATAGGGAGGTTGTGACCCCGCCCCCTGTCACACACAGAGCCACATGGTGATCAGGGGGTTTGGGCGCTGCCCCCTGTCACGCTGCTCCAGGGGCCAGGAGGCCTCGTGGCTCCGCTGATCCCAGTGCTAGGAGGCCTGCTCCTCCGCTGATCCTGGTGCTGGGAGGCCTTGCGGCTCTGCTGATCCCGGTGCCAGGAGGCCTCGTGGCTCTGCTGATCCCAGGCCGGGAGGCCTTGCTGCTCCGCTGATCCCGGTGCTGGGAGACCTCATGGCTCTGCTGATCCCGGTGCTGGGAGGCCTCACAGCTCCGCTGATCCCGGTGCTGGAAGGCATATTACCCTTTTACTATATAGGATAGAGGCCTGGTGCACAGCTGGGGGCCGGATGGTTTGCCCTGAAGGGTGTCCTGGATCAGGGTGGGGGTCCCGCTTGGGCGCCTAGCCATCTTGGGTGAGGGGATGATGGCTGTTTGCAGCTGGTCACACCCCCTTCAGAGTGGGGGTCCCGTTTGGGTGCCTGGGCAGCCTGGATGAGGGGATGATGGCTGTTTGCATCTGGTTACAGCCCCTTCAGGGTGGGGGTCCCCACTGGGGTGCCTGGCTAGTCTGGGTGAGGGGCTGAGGGCCATTTTCAGGCTGGCGGGTGACTGAAGCTCCCAACCTCTCCTTTTTTCCTTTTTTTAAAAAAAAATTCTGGTATTTATTTACCTTCTATGGCTGTCACTGGAGCTGAGAGCTGGCTTTAGCTGTGAGACCTCGGCTGCTAAAAGCAGGTTTCTGGGCTTTGTTTACTTTCTGTATTTGAAACTTTGTTGTGACTCCAGCTCTGAGATCCTGGCTGACTGAAAGCAGGTTTCTGGGGTTTTGTTTAGCTTCTATATTTGTAACAATGTTTCTTGGAGAGCAGCTCAGAGCCCAGCAGTGGCAGGCTGGGAACGTTGGCTTCCTCCATCACTGGAGCAAGCACGCCTCCTGTTCACGTCAGTTGCCTGGCCGCCGGCCGCCTTCTTGGTTGGCAGTTAATTTGCATATTTCCCTGATTAGCCAATGGGAAGGGTAGCGAAGTTATGGCTAATTACCATGTTTCTCTTTTATTAGATAGGATAAAATTATATAGGACGTAGAAATTGAATTTTATAAGAGATGGTGGGTTTATTCTAATCTTAGGCACTTATTAGTTATTACAAAAAAAGGTATGACCCCCAGGATTTGAAACTTCTAATATGCTTTAAATTTAGTTTTACATATTTTATTTTTAAAATTTTATTTAAAAATTAAAAAAAATAATTTTAATGTTGACGTTATTGCAGACTCCCCCCAACCTCTGCTTTCCCCACCTCCACCTATCCCCGATTCCCCCTCTCTTGGCTCTCACCACATTATTGTTCCTGTTCATTTGATATGCATATATGTTTTGTAGCTAATCCCTTCAACCTCTTTATCCAATTAAATACCATATTCAGTTATGTGCAATGTGTATAAATGCTCTGGTCTTCTTTTATATCATGTGGCTTTGTGTATCTGCTTGCTGGTGGTTTTCTCTTTCCACCTCTGGCTAATCTATCTATATATATAAAAGCCTAAGTGACCGAATGACTGGTCCCTATGATGCAGACTGACCACCAGGGGGCAGACGCTCAATGCAGGAGCTGCCCCTGGTGGTCAGTGTGCTTCCACAGCCAACCTTCCACGGACTCTCCCCCCACCAGCCAACCTCCCGCTGCTCCAATCTTCTCGATCGCCTGCCAGGCCAAGGGACCCCACCCGTGCACGAATTCATGCACCCGGCCTTCTAGTCTTTTCATAATAGATCTTAAAGTAGGTTAATTATCTAATTTATCATCAACCATGTAGCCACTCTCACCCAGACTTTATCATAACATGTGTTATCTTTTTTAATTCTAGGCTTTTGACCAAGCCCCCAGAGATTGAGTTTACTTCCTTTTTATCTCGAGTTTTTTTTTCCTTTAAAGTCATATCTGTTCTTGCTCTCCTAAGAAACTTACTATTTCAGGAGATTATTGAAGCATTTGTTTACTTAGGAATTAATCCCTCTCCAGAAACCTTTATTTTTCAGATTTAAATAATTTAATTTTGTTCTGATTTCCTCTTTAGTAGTTCAATTTCAGAAACTTTATATAGTATTTTATGTACCCTACAGCATGGCATATTAAAAAGAGCAGTTGAACCAGAAGGTAAATTCTACTCCAGATTTTGACATTTAGATATATATGGGAAAGTCTTTTAAAACTTTGAGTTGATTTTTCTCATTTGTAAAATAAAAGGATTGGACTAGACACTCTTTAATAAATATTCCTTATATGTTTGTTTCCTTCTAGATTTAAAACTCAGAACTCTATGATCTTTTGAGAGGTTAGAAATGATTATTGATATCTTCATCATCATTTTGGGAGCTCTAATCATGTTTTAGACAATGTGAGGAGCATGGAATTAGACATAGTTAAATATGAATTATGACTAGTTTCCCAGTTTTCTTCTTAATGTTATTAAGTTTATAGAAAGTTACAATCCAAAGTAAATATATTTCTCTTCCTTTAAAAGCATTTAGTGGAGGTTAATGATATCACCATTTTATTCATTATCAGGCTAATTCACATAGCTATTTACTCACTTTTGACATTTTTTTCTTTTCCAGTGCCATTAGAAAAGATTTTAAAAAAGAAAAAAGAAAGAAAAAGAACAAAAATGAAAAAAGATTAGAATTGGTTCCCTTTTTTTCCAACCCTCATTTCCTTAGCCATGAGTGAGATCTTGAACAAGTTACTTCTCTGTACTACAGTTTCTTGTCTTTAAATTGGGGTAAAATAATATCTTAGTTCATAAGGTTGTAGAGTAGTCCCTGGGCCATGGTAATCACTGTGGTGGTGGTTATTATTGTTGTTATTATTACTATGATTATTCTAAATGGATTTGCTCCCCTCATGTGGTTAGAGGACTCATTGGCAGCACTAATTAATGTTAGCTCAAAAAATGCTAGTAACCAAAATTGAAATTTGTTTTATGAAATGCAGTTATTTCAGCCCATTTTCATCATAAGAAACATTAGTTTACTAGTAGTATATGCCTCTGAGAAAACACAAATTTACTTTGAAGTTAAGTGGATTAGATTATGATATAAAATAAAAATATAGATCATCTTTTCTCTGTGTTGAATAGTTTGTAGGAAGAGATTTTATTCTGTCAGGGGGTAAAACTGATCTAATTTGTGACATTCTTAAACATGTTTTACAAGCTTAGATAAGTTGGGAATACTACTTTTAAAATAAAACCTTAACATATCCTATATAATAAAAAGGTAATATGCAAATTAACCATCAGGCACTTGCACAAGATGGCCGGCAGGGGAGGGCAGTTGTGGGCAATCAGGCCAGCAGGGGAGGGCAGTTGTGGCAATTGGGCCGACAGGGGAGGGCAATTGGGGGCAATCGGGCTGGCAGGGGAGTGGTTAGGGGGTGATCAGGCTGGCAGGCAGGCGAGTGGTTGGTAAACCGGCAGTCGGACATCCCATGAGGGGTCCCAGATTGGAGAGGGTGCAGACTGGGCTGAGGGACAACCCCCCACCCCCAGTGCACGAATTTCGTGCACCAGGCCTTTAGTATATATATATTTTTATATATTTTATTGATTTTTTACAGAGCGGAGGGTGCCGGGAGCCGGTCCATCCTTGCTGTTTCAAGGGACCTGGCATATATGGCATACGGTTCTTAATATGTTTGCTCACCTTCTTGGCGCTGTGTTTTAACCAAAGTCACCTCTCCGAGAAAGGTTGAATCCCCAGGTAGGGATTTTCCCCTGAAGTTAGGGAGGGAATAAAACCCCTCAACTAAGTGCCAGGCGGGTAATTAATCCCTTTAACTACGAACAATCATGCTTAAACTACATAATCTTTTCTCCCTGGAATGGAGATAAGAAACGCCCTAACCTTTGTAATAGAGATTGATAGGATTGAATCAACTGGTATAAATACAGTTGTAACAAGACAGAAACACTCAGAACTCAGAATCTAGAGACAGCAAGAGACAGAACTCAGAACACAGAACCAGACAGAGAGACAGAACTCAGAACTCAGAACTTAGAACAGAATCAAGAAGACAGAGCCTACATGGAGCCTAGAGACAGAAGAACTTCGCTGGAGAGAGCATGCCGGAGGATCCTGGACAGGGACTGGCCTCGGAGCCTAGAGACAGAGCCTAGCGGGAGAACATGGCAAGGGATCCTGGACTGAACCTGACTACAGAGATTGGCAGGAGAACCTGACTGGAACCTGGACACTGAACCTGACTGGAGAGCCTGGACAGAACCTGGCTGGAGAACCTAGCGAGGGAACATGGCTACAGAACCTCGCTGGAGATCCGAAGCAGAACCTCGCTGGAAATCCGAAGCAGAACCTCTCTGGAGATCCGGGCTAGAGATCCTGGCTAGGCTGCTGGTCAACTGAACGCTGTCTCCGTGTCATTCCTTCTTCGCCGACTCCGTCCACACCTTTGGGGACCCCTGGACCCGCTGGGGTTGGACCCCGGCATCTGGCGCCCGAACAGGGACCCCTAGGTAAGCGCCCCACACTCGGGACGGATTGGACTCCACCGTAGGAAGAGGGTGGATAGTCTTCGCCGACTCCGTCCACACCTTTGGGAACCCCTGGAACAGGATTCCCTTAGGTAAGCCGCCCCATTGAGAACCTCCACACTCGGGACGGATCAGACTCCACCGTAGGAAGAGGGTGGATAGTCTTCGCCAACTCCGTCCACACCTTTGGGAACCCCTGGAACAGGATTCCCTTAGGTAAGCCTCCCCATTGAGAACCTCCACACTCGGGACGGATTGGACTCCACCATAGGAAAAGGGTGGATAGTCTTCGCCGACTCCGTCTACACCTTTGGGAACCCCTGGAACAGGATTCCCTTAGGTAAGCCCCCCCCATTGAGAACCCCCACATTCGGGACGGATAGGACTCCACCAGGGTGCTACAGACCCCCCTATAGAGGATAAGTAGGGTAAGAAGGTGGATAGTACAGAACTTAGATTGAGAAGATGTGCCATACTGAGTCCAAAGAAAGAAGACTCTGTATTGATCCTTAGATTGAGAAGATGTGCCATACTGAGTCCAAAGAAAGAAGACTCTGTATTGATCTTTAGATTAAGAAGATGTGCCATACTGAGTCTAAAGAAAAAAGACTCTGTATTGATCTTTTAACATATATGCTTGTTAGCAGAGGAATTAAGGTTACTCCCAGTCAGATGGAACATTTTATACAAGAAATATGTCCATGCTTTTCTGAGGAAGGAAAGGTAAATGTAATGGCATGGGAGAAGGTAGGCCCAAGGAGCCTTATCCTTAACCCCACTGCAGCCTTTCTACCCTGGGAAAGTGCAGGATTGGCAAGCTCTCCCTTGCCTTTGTCCTTTACTCTTGTTGGCCTACAGTGCAGTTACCCAACTTGCTTTTAGACATCTTGTCTACTAGTAAAGTCTGTTCTCCTTATCTTGTGAGCTGGAAGAGGATTATTTAAGTATCTGTAAAGTACTTTAAGGTGTTGGAAGAAAAGGGTAAATGCTAGTGATTATGAAGAGTTATGGGCTGCTGAATTAAAAACTCAGACCCAGGACTGTTGAAAATATCTATTTATAAGATTTGATCATTTAAAATCTCATGCACAAAATTTGTATTATAAGGAGATGAAAGAGACAGTTTATATACATAATTTATTTTTGAAGAAAAACTATTAAGTCTTAGACTGTTTTCACAGAAGTACCCAATGAAGAATTGTATGATAGTGTAAAGTACAGAATCCTATATAATAAAAGCCTAATATGCTAAGTGTCCGGTCGACTGGTTGGCTGTTCAACCAATCAAAGCATAATATGCTAATGATATGCTAAGGCTGCTCAACCGCTTGCTATAGTGTGCACTGACCACTAGGGGGCAGACGCTCCAACTGGTAGGTTAGCTTGCTGCTGGGGTCCGGCCGATCGGGACTGTGCGAGATGGGCTGGACATGCCCTGGAGCCATCTCACGGTCCCTCCCTAGCTGGCAAACCTCCCGTGTCTCTCCCCAGCCCCAATTGTGCACCGGTGGGGTCCCTCGGCCTGGCCTGTGCCCTCTTGCAGTCCGAGACCCCTCGGGGGATGTCGGAGAGCCGGTTTTGGCCTGATCCTGCAGGCCAGACCGAGGGACCCCACTGGTGTATGAATTCGTGCACCAGGCCTCTAGTATTTAATAGAGAACATGATTGAGTGAGGTTCTGTAGTTCCTCATAATCCAGTATGTTCACTGGTTGTGTTTTTCTGTTGCTTCTCTGTAAGAAAGACTATTAGCTTTTTCTGAAAATTGTGTTGTGACTACAGAGTGATGTATAAACTTGCTTAGCATCTCTGTTTCTAGTAATCCACATGTCTAAAGCTGCAAACCTGTAACAATTTATTTCCAGCTTAAAATAAGTGGTATTGATTTCAGTGACAACTGACAGAAATTCTTAATGAAATACTTTATAGGTCCAGGAACCATCTATATACATTTCCTATTTGTGAATAGTGTTTAAGTAATGGGATATTTTAGTGGTGTCTGAGTATTGTTTCATTTGGTTTTATTTTTGAGCCCTACTGAGCCTTCTGCCTGATAGTGAATGACTGTTTTTCATGGGATGAGGGGCAGGATTTTCTTTTTTTTAAAACTAATAGTGACTTTTTTTTTTTTTTTTTTTTTTTTTAAAGAATACCTTTTCTTTAGTAAGTACTTACTGGAAGAAAATGGAGCCCTACATTATATTAGGGTATATGTGGGTTCTGAGAATACAGGGATGGCTATGATAACTCCGGTTTTATGGAGCTCCCTATTTTGCGTGTCCTGCATGGGGTATAATTTTGCTGAGAATGTAATCTAATCCTCTTGGCCTCTGGGCAGCCAGGTGGTATCTAGGTTGACTAGAGACTCTTGACCAGTCACATCCAGGTGAGAAGAGTCTTATCTGTATAGTCTTGTGGGCTCTACAGATATTTTCTATGTGTTCCATGATGAGGAAAAAGTTGGAAGGAGGGTAGACATATAGTACAAATGAATATAATGAAATGGTTTTCTTCCTGTTAGTGTAATAAGTGTATGTGGAAGAGAAAGTGGTTACTTTTTTCTGGGAGAGTTAAAAGGGTTTCCAGGGAAAAAAACTGAATAGACTTTAACTTTGTGAAATGAAGTCATCTATTGTATGGACAGGAGGAGATGGAATTTCAGATGTGAGCAAAGGTATAGAATCATGGAGTAATGTGTTAGTTTTAGATTCTATAGCTGGATTGGCATGGAAGGGGTTTTGGGAGAAATAGGCTGGAGAGGAGGAATGGGCCAAATCAAGAAGTCCTAAGAAAGTTTACCAACTCTTGACTCTCATTAAAATATCAATAAAACATGTATTTAGCTGTAGGAAATGTAAGTTCAGAGGAAAGTTGTGGGGATAAAGAAATAATGGAATTGCTAAAAATATGTTGGTAACTTTCATTACATTGATTGTTAAAAAGTTACTTGTATCAAAAAAAGAAAAAAGCTAAAATGATGACCATAACAAGATGGGTGAAGTAGGAGGACTATTCAGTGGGTAGTTAAAACCTATTAAAGGTCTTGTCGCCCAAAAGCCCTAATATTAGAAAGCTTAAGTCTATGTATATATGTTAAAAGTAAAGGATAAATACACACTACACCAAGCATGTCAAACTGAAATGCTAACACAGGCCAAATAAACAAGGTTTAAATTTAGGTGGGCCACAAAAAACAAAATCTTCAATTTTCATAGAAAAGTAGGTTTATTTCGATAGAGACATGCTGAATAGAAAGGGCTGAAATAAATGAGTAATCGTTAACATAAAATAATAGAACATTTTAATAAAAATTAATATTTTTTTGAACATTAACTTACCAGACACTGAATAAGTGCACAAATTAATAAGCATAACACAAATAAACCTATTTTTCTTCTTCTCCAAAAGCGGAATGTTTCCTGTTGCGCACACCAAACAAGTCAGTCCAAGATTAATGACGTGGCAATTGGCTATTAAAATATTCGCTGCTAGTATTAGTGGAAAGAAATGGTGCACCTGCACGTAAGGCACATAGGGAAATGAATGCAGTACAATTATAGTAATCAGTCATTAGTGAACGTTGTAGTTTGTTATTAATAATTATGTATAACAATATTGTAAAAATTAAATTATGAAGTTTTTATTAAAATGTTTCTTACATACCGTTATATTGGATGGGCTGCAAAAATATCCGTTGTGGGCCGCGAGTTTGACATGTTTGCACTACATGATAAATGGATATTTTTGCTTCAAACCAGCAGAAACTTAAATTTATCATTCAAACTTTGAGGGCAGGAAAATAGGAAAAACAGGATGAAAAAGGAAAGGATAAAAATAGAAAACCAAAATAATTTGGAAGGAATAAGCTTTATTTTATTAATTATAGTAAGTCAAAATGGGTCAAATTTATCTGTACTATATTAATAGAACTATCAGATTGAAAAAAAAGCAAAATATTGCTTAACAAGAAACCTGCCTAAAACAAAAGGACGCTGTATATATAACAACACAATACAGTTATCTCACCTAAGAAAATGAAAAATACTGTACATATGTAGATTGCTTTTTGAGATATTTCAAAAGCACTTATTCTCTTTTGTTTGTTAGTCTCATAATCTTTTTCTCATGTCTGTCATCGCCATGATCCATTTAGAGCTAGGGGAGCTCAGGTAATAGCCCCACTTTCACAGATTGGAAAAAAAGTTCCATTAACCATAAATTCCTAACACATTAGATTAAAAAAGAACTAATCCTAAACTTAGCTTCATTAATGACCAGAGCATCTTAAGACCAGGTTCACTAAAATACTTATTTTCAAACCTTTAAATGACTACATAAGTGACAAAGGTAACTTGTGAGTCCTGTTATAACTTCCACAGTTCATAGTATCTTAATGTACCTTCTATCCTTTCCTAATGTGGACCAGGAATTCTGCCAATAATCTATATACGTAAAAGGCTAATATGTAAAGTGTCCCCTTGGGAGTTCGACTGGGAGACTGGGAGTTCGATCGCTCGCTATGATGTGCGTTGACCACCAGGGGGCAGCATGGAATGAAGGAAGGCCCCAATTGGCCCTGATCGCCGACCAGGCCTAGGGACCCTATCTGTGCACAAATTTTGTGCCCTGGGTCTCTAGTAATCATATAAGAATGGTTTTAATTTATATATGCAGTACAAAAGACTTTCACATGTATTCTCTCATTTCATCTAATGTGGAAATTATTATTCCACTTCATAGTAGAAATCAGGTACCTGGTCTAGCCAAGTACAAATAATTAGTAAGTGAAGTGGGACTTAAAGCCACACAAACACACAGAAAGCTTAGTAGTTAGGAAGAAAATAAAATCTCCATATTTTTTTGTATAAAATGGAAGAAAAAACAATAAAAGCTGCAACACATTGGCTTGTAGATGTTTTCATGAATTTGGGAGTAAAGAAATGCGGACCTCATCTCTAGTGGATGTGTGGTTGCCTTTGCTCAGGTCACTGCTCCTTCCCAGCATTTCGTGGCCCTGCCCTCTGAGTGGTTTTTGCTTCCTTGTGTACTTAAAGCCTTTTTTCTGCTTGTTGCACTTTTCTACCCCAGACATTAGTTGCTTTAATTACTAACCATCTTTTTTCACTCCTGGAACCGAGTTGTAGTTATTATGCCGTTTTAGTGCTAAGAGCCTGGCTTTATTGTGATGTTTTTTGCTATTCTGTGTTAATGATGGCTTGGGTCATCTTAGCAGACTTTGTACAGTTAAATGTGACTTCTGTAATTTCAGCTTTCTCAAGGATCTTATATGGAAATCTGACATTTATTGAGTGCCTGCTTTGTGCATTTGTGAGGTACTTTACAAATTGGTATCTCAAAAATTAAGTTGTAGAAGGGTTTGGACTTAGGTAAATTTGTAGATGATAAATGTAGAGTGGATTATTACAGAGAATTCAGATATTTGAGGACATTTTTGGTTGACATCAAAGTTAATAAGACCCTCTGTAAATGTTGCATGACTGGAACAAAGAGAAGGCTGAATGAATAAATGTGGCTCAGTAGAGAAATGAAATTCAATGATGGAACATTTATAAAACCTCCAGAATTATATGTCTGGCAGACATGATATGGTTGGTAAATGTTATATTATTTTCCTTCTGTCATTTTGCAAACTCTATGTTTAATACTGCCTCTGAAATACAATAACATGGTTGCTATTAGAAGTGGAGTGGTAGATATGCCTTTATAGTTCAGCAATTAATGAATTGCTTTGAATTATCAAATTGAGGAGTTGAAATATCAGCGTTATTTACAACTAGTGGCCCGGTGCATGGATTTGTGCACATTGAAAGGAAATTAATTAGAAATATTTTAATATCACTATTCGTCCTTTCTCTATAATAGAAGTGTCAACCAAATTCACAATCAACAATGACAGATCGAAACACACGCATGTGGTTGGCGCCAGTGAGAGCTTTATATGTATCGTGCATGTGCCAGTCAACTTAGCCTTTTATAGATATAGAATAAACTTGCTTAATTAGACCTGCTTTCTGATTTAGCTAAACTTTTTCCAGCCAGCCCAGTGAAGCACCCGAACTTCTCTTTCAGGTAATTGTCAGCAACACAGCAGTAAATATCAACACGAAGCAGATTATTATTGTAAATCTCGCAGGGAGAACAAAGGGTGAAATATTTAACTGCAGCAGTGTTTGACTATATTTTGTGCAGTGAGAAAACCTGAAGTCATTTTCAAGGTCCACCATTTCTTCTTTTTAGTCGGGTCAAGTTTCTAAACTTTCTAAATCTCCATTTTCTAGTTAATGAAAAGAAAACATAGGACTCTACTGAGTCTCCTTTCTACCTACTCCAGTATTTCTGTGAGGATCAAATGAGATGAGGCACAGGAAAATACTTCACAGACATTTGGTTAAAGTGTAAAATGTTTGCACCTGGCTAGAAAGCAAGTTGTGTTCCTGGGCTGAAGAAACTCCAAGGAGGCTGGTCACTAGGGAGAGGAAGCCGGGCGTTGCTATGTGACATCATTACCCGGTGCCCACAGTGACCGTTTCCAGGCTGGGCTGGTCTGGGCTGTGGGCCGCATTTTGTGCCATGGGGTTTCAGCAGCGTTGGCTGCGATTTGGTGGGCTCTTGCTCCGGGGTGGTGGTGGGACCTGTGTCCTACTTGGGGGGAGCCGAGTGTTGCTTTGTTGGCGCCAGGTCTGCGGTGCCATTTCTTTGTAAAATGGCCAGTGTGCGTCATGGCAGCTCCTGTGTTGAGCGTCTGCCCCTGGTGGTCAGTGAGCATCATAGCGACTGATCGGACGGTCAGAGGGACACTTATCATATTAGCCTTTTATATATATAGATAGCTAAGATCTGGAAACAGCCCAAGTGCCCATCAGTAGATGGATGGATAAAAAATCTGTGGCACATTTACACAATGGAATACTATGCAGCTGTAAAAAAGAAGGCTTTCTTAACTTTTGCAACAGCATGGAGGGACCTGGAGAGTATTATGTTAAGTGAAATAAGCCAGTCAGAGAAAGACAAGTATCATATGATCTCACTTATACGTGAAATCTAACGAACAAGATAATCTTACAAACAAAATAAATTCAGAGACATGGAAACATGCAACAGACTGAGGATTCTCGGAGGGAAGGTGGGAGTGGGGTGGGGTGGGGTGCAGGGAAGAGATCAACCAAAGAACTTATATGCATAACCCATGGACAAGATAATAGTGGGGGGAAGGCCTGGGGAAGGGACAGGAGTGGGGAGGGAGAGGATCAATGGGGGGAAAAAGGGGGCATCTTTAATACATCTTTAATACATTCAACAATAAAGATAAATTTTAAAAAATAAATAAAACACTATTTTCCTACAAAAAAATGAATTAAATCACTCAGGTTTAACTGCATGTATTGTTAAAAAATAATACAACATCTGATTACCTTTTGGAGACAGTTTCTTTGAATTTTACATTTTAAAAAAGTTAAAAAAATCAACCACTTATTTTTCTAAAAGTACAAAATTATGCGAAGTAAGAAAAATCCTCCTACTACAAAGACTTTTAAAGAATGAATTGCTTGTTAAGAGTTTGTATGTATGTGTTTGTGTGGTTAGACATTTCCTGTGTATAATGCAAACTTGATATTATGGGTTTGCTATTCCTCCTACCCCCAAATAAAATCTGCAGATTTATTGGCAACTTATTCTTTCACTTAATGTGTCATGGACATTTTCCTTTGTCCTTATGCTGCTTCATTCTAGGTCAGACTGGGCTCATTTTAATTCTCTATTATCTTTAGTATCTATCATATTAGGAAGGTTTGATTATGTAATACTGTTTCATTTTCATAAACATCAATTGTATTAATTTCCCAGGGCTCCAAAACAAAGTAGCAAAAACTGTGTGGTTTAAAATAACAGAAGTTTATTGTCTCACAATTCTGGAGTCCAGAAGTTCAAAATGAAGGAGTTGGCAGAGTTGGTTCCTTTGAAGGTCCTCTAAGAAGAGTCTGTTCTCTGCCTTTCTCCTAGTTTCTGGTGGTTTGCTAGCAATCTTAGGCATTTAGATGTATCACTCCGTCTTCTGCCTCTGTTGTGTCTCTTTGGATTTACATTGTTTTCTGTCTGTGCATGTCTGTCTCTGTGTCCAAATTTCCTCCTTTTTTAAGGACCCCTCTCCCTCTCCCAATCAATACATGGCTTTTACTGCATCTTTTAAATATTGCAAATGAATCTAAGGAATCATTCAACATCTTGCTGTTTCTATAGCTGGACAACATGTCTTCTTCTTCTTTTTTTTTTTTGGACAACTTATATCTTATTCATGAGCCTACTGAACTATTCCTTTTTCAGAAACAATAGGAACTATCTCCAAATTTCCTGATATCCTTGTTTCGGCAGCTGATTTTGACACAAGTTCAATGTCATTTCCTTCAAAAATCCACTCAACTTTCTGGGCTTGATATATGTTAAGTGAAATATATCTGGGCTTGATATATATTATGTTGAACAAGCAACATATGATACATGTTAAGTTGAACAAGCAACACCTGAACTCTGTGGATGTATTTTTCGCCCAATTTCTGATTTCAACAAGCGAACAATGGCTTTGATGGGGAAGTGAGCATACACGGATCTCATCTTATAATGAAAGCTCCATGTAACACCCTTGATTATGTTTTGTACATGACTGCAGATAGTGCAAATGGTGGCCCTTTCTTTCCTTTTTCCCCACCATTGGTTAACCGGAGCCTCTTTCTTTCCAAGGAGACTGAGTTCTACATTGATGTGGTTGATGTCCCCCCACAGGGTCCCTCTGGGGCCCTTCCCAATAACTGTATGTCCCTTCAGAGTGATATTGATATTGTCTGAGATGTCCACAGTCTGATTGCTGAAAATGGTCTTCATTCTTGCAGTAGATGTGGCAAAGTGAGCTGAAGACCCTTTACGCATGACCTTTTAGCTTGATTACTATTTCCAAATAATTGAGGTTCTGGGGGTTAGGACTTCAAATATCTTTATAAGTCATCCCATCACATCAATGGAGCAATCAGGTCCATTTTTACAATCAGTATCAATTAATGTTCAGTAAATAGGGATCTGTACCAGACACTAGATATGCAAAGGTTTTTCAGTTTTTGTCCTTAAAGGCAATCTATTTGGAAAGACCAGGCTTGTACATAACAAAGTGAGCAGTGAGTGATGCAGACTTGATAGCTAAGTGTTAATGATGCTTACATGGAAGACAGGATGACACTTGGAAGTCTGGGCCCATTGGAGAAGAGGGCTTTTGGGAGTGGTGGAGAGGGAGCTGGGAGGGATTTGAAAAGTATTTTATGGAAGATGAAGAAGGGGAAAGGGTTTTGGAGAGGAGGTGAGAATGTGAATGAAACAACTAGCAAATATTTAAGAGTTTAGTTATTAAAATTGCTTATGTAGTTTAATGTCTCAGTAATGTTTGTCCTCAGACTTTATCACGGACTGTGTGCTTCCTCAGGAAGAAAGGATGGGAAAGGGTTACTTGGGATATTTCTTATGCAAAGTGGAAAGATAGGGAGATTCTTGTAGGATGTGAGATTTTTCATGTTTAAAGATAATTATTAGAAGAAATTCTAACTTTAGGATTGCCAGCTCTCAAATGATTTTTGTTTTGCAGTTATTAAACAACTTTCATCATTAGATTTGATAGCTCAGTAAATTTAAGAGAAGTAGATTGAAACAAAAACCTGGACATTTAGGAATTTTATTTTTCACATTTTGCTTATGAGTTTAGAGGCAGTAAATCTATTCAGTACTGTGCTAGGTGAATTGGGCACAAGAGCAGTTTCTTTCTTTTTTAAAAATATGTTTTTATTGATTTTAGAGAAAGAGGGAGGGAGAGGGTTGTGTGAGAGAAACATCCATTGACTGCCTTCTGCCCCTGTGCTCCAACCAGTGAGTGCATGAGACAATCCTCACAACTGAGCCATACTGACCAGAGCACAAGAGCAGTTTCTTTTTTTTTTTTTTTTTTTTCACACTACCATCGTTAATTTATTTGTTCAAGGACTCATGTTGCAAGCATTACACCAGGTATGGGCTTTGATTCTGTAAGCCCAGATTCACATATTTAGGAGGATAAAAGCAAACTGTGATCCATGTTCATGGATGGAAACTAAAGGCTCATGGTTAATCACATTGTAGTTCTTAAATTTCTACAGCCTAGAACCCTGTAGTCACAGGTCTTTGAGGTCCTTCTGGATGTTCCAGAGGGTATCTGCGCTTTTCTTGAGTTGAGCAACCTCATCATCCTTCAGTTTCTGGTTGATAACACTGGTTAATCCCCGAGCATTCAGAATACACGGGAGACTCAGGAAGACTTCATTCTCAATGCCATACATGCCCTTCACCATCGTTGATACTGGATGAATCCTGGATAAATTTTTAAACATGGATTCAATGAGATCAGCCACACTTAATCCAATAGCCCAATTGGTGTATCCTTTTAACTTGATGACTTCATAGGCACTTTCAACCACCATCTTATGCACTTCCTTCCAATTTTCACTGTCATTGTCCGTTCCCATTGCTGGATTCAGTTCCTGGAGAGAAACGCCTGCCACATTCACTCCACTCCACACAGCCACACTTGAGTCGCCATGTTCTCCCAAAATCCATCCATGGCAGCTGCTGGGATGAATGCCAAGTTTTTCAGCCATAAGGTAGCGAAATCTAGCAGAATCCAGATTACACCCACTTCCAATCACACGGTGCTTGGGTAATCCACTTAGTTTCCAGGTAACATATGTGAGAATATCCACTGGGTTAGAAACCACAATTATGATGCAATCAGGGCTGTACTTGACGATCTGAGGAATAATGAATTTGAAGACATTAACGTTCCTCTGCACCAGGTTCAGACGACTCTCTCCCTCTTGCTGGCGAACTCCAGCAGTTACCACCACAATCTTAGAATTGGCGGTCACAGAGTAGTCTTTATCTGCCACAATTTTAGGTGTCTGAAGAAATAAGCTTCCATGTTGCAGATCCATCATTTCTCCTTTGAGTTTATCTTCCAACACATCCACAAGGGCCAGCTCATCAGCCAGAGACTTTCCCAGAATGCTGATGGCACACGCCATACCAACTTGTCCAACACCCACGACAGTGATCTTATTGTTTGGGGTTGTTGCCTCTTCTTTGGCAACTGGTGCAATCAGTTTCTCCTTAAGAGTCGCCATTGTGCCCAGGAGAGAGAAGGCTGCTCAGATGGTGGGAAGAGTCGCGCCAAGAAGACAGTTTCGGCTGCGAGCCAAGAGCAGTTTCTTAAAGAAGATTTGGTCTTACTGGGGAGATGAGACTTAAATTCATGGCATTCAAATATCAGAAAAGTGGGTATATGAGCTTTGCAAGGATTGTCTCTAGAAAGGGGAAGGTTGTCTGTTGAATCCTCAAACATAAAAATTCTAACTCTACTGTACCAGTTAACAGATTGTAATACAACTTTCTGCTCTTACACAGGTGAGTTATTCACTCTTGTCATTTTCATTTTTGTAGTAGTTTATTGTTACTAGATTTTACAGAAATTATTTTATTTGAAATAACACAAGTTATATGCTGTCACTTTATATATTTACACGAATATATGTCCATTTTATCTAAACAACTATCATTTATATTGAAGACTATAAAAGTGAACTTGAGGTTTGAATACTATAAGCTCCCCCCCCCTTTTTGTGGCATTTTTATTCATATTACACCTGCTAATGTTAGAAAACAAGCAATACATTGTTGTAATTAGTAATTTACCATCTCTGTTTCCTAAGCCCAATACAGCTTTGTTCTTAATCATCTCATGTGTTGTTATTGGTAAATATGTTACATATAAATTACATTTATATATGTTATAGGCTGAGTAATACCTTATATACACACATATAATGTTACACAGTTTCTTTTTAAATTGGTTAAGAGAGGAAAGAAGGGGAAAAAGTATTGATAGTGTTCTTTTTAGGGAAATAATTATCATTACAGGTTCTCTTTTAGTTGTTGTTCAAATGGACTTGAATTACTGCCGAGATCACCTGCTTTCAGCCTGAATAACCTCCTTTAGTATTTCTTATAAGATGTGTCTGCTAGCAAAAAATTGTCAGGTGTTTTATTTTATTTTATTTATTTCACATTTAGTTTGAAAGCTTTAATGGATTTAGTATTCTTGGTTGACAGTTTTTTTTCTGTGAGTACTTTGAATATGTTACCCCACTTCCTTTTACTGCATTGTTTCTGCTGAGAAGTCAGTTATTGGTAGTCCCTTATAAGTGACTTACCCTTTCTTTCTTGTTGCTTCAAGGTTTTGTATTTGTTTTTGATGCTCAGCATTTTTATTATCATGTGTCTGTTTTGTGGGTCTCTTTGTTCTCATCACATATATTAAATTCTAGCTTATGTTAAACCTATACCTTTTAGTTCGAAGTATTGTTTTTGTTTTGACATTTCAGTTATAGCATAATATATCAACTTTATATGTTAGAATGATAACATTAATTTAGATGTGTTATGTCTTAACTGAGAATATATTACTATAGTTAAATATTACAAACATTTTCATAGAAGACATTCATAAGAAAATTGGAAGCAAACTAAAATGAAATAACAGTACAAATTCCTTACATAAGTTATACTAGTATATTGTACCTGCAGATTAGTAGTTGTGCTGTACAGTTCACCCTTGAACAACACTGGTTTGAACTGTGCCACCTCACTTACATGCACATTTTTTTTAAATAACTACCTAAGCAGCCCTCCCTATTTCTAGGTTTCACATCTCTGAATTCTACCAACTGTGGATTAAAACCAGTATCCTAAGTCCGTGGTTGGGAATCTGAGGATGTGGAGGCTGACTATATGCGTTGTTCTGTGCCGTCTATATATATATAGAAGCCTAAGTGACCAGCCTACCCGTTGACTGACTGACTGGTAGCTATGATGCGCACTGACCACCAGGGGGCAAATGCTCAGTGCAGAAGCTTCCCCCTGGTGGTCAGTGCACTCCCACAAGGGGAGCGCCGCTCAGCCAGAAGCCGGGCTCACGGCTCATGGGGACAGTGCCTAAGCCGTCAGTTGGATATCCCCCGAGGGCTCCCGGACTGCAAGAGGGCACAGGCCAGGCTGAGGGGCCTCCTCCCCCCTCCCTGAGTGCATGAATCTCGTGTACTGGGCCTCTAGTTTTATATAAGGGACTTGACTATCCACGGATTTGGGTATCCAGGGTGGATCCTGGAACCAATTTCCTGTGGACACAGAAGGACAAGTGTAGTTATGTTTTTGGGGAGTCAAAAGTTATATGTGGGTTTATTCTACAAACAGAATTGTTCACTGCTAGCTCTTTTAAAAGGCAGTCAACATGAGGCTGTTCAGCTGCATAGAGTTTATAGGATGGTGTATTAGTTTCCTAAGGGCTTATGAAACAAGTACTACAAACTAGGTGGCTTAGAACAAGGGAAATTTATTGTCGTACAGTTCTGGAGGCCAGAAGTCCAAATTCAAGGTGTTGGCAGGGCTATGCCCTCTCTGAACGTACTAAAGAGAGATCTATTCTAGGCTTCTCTCCCAGCTTCTAATAGCCTCAGGGATTCCTTGGCTTGTAGATGACCATCTTTCCTTGTATCTTTTCACATTGTCTCTCCTTTGTGTCTGTGTCTAAATTATCCCTTTTTATAAGGATACCACTCATTAGATTAGGGCTCACCTTAATATCCACATTTTAAATTCATAATTTCTGTGAAGACCCTATTTCTAAATAAGGTCACATTCTGAGCTACTGAGAGTTATAACTTCAGTATATCCTTTTTTTAGGGGGTGGGCACAGTTCAACCCATACCAGATGGTAGGTTAAAGAAATATTGTCATCTTAAGTCCTTTCAGAAACAAAGTAAGGACCTAAGGTACTGTACTTTTTAAAGGGGAGTAGCAATTGGTTAGTTTAGTTACAGCTGGGGGCAGATTACTTGTGTCTTTTTTTGTTCCTACCTACTTTAAACCTTCCTGGATTATTTTGACGAAAATCCCATGTATTATTTTATTATTTAAATGTTGTGTGATTTGACTTTTTATGTTTGGTCTAGGTCCCCCTCTTTTATATTGTGTCTTCCCTGAGGATAGGACCATATATTGTGCATATTTGTCCTAGTAGTGCCTGGTGGGTAGTCAGTACATATTTGTGGGTAGTCAGTATGTATGCATACACTTAGAAATCAGAAAGTCTGTGCTCTCTAATTAGTTTGAATTAACTCTATAAACTAATCTAGGATAAGTTATTTATCTACTTTATTCTCTCTTTTGAAGAAAAATTTTATCTTATTAAATTATTCAAAGGGTTTGTATTAAGGTCTGTTTTGTTCTAGTTATTCATAAGAGTAGGACTTAAGAGCCTTAAATTTTTTGGTGCTTCTCAAGCAAGTCATAGTTTTTTTGAAATGAAGACAATAGGTGGAATAGAACATGGAAAACAGTTTGCTTTATTATAGTCACTTAACACTCTCACCCTCAGCAGTAGGGCAGAAAATTAGAGTTCTGCATAAAATATCTTCTTAGAGCAGGAATCATTTTGGAATCCTGCAGCAGTGGAAACTTGACCACTCTTCCTTGTTGCTTTTTCACAATTGACCTGTGTTGGGGAAATGGCCCTTAACGGCAGTAGCTCAGGCCTCCAGTGGGAAGAGTGAGTGGTAAAAGGGTCTGTTACTGTCTGAATTCTAAGACAAAATGAGATGGCATATTCTTAAGCAGCTTGGGAAGTGAAGAAAAGCATGTTTTCCTTTGTCATTCCCCCACCCCTTCTCATACTTGCTTCTGGCAGTAAATGTTTATATTCGGTTATATGCCTATGTATAAAATAGCGGATGTCTAATTAATATGTATGTCATAGACCTTAATATTTAAGAGTTTGAATTATAAATTTTTAGGGATTCACACGCTATGGTAAAGGGTTACTTGTATTTAACTTATAAATTTTGATATACTTAGAGATTTGAGATTAAAAATTATAAATGTTTTCATTAATTTTATGATAATACTAGAGGCCCAGTGCATGAATTCATGCACCAGTGGGGTCCCTCGGCCTGGCCTGTGGGATCGGGCAGAAACCGGCTCTCTGACATCCCCTGAGGGGTTCCGGATTGCGACAGGGTGCAGGCTAGGCCGAGTGACACCCCTTCTGTCCCCCCACTGTACGATCAGGGGCGGGAAGAGACACAGGAGGTTGGCCAACTGGGCAGGGACCATGGGAGGGCTCCAGGGCGTGTCCAGCCCATCTCGCTCAGTCCCAATACGCCGGGCCTCAGCAGCAAGCTAACCTACCGGTCGGAGCATCTGCCCCCTGATGGTCAGTGCACCTCATAGTGACTGGTCGACCTGTTGACTGTCTGCCCCCTGGCGGTCAGTGCACGTCATAGCAAGCGGTTGAGTGACCTTAGCATATCATTAGCATATTACGCTTTGTTTGGTTGAATGGTCAACCAGACACTTAGCATATTAGACTTTTATTATAAAACTAGAGGCCCAGTGCACAAAAATTTGTGCACTCGGCATGGGAGGGGGGTCCCTCAGCCTGGCCTGTGCCCTCTCGCAGTCTGGGACCCCTCGGGAGATAACGACCTGCTGGCTTAGGCCTGTTCCCGGGTGGCAGAGGGCAGGTCTAATCCCTAGGTGCAGCCCCTGGTCGGGCTCAGAGCAGGGCCGATTGGGGAGTTGGGGTGCCGCCCCCTGTCATGCACAGAGCAGGGCGGATTGGGAGGTTGTGATGCCACCTTCAGTCACGCTCAGGGTAGGGCCGATTGAGGGGTTGGGGCACCGCCCCCTGTCACACTCAAGGCAGGCTCGATGGGGTGGTTGCAGCGCCACCCCCTGTCACCCACAGAGCAGGGCCCATCAGGGGGGTTGGGGCGCCGTACCCTGTCACACATACAGCAGGGTCAATCAGGGGGCTGGGGAGCTCACCCCTGTCACGCACAGAGCAGGGTCAATCAGAGGTTTGGGAAGCTCCCCACTGTCATGCACAGAGCAGGGTCAATCAGGGGGTTGGGGAGCTCCCCCCTGTCACTCACAGAGTAGGGCTGATAGGGGAGTTGGGGCACCGCCCCCTGTCACACACAGAGCAGGGCAGATCAGGGGGTTGGGGCGCCGCCCTCTATCACCCACAGAGCAGGGCTGATCAGGGGGTTGGGGCGCCGCCACTGTCACACTCAGGGCAGGGCTGATGGGGAGGTTACGGCTCTACCCCATCACACAGAGAGCAGGGCCCAAGGGGGGGGGGGGATTGGGGCGCTGCCCTCTATCACCTACAGAGCAGGGCCAATCAGGGGGTTGGGGCGCCGCCACTCTCACACTCAGGGCAGGGCCGATGGGGAGGTTATGCCTCTACCCCATCACACACAGAGCAGGGCCCGTGGGGGAGGCGGGGTGGTTGGGGCTCCGTACCCTGTCACACATAGAGCCGCAGGGCGATCAGGGGGTTGGGGAGCTCCCCCCTATCAGGCACAGAGCAGGGCTGATCAGGAGGTTGGGGCGCCTTCCCCTGTCACAAACAGAGCGGGGCGGATAGGGAGGTTGTGGCCCCACCTCCTGTCATACACAGAGCCACAGGGCAATCAGGGGGTTTGGGCGCTGCCCCCTGTCACACTGATCCTGGTGCCAGGAGGCCTCTCGGCTCTGCTGATCCCGGTGTTGGGAGGCCTCGCGGCTCCACTGATCCCGGTACTGGGAGGCATATTACCCTTTTACTATATAGGATAGAGGCCTGTTGCACAGGTGGGGGTCGGCTGGTTTGCCCTGAAGGGTGTCCTGGATCAGGGTGGGGGTCCCTGGCCAGCCTGGATGAGGGGGTGATGGCTGTTTGCAGCTGGTCACACACCCTTCAGGGTGGGGGTCCCCACAGGGGTGCCTGGCCAGGCTGAGGGCTGTTTTCAGGCTGGCGGGTGACTGAAGCTCCCAACCGCTCCTTTTTTTCTTTTTCTTTTTTATTCTGAGCCAGCTTTAGCTCTGGCTCCAGCTTTGAGGCCTCTGCTGCTGAAAGCAGGTATCTGGTTTGTTTGGGTTCTATAATGGAAACACTGTTTCAACTCCAGTTCTGAGATCCCGGCTGGCTGAAAGCAGGTTTCTGGGGTTTTGTTTAGCTTCTATATTTGTAACAATGTTTCAAACTGCAAGCTCAGAGGCCGGCAGCGGCAGGCGGGGAACGTTGGATTCCTCCGTCACTGAAGCAAGCAAGCCTCATGTTCGCTTCAAGCTGCCTGGCTGCCGGCCGCCATCTTGGCTGGCAGTTAATTTGCATATCGCCCTGATTAGCCAATGGGATGGGTAGCGGATGTACGGCTAATTACCATGTCTCTCTTTTATTAGATAGGATATTTTATTTGTATGATTTATTCATGTAATTATTCATGAATATCTTTCACATCAGTGTTTTGTTCACCTCTAGTTATTTTTTGTGATATCTAGTATAGTTTGTCAGCATATCATCTTTTTTTATTTAAGTATATCTCTACACAGCACTTTTCACATGCATTTTTTTCTAAAATCCTCACCCAAGGACATGTTTTTTTTATTGATTTGAGAGTGAGAGACAGACAGACAGACAGACAGACATGGATGCGAGAGAGAAACATTGATTGGTTGCTTCCTATACGCGCCCTAACCAGGGATCGAACCTAGGTATGTGCCCTGACTGGGAATGAAACCCAACCTTTTGGTGTATGGGAAAACACTCCAACCCAGCCAGGGCCCACATGTGTTTTTGATGGCATCAGTGGATGCTGTGGCTTGGGAGAGCATTTCTATTTATTGACAGTTTGTTTTTTGTTTGCTTGTTTGCTGATATTCCCACATAATATGTCACCGATTGCTGACCTATTCTCTCCTTTGTAAAAGTGATTTGAAAGGTTTTTATGATCACATACATCATGTATAATAACGAGATCATTTTTCTAGGCATAATTAATCAATGTGTTCAAGTTCTTCTGTAAAGACATCTAGAACTATCATTTATTGAGGTTGTTTCAGGTCCATGATACTTCTTTGGATAACCCTTTGTTCAAAATGAGGTAATTGTATTTTTTTTGTAATCTGAGATAAAAAGTAACCTGGATAGAAAGTAATTCCGTCTTTTTTGAGAGATTTGGATGGAAATTCACCTTGTTTTTGCATGTAGATATACGTACTCTCACCTTGAACTCTCTGAACTCTTATTTCCCCCCTCTCTGACTGAATAAAGGGGGCCTATTTTTTTTTACTAGTTATCTATAAACTTTTTAGCATACATAACTATAATTTTCTTCTGAAGTTATCAACATCTCTGTCCTCCCCTCTCATTTGTCAATTGCCTTTGTATACACTCACTACCATTTGAGTAATCTCTTTCCACTTATGTTTTTTTGAATAAAGCCTGGCAGATTTAGTTATAATTATAGAAGCAAAAGTAAGTGTTATAATCCTTGGATATATAAAGAAGTAATTGGGAGGTGGGGGAAACGAGATGTAGAAGGAAAGAAAAATGTGCTAATTTCCTTTTGTTTCATAGCAGAACCTTTTAAAAATACTACATGAAATTGGTAAATCTAACTGGAGATGTATCTGATGTACTGGTTTATAATGGTGGATTTGTAATCAAAGAAAACACAATAATTTCAAGAGAAACATCAAAAGTGCTTTATTCAAAGTAATGTCCATTGCTAGCTACACATTTCCCCCATCTTTCAGGTAATTTGTGGATACCGTTCCAATAGAACTTTTCTTGTTTGGAAGCAACCATTCAGAGACTCAATTTTCCACTTCTTATTCCGTTTTGAAGTGCTGCTCAGAAAGTACGTGTGCCATCGATCAGAACAAGTGGTAATCTGAAGATGCAAGTTCTGGTGAATATAGCGGGTGGGTTAATACTTCCCAGGCAAGATCTTTTAACGTGTCTTTAACTGGTTTTGAAGTGTGTGATGGTGTGTCATCATGAAGCAAAATTACTTTGCCGTGTCTTTTGGCCCATTCTGGCCGTTTCACGATCAAAGCGTGGTTCAAATTATTTTTTGTCGGTAGCGATCAGTATTAACAGTTTAGAAGCTCATAATACACCACACCTTCCTGATCCCACCAAACACAGAGCATTGTCTTCTTTCTGAAGCCATCTGGCCTTGCAGTCGATGTTGATGGTTGACCTGGATCAACCCATGATTTTGTGCATTTGGGATTCTCAAAATAAATTCACTTTTCATTGCCAGTCACAATTCAATGCAAAAAGACTTTCTTTTGTGCCGCTGAAGCAACATTTTACTGATGACTTTTTGGTTTTCCATTTGTCTTTCGTTCAGTTGATGTGGCACCCATTTTCCTTCCTTTAAAATCTTTCCCATTACTTGTAAATGATCGGAAATTGTTTGCTGAGCAACGTTTAATCTTTCTGCAAGTTGTTTTTGAGTTTATACGCATCTTCATCCAATAATGCTTGTATAATTGTTGGTCTTCAGACTTTTTCGGTTGACCTGGATGTTCTTTGACAATCACATCGAAATCATCACTTTTAAAGCATTTAAACCAGCGTTCACAAGTATCTTGAGATGGGGCATGTTCACCATAAGCTTCCTGAAGTATACGATAACTTTTTCTTCAAAATAAAAGACAGCGCAGAGCGATTTGGGCTGGCTCCAGCAGCAGGTGTGAGCGGCAGCTGCTGCCCCCATCACCCCTCAGAAGCAGGGGGAGGTGGAGAAGCCCTCAGAGGCGATCAGGGCCTGCAGCTGCCGCTTGCACCCACTGATAGTGCTGAGTGATCAGAACCAGTGCTGGGCACCGGCAGCAGGTGTGAGCTGTGGCTCCGGTGCTGGCTGCGATGTGAACGGGGACGGTGCCGGCAACGGGTGTGAGCCGGGCCAGCGCCGGTAGCGGGTGTGAGCGCCGGGCAGGATCGCGGCACGCGGGAGTAAAGAATTTTCAGTAATCACCAGAGGCTTGTCCCGATGATAGCGACCAGTGCCCTGCCTTGGTCTGGCACCCCTGCTCACCTGCTCCACCATCCCGCCGTGGCCAACGTCCACCATGTTCTGCACACGCCCCCTGGTGGTCAGTGCACGTCATAGCGACCAGTTGTTGAGTTGTTCTATTGTTCTGCCAGTCGGTCTATTTGCATATTAGCCTTTTATTATATAGGATGATGTTCTTCTTTGTCTCATAACTTCTCCTCCATGCATGTTGAGATATTGTTGACATATAACATATGTAAGTTTAAGGTTTGTATACAATGTGATTATTTGATACATGTATATATTACAAATTGATTACCACCATAAGGTTATTTAACACCTCCATTCCCTCACATAAATAACTGTGTGTGTGTGTGTGTGTGTGTGTGTGTGTTGATAACATTTAAGATATATTCTCTTGCCCTAGCCGGTTTGGCTCAGTGGATAGAACATTGTCCTGCAGACTGAAGGGTCCCAGGTTCAATTCCGGTCAAAGGTATGTACCTTGGTTGCAGGCCCATCCCCAGTAGGGGGTATGCAGGAGACAGTTGATCGATGTTTCTCTCTCATCGATGTTTCTAATTATCCCTCTCCCTTCCTCTCTGTAAAAAAATCAATAAAATATATTTAAAAAAAGATATATTCTCTTAACTTTTAAGTATGTAATATAGTATTATTATCAAATTTTTACTTAAAATATCTTATCTGATAACTAGAGGCCCGGTGCATGAAATTGTGCACGGGATCAGGCCTAAACCGGCAGTCGGACAACCTTCTCACAATCTGGGACCGCTGGCTCCTAACTGCTCACCTGCCTGCCTGCCTGATCACCCCTAACTGCCCCTGCCCCCACCAGCCCGATCACTCCTAACCACCTCTGCCTGCCAGCATGATCACCCCTAACTGTCCCCCCACCCCCGCTGGCCTGGTCACCCCCAACTGCCTCTCCCTGCTGGCCTGGTCATCCCTCACGGCCCCCCCCGCCGGCCTGGTCACCTCATGCAGCCTGCTGTTCCGTCGTTACTGTGACAGAGTCCTGGACAATTTGCATAGTCCTCTATTATTAGTATAGATAATATGGCTCCTTCCCCTCCAATTCTCTTGTAGTCACTGTTGATATTTACTTGATTTTTTTGTAATGTACCATTTTGATTCCCTTTCTTCCTTTTCTGTATATTTTTTTAGTTTTCTTGGGGATGACAATTATCTTAAATTGATGACAACCTATCTATAATAATAAAAGCATAATATTCTAATTAGACCAGAGAGCTGAATGACCTTCCGGACATCATTCTGGATGTCCTTCTGGATAAAGCCGCAGTGGCGGGGGCTGAGCCAGAGGTGGTTAGAGGTGATCTGGCAGGCAGGCAGAGGTGGTTAGGGGCAATCAGGCAGGCAGGTGAGCAGTTAGGGGCGATCAGGCAGGCAGGCAGAGGCAGGGGTGATCAGGCAGGCAGGATAGCAGTTAGGGGCAATCAGGGAGGCAGGCGAGTGGTTAGGGGCTATCAGGCAGGCAGGCAGAGTGGTTAGGGGCAGTCAGGTAGGCAGGTGAGCAGTTAGGGGCATCAGGCAGGCAGAGTGGTTAGGGGTGATCAGGCAGGCAGGCAGGCATACCGGTTAGGGGCAATGAGGCAGGCAGGCAGGCGAGCGGTTAGGAGCCAGAGGTCCCAGATTGCGAGAGGGTGCAGGCCAGCCCGAGGGCCTCCCCACCCCATGCACAAATTTCGTGCACTTGGCCTCTGGTTTTTAATAATACCAATAGTACACAAACACTCTGGCTCTATACATATCTGTCTCTCTACATATATTAATTGTGCACCCATTAACACAGTTTTATAGTTGTTTAATGTGTTTTCCTTTTATGTCATATGAAAAAAGGGGGGTTAAAATCAAAAGTACAGTTATAAGAGAGTACTAGGGATGTGATATACGACATGATGACGATAGCTGACACTGCTGTATGATATGTAAAAAAGTTGTTAGAGTAAATCCTGAGAATTCTCATCACAAGGAAAATTGTTTTTGTATTGTATCTGTATGAGAAGATAGATGGATGTTAATGAACCTACTGTGGTAATCAATTCACAATATATGTAAGTCAAACCATCATGCTGTGTACCTTAAACTTATACAGTGATGTATGTCAATTACTTCTCAATAAAACTAGAATAACTCCCCAAAATGCAATAATACTGACTTTTATATTTATCCATGTTCTTTACTTTTCTACATGACTTTGAGTTATTGCCTAGTGTCTTTTCGTTTTAGCTGGAAGGGCTCCCTTTAGTATTTCTTGTAGGACAGGTCTACTGGTAATGAATCCCCTTAGATTTATTTTGGAATGTCTTAATTTCTCTTTTACTCCTGAAGATTAATTTTGCCATTTTTAGAAATTGGTTGACAGTTTTTCTCTCCTAGCACTTAAAATGTTATCCTCTGCTTTCTGGCATCTGTGGTTTTTGATGAAAACTCCGCTCATAATCTTGCTGCAGATCCCTTGTATGTGATGAGTTTCTTCTTTCAAGATTTCGATTCTCTCTTTGTCTTCTACAATTTCTCTATAATGTGTGGCTCTTGTTGAAGTTTTTCTGCTTCAAATTTGTTGGATGTGTAAATTCAGGTCTTTCATAGCATTTGGGAAGTTTTGGGCCATTATTTCTTCAGATTTTTTATTTGTTGTTGTTGCTTGCTTCTTTCTTTCCCTCTGGGATTCTCATGCATATGTTGATATGTTTGGTGGTGTCCAATTGGCCCCTCAGTATCTGTTCATTTTTCTGAATTATTTTTTCATTGTGCTCTTCAGACGATAATTTCAACTGCCTTATTTTCGAGTTCACTGATTTGTTTTTCTCCTGCTGGCCTAAATTTGCCATTGAACTCCTCTATTGAATTTCTTATTTCAGCTATTATACTTTAAAAAGAAAGCAAATAAAAAATCTGGAATTATTATAATTATAATCTCTTTATTGACATCCTTATTTATTTATACAGCATTCTCCTGATTTTCTTTAGTTCTTTTATTTCCTTTAGTTCTTTGAGTATATATAAGACAATTGATTAAAAACCTTTGACTAGTAATTTCAATGTCTGGAATTCCAGATAAAGAGAAATGGTGGCTGGGATGCACACTCCTCTCTCTCACCCAGCTTCAGCAGCCTCTCCCTTCACCAGCCACTCCCCTGCTTGTTGTACCTGTTCTGAGGCAGTTGATTCTGATGGACTTTTTACTAGTAGCTTAATGGTTTTGGTGGAGGGACTGGCCCCTGGAGCTTCCTACTCTGCCATTGCTGTGATGTCATTTTACCCTTGGTTATGTTTGGACATAACCTCTTATAGTGCCAACTGTAGCCCGTTCCTTTCTATATTTGACAAAACGATTTAAATTTGATGATAATTTTACCAGAGGCTAGATAGAGTACAGTTAGCCTCTGAAATCTGGAGTATGAGTTCTGTTGTTGTAGTAGTAAGAGAGTAATTAAGTCTGTCAATAATATACATGTTTTTTATTTCACTTTAACTTAATAATACCTGTATCTGTATAGTGATTTTCTTCACAGAAATGCAAGTGTGAGACATGTGGACAGATTATCCATTAGTGTTGGAGATGGTGCCTCTCTATTCTGTTTGTATCCTATCTCATCAAGGCTGGCTTTGCTTTGTGCTGACCTCTGATGCTCAGTGTTTGCAGCTCTCTGAGCTATGCTGTGATGGTACAGTGTCAGTGTTCAGTCTGCGTCAATCTAAGAATCCTCTATCTGTGGAGCCCATTTTAACTCTGATGGTAGAGTTAAAACCAGAGGAAGTCACTACAGAGGGCCTAGACCAAGATTCTTAGAATGACTACAAGATTCTTAGACAGACTTTCTCAGTGACTTTGGAATTTCAGTCTTTTGAGGGGTTCATTTGCTGGTAAGAAGGGACAAATAATTTATTTAATGCTTACTGTGCCAGGCATGGTTCTAAACATCTATGTGGTTTTCAGAAACAAGCCACGATAAAGGTGTTGTTTGTCCTTACAGATTAGGAAACTGGAGCACAGAGGGGTGAAATATCTTGTCCTAATTACACACTTTGATTGTGACTCTATATTGCTGCTATTTTGGAATTGTAGCATTTGAGATGTGCAATAGATACCATAAATCTGGCATCTTGCTGATGAGGAAAGCAAGGCAGAGAGTGATTTGTGGAAGATGAGCCTGTGCTTTAGCAGGTTGTATTAGAACCAGGCCAGTAGTGCAGGCCTCCTGATCTGAAGGCCTTTGCTCAGTGTACTGCAGAGCCTACAGCTGGAATGTTTGAGTGCCTACTCATGTTCTTCAGAGCTCTCATTTTGCCAACATGAAAAGCTGTAACGAAAACACCTCTGAAGAAAAATTCAAGGCTTGGCTCTTTTAGTTCCATCTGTTTGTGAAGTCTTTCCCAAATCCTCTAGCTCTCAGTGTTATTCCTGTCATGACATCCTGTGTACATGCTGTGTTGTAGTTTGGTGCTTATTCTCTGCTCTATAACTTCACATTTATTTTAAATAATTTTCTACCTCTGTGTCATTATGAAAAACTAATTTTTATTCACTGTATACTTCCCAATTAGATTATGACTTTGCAATTTTTTTCGTAGCATTTTAAAAAAAATCTTTCACAGCACTGTATGTCACAACTTTATTGATTTCAACTCACAGTGAGAAATAGACTTATTTCTTTACAGTGAGACATAATTGTACTACATACTTAAATATAGGAACAAAAGTTTCATGAACCATTGTGTACTCTTAGTAGAGAGATGTACTGTGATTTATTCTGTTTTACTGAAAAAGAAAATGGTAGTTGGGTGCTACAGTTTGAAAATCACATTCTACAACTTCTCACACAGGGCTAGATATTCAGATACTTAATGAAATTCACCTTTTCTTGAAAGACTACTGCTTTGAGACTTTTTATGATGTCTGAAACTTAGAATATGGTAATGATTTGTTATTTCATAAAAATTTCTGTTGTCTTTGATACAGTTTCAGGGACACAGTGTACAGTGTCTTCCAGATCAGGTGTGGGCTTTCAGCCTTGAGTTTCTTTCTTGTGTAAGATATAGAAACTTGTTTCTCATATCTTCTGTGCTCTGGATTCATTCACTTCCTCTTTTTGTGTTCACATTCTCATATTGGCTCTTTCTGTGCCTCCAGAACTTTTTTTTGGTGTACGAAGGTCACTTGCTTCTCTTATCTTTGGGAAACCTTTCCTGCCTGTTTTGGTAGTTTTCTCTTTTAGGTACTGACCTGATATGATTCTTTCAGTACTAATCTTGCAATGATACCTGTTGGATCCTAAAACAGGATTTGAAACACAAAAGTGGGAAAAATATATTGTATTTTTTCTTATTTGTCTTAAATAAAAAGGAGATTGTCAGGGAACTGATAGTTTGCCATAATTCATATAAAAAAGAGTATTCTTGATAAAGATGTTTTCTAGATAGATGTTCATCCTTTTACATTTTAGTCACTTTTAATTTCTTGATAAGATATATTAAGTTCTCTAGTTTCTTAAACAGTATATACTGAAATGTGAATTAGCTTTCTACAATGATATGAATTCATAGATATCATTTTTTTTTCTGCCATATTCTAGCTTTAGATTATGGACATTTCTTACCTTACTTCTTGAAAACATTCCTGGTTATCAGTTTTCATCTTCCTTATAATGGTAGAATGAAAGGCAGTCAGATAAGCGTTTTCCATGGTTGACTATGTAAAAATTATGTAATGGGAAGCAGCCATTTCCCAGCTTATTTTTTTTTTCTCTTTGCAGGTGGTATCTTAAAAATAATAGATCAAAGGTGTCCTTCTAGTTTCAACTTATTCTTTTACTTGCAGATAAATTTTTGGGGCATTAAAAAGAAGCATTTTTTTAGCTTTCTAAGAATTTATTCCGTTTTACTGAAAAAGAAAATGGTAGTTGGGTGCTACAGTTTGAAAATCACATTCTACAACTTCTCACACAGGGCTAGATATTCAGATACTTAATGAAATTCACCTTTTCTACTAGGTAGCTTTAAGGAGGTACTTATTCAACAGCTTGCAAATTTTTATTATCACATGACTAGTTCTGAGGATTAGGTACTGTGTCCTAATTTTTATTCAGAATTTTGTTAAGTGTTTGACCTTTAATAGACTATCCAATATTTTAGCCTTAATATTTAATGAGATTGGAAGAGCTGGTAGATTCACATGTTGCTAGAAATGTGGGCATGAGAGGTACGATAGATACTAATATCTTACATACGAGGTAACCGAGGTCCTGTCTCCAGTTACACAGAGAAGTGGTATGGCCAAGTCCAGACTCCAGTCTGTAACTTTGCTAATTCAGGGCTATCTTTAGTATACTGTGGTCTCTCTACAGCTGTAAAACAACATTTCCTAGTGGCCAAAGAGGCAACTTCCATTTATAAAAATAATAAGTCCTAGGGTTGTACTGTACAGCATGCTACCTGTAGTGAATCATACTATATTGTGTGGTTGGAAGTTGCTAAGAGAGTAGGTTTTAAAAGTAATCACCTCAAAGAAAAAGTATTTGTAACTGTGAGTGGTAATGTTAATTGGATTTATTGTGATTATTTTGCAATATACATTAATCAAATCATGTTCTATACCTGAATCTAATTATATTATATGTGAATTATATCTCAATAAAATTAAAAATCCACAACATTACCTACTTTTAATAAAACGTTAGTTTTAGTTGCTAACATTATACTGACAGGAATATTGACTAAAAAATATTACTTAGTATTAACCTTGTTTTTTAAGCACAAACATTTTGTTTATTTTTCCCCTTGATTTTATTTATTTCATTTTATAATCTTTTAAAATATGTTTTTATTGATTTCAGAGAGGAAGGGAGAGGGAAAGATAGAAGAAACATCAATGATGAGAGAGAATCATTGATTATTTGCCTCCTGCACACCCCCTGCTAGGGATCGAGCCCACAACCCAGGTATGTGCCCTGACCAGGTATCCAAATGTTACCTCCTGGTTCATAGGCTGACCAGCTACACCAGCTGGGCTATTTATTTATTTTATTAAGACTTTTTTTAAAGAGCAGTTTTAGGTTTATAGCAAAATTGAGGGGGAAGATACAGAGATAATTTCATACGTTCCCTGCCTGCACACATGCACAGTTTCCCCCATTATCAACATCCGTCACAAGAGTGGTGGTGCCTTTCTTACAGTTGATGAACTTATATTGACACATCATAATCACCAAAAATCCATAGTTTACATTATGTTCACTCTTGATTTTGTGCATCCGATGGGTTTGGACAAATGTATAAAAACACGCATCCATCATTATATCATACAGAGAATTTTCATTGACCTAAAAAGTCCTCTGTACTCCGCACATTTATTCCTCCCACTAACTGACCCCTGGCAACCAGTGATTTTTTTAATTGTCTCTATAGTTACCAGTAAGTTTTTACTTTAAATTATTGTAATTTTTACATTTAAAAGTTTTATTTGTTTCTTTAAAAAAATTTTGCTTTGACTTTAGAGCAGGGGTGGGGAACGTCCAGCCTGTAGGCCACATACGCTCCTGAAATCATTTGGTCTGGTCCTGCCAAGGCATTGGAGGTGAGTTAATTAAATGTTTGACTAAATATAGCCGGCTAATTTTTTTTATTTTTTATTATTGATTTCAGAGAGGAAGGGAGAGGGAGAGAGAGAGAGAGAGAAACATCAATGATGAGAGAGAATCATTGACCGGCTGCCTCCCGCACACCCCACACTGGGGACTGAGCCCGCAACCTGGGCATGTGCTTTTGGCCGGAATCGAACCTGGGACCCTTCAGTCCGCAGGCCAACGCTCTATTCACTGAGCCAAACCAGCTAGGGCAGCAGGCTAATTTTTAAGTTAATAATTTTGTATGTCTTGTGAATGATGCTATAAATATCTAGTTGGCCCTTGGCAGAGAAAAGGTTCCCCATCCCTGCTTTAGAGTCTCATTCTTGTAATTGAGCCTGTGTTATTTATTGGCACATACTAAATTTGTTTTTTATTGTGTCTGAATTAGTTCTGATATTTAATGTCTTTTGAGTTTAGTTTGGCTGTCTTTTTGCTGGCTTTTCTTTATGGTACTTTGTTTTCCTGTTTTTATGTATATACTAGTAGCCGGGTGCACGAAATTCATGCACATTGAAAGGGAATTAATTGCCCTAACCGGTTTGGCTCAGTGGATACAGCATCAGCCTGCGGACTCAAGGGTCCTGGGTTCGATTCTGGCCAAGGGCATGTACCTTGGTTGCAGGCACATCCCCAGTGGGGAGTGTGCAGGAGGCAGCTGATCAATGTTTCTCTCTCATCGATGTTTCTAACTATTCCTCTCCCTTCCTCTCTGTAAAAAATCAATAAAATATATTTTAAAAAAAGGGAATTAATTAGCAGAGATATTTTAATATAGCTATTTGCCCTTTCTCTATAATAGAAGTGTGAGAGATGAAAGGAAATTAGTAAAATGTATATGAAAATAATATATAAATATATTAATAAATAAATAGTAACAAAAGGATATAACAACAAGAGGCATGATATAAAAAAGACAAAAACATGATATGAAAACAATAAAAACATGATATAAAAACAACAAAAACATTATATAAAAACAACAGTGATGCAAACAATGACTGATAAAGTGATTAAACTTATTCTAATATCTCCCTGTACACCACATTAAGAGTGAAAACACTTTTCAGAGTGCTTGACTAATTCCCTTGTGATGAAGTACTTAGAACTGTAACTGTAACATCACATGCTCTTCAAACTCGAGAGAAAGCAACATATAACTGACCATGTGCAAAAACAGGTTCAGGTAGGAATATGCCTACTTTGTCTAGAGTTTGTCCTTGTGATTTATTAATAGTCGTCACAAATGCTGGCATCACGGGAAACTGTCGTCGAATCCATTTAAATGGGAGGCCAGTGTCAGATGGGGACAAATTCTTGGAATCAGAACAGCCTTTCCCTCTGCAGATCCTGTTAATACTTCAGCTTCGATAATGTTAGGTCGTAATCTTTTGATAATAAATCTGGTACCATTACAAAGACCCCATTTACTATTGAGATTTCTCAATAGCATGATGATTGCACCCACTTTCAATTTTAATTTATGACACGGCATTCCCAAAGGAGTAATACTATTAAGAAATTCCATGGGAAAATTTTCCTTTTCAGCATAATCTGTGGAATCAGTGGAATCAATGGAATTATCATTCAAATATGTGTGAAAATCTCCATCAAGTATATCCAAATTTTCTTCATTTAATTTTTGAATATGCTCATTTTTTGGACAAAGAATTGCACGTTTAGATAAATTTTTAATATTATCTATAGCAGTGGTTCTCAACCTTGGCTGCAGATTAGAATCACCTGGGAATCTTTTTAAAATCCTGATTTCTGGGCCTCATCCTCCGGAAATTGTTTCTTTGTTATAGGGTGGGGCCACAACATCAGTAACAAAGAAACAGAATTAAAAATTTATTGTGGGGAGCCACTACAGTGTTTTGAACAGGTTTAAGCCTTGGACTGATGAGAGGGCACAGTTCTCTCATTGCCACGTGCAAGTCCCAGCTTGGAGGGCAGGGCCTTCCCAGCACAATTATAGCCAACAGCTGTAGTTGTAAGCTTGAACCTATGGTCCGAACATGTGGCCCCACGTGCCTGAGTGATGTGGGCTTGATAGAGTTCAGGTGCATGTAGTTGAGTAGGATTGAAATGCAGGAGAATGTTGTAAACATCTTGGTCACGCCCTTACTTTGCCTCATAGCATCTGCTATAAAATAAAGGCATGGCTGTGGGCATGGTCCCACCTAAACCCGGCTTTCATTCTCTTGTTTGTATTTTCTAAGCCTTTCAGCTACCCCCACTCAGGTTCACCCTTGGCAGTGCTGCTGCGGGACACTTTAGAAAGATAATGCCTCCCCGCTCCCAGGGCGGGCTCTTGCCTCAAACCCCGCCCTTACAGGAAGCAGCTCTGGGAAACAGCTTGGGGGAGGGTGCAGCCGTTGCCAAGACAACCCCTGCAGTACTGACTTCCTTCCACTTGGTCGTGGTGGTTGTGGTTGTGATGAACACCACCCATGGTTTTTATATAAGTAGATGTGTGTATTTTTAAAACTCAGCATTTTTATTGATTTAAGAGAGGGGAAGGGAGAGGAATAGAGAGATAGAAATATCGATAAGAGAGAAACATAGATAGGCTACTTCCTGCACATCCCATATGGGGGATGGATCCCGCACCCTGGGCATGTGCCCTGACCGAGAATCTAACTGTGGCCTCCTGATTCATGGGCCTATGCTCAACCACTGAGCACACCGGCCTGGCTGTATGTGTGTGTTTTTTGACTATGAACATAACTCTCTCTGAATTTTATTTATGGGAACTCATTTTTAAAAATATCCTCACCCAAGGATATGTTTTTATTGATTTTAGAGAAGAAGGGGAGTGGGGGGGAGAAACATCGATTGTTGCCTCCCATACCCACCCCAACTGGGGATTGAACCCACAACCTTTTGGTGTTCAGGATGATGCTCAATCAACAAGCAACCTAGCCAGGGCTGTGGGAACTCTGTGGGGTGGATTAAATTTGTCTTCCAGAGTGAATTTATAATCTGCTAGTTGAGACACTGTCTACTCAGGATCTTTTTGAATTATATTTTGTGCTTACAGCTTTTTTCTTTTTTTATTATTGTGATGAAAAACATATAATTTTCCATCTTTTTTTAAAAATTATAGATCACATTCAATATTATTTTGTATTAGTTTCAGGTGCACAACATAGCGGTTAGATAATCATATACCCTACAGAGTGGTCCCCCTGATATTTCAAGTACCCCCCCCCCCTCCAGCCCATACATAGCTATTACAATATTATTCCCCCCCGCCCCCCATTGACCTCTCCCTGGCCACTCCCATCCCCCAGCACATGCCCTCAAATCCCCCCCCCCCCCCAGTATTTGTGTCTATTGGTAATGCTTATATGCATGCATACAAGTCCTTTGGTTGATCTCTTACTCCCCCCTCCCCCCCCCTTTTCCCTCTGAGGTTTGACAGTCAGTTCAATGCTTCTCTATCTCTGGATCTATTTTTGTTCATCAGTTTATGTTGTTCACTACACAAATGAGTGAGATCATGTGGTATTTAACTTCCTCCAACTGGCTTATTTCATTTAGCATAATGCTCTCCAGGTCCATCCATGCTGTTGCAAATGGTAAGAGTTCCTTCTTTTTTTACAGCAGCATAGTACTCTATTGTGTAGATGTACCACAGTTTTTAAATCCATTTGTCTGCTGATGGGCAACTTAGGCTGTGTCCAAATCTTAGCTATTGTAAATTGTGCTGTTATGAACATAGGGGTGCATATATTCTTTCTGAGTGGTGTTTCTGTTTTCCATTTTTAATTTTTTGAGTAAACTCCATACTGTTTTCCACAGTGGCTGCACCAGTCTGCATTCCCACCAGCAGTGCACGAGGTTTCCTTTTTCTCCACTTCCTCACCAGCATTTGTCCTTTGTTGATTTGTTGATGATAGTCATGTTGTTTTGATTTGCATCTCTCAGATGATTAGTGACTTTGAGCATGTTTTCGTATGTCTCTTGGCCTTCTGTATGTCCTTTTTCAAAAGATGTCTGTTTAGGTCCTTTGCTCATTTTTTGATTGGATTGTTTATCTTCCTTTTGTTAAGTTGTATGAGTTCCCTGTAAATTTTGAAGATTAAACCTTTATCGGAGATAACATTGGCATATATGTTCTCCCATGCAATGGATTTTCTTGTTTTGTTTCTTTTGCTGTGCAGAAGCTTTTTATTTTAATGTAGTCCCATTTGTTTAATTTCCATTGCCCTAGAAGCTGTATCAGTAAAGATATTGCTATGAGATGTGTCTGATATTTTGCTGCCTGTGGTTTCCTCTAAGATTTTTATGGTTTCTCGTCTTATGTTTAAGTCTTTTATCCATTTTGAGTTTATTCTTGTGTATGGTGTAAGTTGGTGGTCAAGTTTCATTTTTTTGCATGTATCTGTCCAATTTTCCCAACACCATTTATGTAAGAGATAGTCTTGACTCCATTGTATGCTCTTGCCTCCTTTGTCAAATATTAATTGAGCATACTGGCTTGAGTCAGTTTCTGGGTTATCTGTTTAATTGGTCTATATGTTTGTTTTTGTGCTAGAACCAGACAGTTTTGAGGACAGTGGCTTTGTAATATAGCTTGATATCTGGTATTGATATCCCGCCTACTTTGTTGTTCTTTCTCAAAGTTGCTGCAGCTATTCGGGGTCTTTTTTTATTCCATGTGAATTTTTGGAAAGTTTGTTCTAGGTCTTTGAAGTATGCCAGTGGTATTTTAATGGGGATTGCATTGAATCTGTAGATTGCTTTGGGTAGTATGTACATTTTAATGATGTTGAGTCTACCAATCCATGAACATGGTATATTCTTCCATTTGTTTATGTCTTTCTTCCTTATCTCTTTTTTCAATGTCCTGTAGTTTTCTGAATACAGGTCTTTTACCATCTTGGTTAAGTTTATTCCTAGGTATCTTAATTTTTTTGTTCCCATCTTTGCAAATCTCTTATTTATTTTTTAAATTTTATCTTTATTGCTGATAGTATTACAGATGTCCCTTTGTTTTTTTTCCCCCCATTGATCCAATCCATCCAGCACCCACCCCTCCCAGGCCTTTACTACATTATTGTCTGTGTCCATGGGCTATCCATATATGCACATAAGTTGCCCGGTTAATCTCTTCTGACCCACTTCCCCACCCCCGCCTTCCCTCTGAAATTCCTCAGTCTGTTTCATGCTTCTAGTTTTCTGGATCTATTTTTTCATCAGTTTATTTTGTTCATTAAATTCCACATATGGGTGAGATTATGTGATACTTATCTTTCTCTGACTGGCTTAATTTGCTTAGCATAATACTCTCCAGGTCCATCCATGTGGTTGCAAATGGTAAGAGTTCCTTCTTTTTTTTACTGCCACATAGTATTTCATTTTGTAAATGTAGTACAGCTTTTTTATGCATTCATCTGCTGATGGACATTGGGCTGTTTCCAAATCTTAGATATTGTAAATTGTGCCATTGCTATGAACATAAGAGTGTGTATATTCTTTATGATTAGTGTTTTGGGTTTCTTAGAATATATTACTATACGTGGGATCACTGGGTCAAATGGGAGTTCTATTTTTAATTTCTTCTAGGTTGACCAGTTTCTTGAAATAGAGTTGTTCATAGTATTTTTTTTTTACAATCCTTTGTATTTCTGTGGGGTAGGTTGTTATTTTGCCTCTTTCATTTCTGATTTTGTTTATTTGAGTCCTCTCTCTTTGCTTCTTGGTGAGTCTGGCTAGAGGTTCATCAATCTTGTTTATCCTTTCAACGAAGCAGCTCTTGGTTTTATTGATCTTTTGTATTTTTTTTTTTTTTGGTCTATTTGTCATTTATTACTGCTCTCACCTTTATTATTTCCTTCATTCTGCTCACTCTGGGCTTTTCTTGCTGCTCTTTTTCAAATTATTTAAGTTCTAGAGTTAGATAATACAAGTTTTTCTTGTTTTTTGAGGTAGGCCTGTAATGCAATGAACTTCCCTCTCAAGACTGCTTTTACTATGTCCCATAGATTATGGATTGTTGTGTCTTCATTGTCATTTATTTCCAGCATGTTTTTAATTTCTTCTTTCATCTCTTTGGTAACCCAATCATTGTTTAATAGCATGCTATTTAGCCTCCAAGTGTTTTGTTTTTTTTTCAATATTTTTATTGTAATTGATTTCTGATTTTATGCTATTGTGATCTGAGAAGATGCTTGATAGGATTTTAATCTTCTTAAATTTGGAGAGATTTTGCCTGTGTCCCAATATGTGGTCTATCTTTGAAAATGTCTCATGTGCACTTAAGAAGAATGTATATTCTGTAGCTTAGGGGTGAAATGTTCTGAAGATGTCAATTAAGTCCATCTGATCTAGTGAGTCAGGTAGGATTGCTGTTTCTTTGCTGCTACTTTGTCTAGAGGATTTATCCAGTGATGTCAGTGGAGTATTAAAGTTCCCTACTATGATTGTATTGCTGTCAATCTCTCTTTTGATATCTTCCAGAATTTTTTGTATGTATTTGGGTGCTCCTGCATTGGGAGCATACATGTTTACCAGAGTTATATCCTCTTGTTGTATCGATCCCTTTATTATTATGAAGTGGCTGTTTTTATCTCTTGTTATGGCCTTCACTTTGAGGTCTGTTTTGTCAGATATAAGTATTGCTACCCCAGCTTTTTTATCATTTCCATTTGCCTGAAAGATATTTTTCCATCCCTTCACTTTCAGTCTGTATGAGTCCCTTGTTCTGAGGTGGGTCTCTTGTAGACAGCGTATGTATGGGTCATGTTTTCTTATCCATTCAGCCACTCGATGTCTTTTGATTGGAGCATTTAACCCATTTACAGTTAAGGTTATTATTGACTAGAGGCCCGGTGCATGAAATTTGTGCACTTGGGGGGGGGGGGCTGGGTCCCTCAGCCTGGCCTGTGCCCTCTTGCAGTCCGGGACCTTGCTCCTTACCGCCCACCTGCTAGCTGCTCCTTAGCGCTGCTGTGAGCCTGGCTTCTGGCTGAGCAGCGCTCCCCCTGTGGGAGCACACTGATCACCAGGGGGAAGCTCCTGTGTTGAGCATCTGCCCCCTGGTGTTCAGTGTGCATCATAGTGACCTGTCATTCTGCCCTTCTGTTGATTTGCATATTAGGCTTTTATTATATAGGAAAGGTACTTGTTTGTAGCCATCTTTATTCTTTGTGCCTATGTTCCTTCTTGCGTTTCTGTTTCTTCTTTTTACAACAGTCCCTTTAGCATTTCTTGCATTGCTGGTTTAGTAATGATAAGCTTCCTTCGCTTTTTTTTTGTTTGTGAAACTCCTGACTTCCCTTTCAATTTTGAATGATAGCCTTGCTGGATAGAATATTATTGGATTCAGTCCCTTGCTTTCCAATGCTTTGTATATTTCATTCCATTCCCTTCTGGCCTGATGTGTTTCTGTTGAAAATCATTTGATAGTTTAATGGGACTTCCTTTGTAGGTAACTTTCTGTCTCTTTCTTGCAGCCCTTAGGATTCTTTCTTTGTCACTAACGTTTGCTATTGTAATTACAACATGTCCTGGTGTGGGCCTTTTGGATTCATCTTGTTTGGGACTCTGTGTGCTTGTGTGACTTTTTTCTTCCCCAAATCAGGGAGGTTTCTGTCATTTCTTCAAATAGGTTTTCTAATCCTTCTCTTCTTGTCGTTCTGGCACCCCTATTATACGTATGTTACTTTGTTTCATGTTGTCCCAAAGCTCCCTTAGGTTCTCCTCCTGCTTTCTAATTTTTTTCTCCAATTGTTCAGATTAGGCATTTCTCTACCCTACCTTCTAACTCACTAATTCGGTCCTCTGCTTCTTCTAGTATACTGTTGAAAACTTCCATTGTGTTTTTTATTGTAGCTATATCATTCTTGGTTTCTTTTTAATTTTTACATAAGTTGTTGATTTTCTCATCCATCTGGTTTATGAATTGTATGACCATTACTCTGAATTCTTTTTCTGGCACATTGCATGCCTCTGTTTCATTTAGTTCTTTTCCTGGCGATTCCTCCTTTTCTTTCCTTTGTGGGTTGTTTCTTTGTCTCCCCATTGTTGCTATCACCGGTCTGAGGCTCGCTGGCAGAATGCAAAGGGTTAGGGTCAACACTGCAGGTTTGCTAGGTGGGGAAACGCAGTCAGAAGCTCGCCTGCAGGATGTGCAGGGCCGTGGCAATGCTGCGGGCTTGGCCGGTAGGGGGTGCAGTTTGAGACTCACCAGTGGGATGCGCTGTGCCCAGGAATGACGCGATGGGGCGGCGTGAGGGGAGGTGCACTCTGGGACCCACAGGAGCCCCCATCTGGGGAGGCTGGAGTCCTGGTGTCCATGGCTCTGCAGCTGAGGTAGCAGATCTTTGGCCGGAGTGCCTGTAGTGTCCGGGGTGGTGTCTGAGACCATTCTGGGTGGTGGTGAGGTTGGGCTCCTAGTCACAGCAGCTCTCCCCTTCAAGGTGGCGTGGTTTCTGTCCTTAAGTTTTTGTTTTTTCTTTAAAGAACTACAGCTTGTGGGAATTTGAGTCACAAACTTTCATGAGGACCAACTTGTGGTTTTGAAAGTTTGGAAGATATTTATTGCCCCACCTCCTCCAGTGCCAAGGACAAGTTTCCTTTCTGTCTCATTTAAGAATTATTTCTTGTTCTCTCTTACATTGAAGACATAGCCCTTTGGGGATTACAGTGTCATGCTGTGTCTTCTGCTATCGTCCCTATCTTGGATGGGCCCTAAGTTTTAGCACTAGTTTTCCTGTTTTCATTTCATTCAGTTGTCAGAAGAGAGGCTAAAGGTCACTGGGGTTGGCAGATACCCTCAACATGAAATCTGTCTTTGACATTTGCTTATATCCCAGTGGTCCCCCATCACTATGTGTTTTGGTTTCTGTCGATTCTTCATTTTCTTACCAGCTTAGTAAGTTATTATTTTTTAATTTAGAAATTTATTCACCTTTTGGCTGTTTTAATCAGGAAGGCCAGGAATATCCAATTGCTTTTTCATGATGAATATGCAGTAATAGATACTGAGTCTAAAATAACCTTTTATGTATGTTAGAGTAATGGAGACAGTACAGTCAGAAATGTCTTCTTCCTTCTATGCATGTCATGTACTCAGAAAAGACAAGTGAATCCCAATGCCTATGAAAGCCTTAGAGCAGAAATTCTTAACTGAACATACCTCTATTCTTTTTTCCAAATAAAGAATTGCTTGGAAAAAAAACATTGTGAATTTTAGTAGGATCATATTTCTCAAGTATAGGGATGGAAATATTGACTTGCTGTAAAATCAGTTTAAATTTTGGGGCTCTTGATTGTCCATTATTTGACATGACAGAGTTTATTGGCCTTCAACAAAATCTTCAAGGGATGTCTGTGTTTGAGAACTTCAAAGATGCTGAAAATTGCACAGCAAGTTTTTGTCTTTATGGTTGGTTTTCACCAGTTACATCTAACTCAAGTTTTGAAAAAACTTTTAAATTAAAAAAACACTCATTACAAACTGGATTGCTTAGTATACTCTTTCCTTTGTAGTTAGCATCTGGCTAGAAATAGGAAGTACTCTGATCACTTCTGCAGAGAAAAGCCTGAATCCATGCATAAGAATATGGTCCTGCATTCACAGAATCTTTGATAAGCATCATTACTATAGTAAAGTATAGCCTATTACAATGTGCCTTCATTTAGAACTGTCATAAAGTAAATTCCATTCTCTCTCTTTTTATTTTATTGATTTTTTTTAATAGAGAGGAAGGGAGACGGATAGAGAGTTAGAAACATCAATGAGAGAGAAACATCAATCAGCTGCCTCCTGCATACCCCCTACTGGGGATGTGCGCACAACCAAGGTATATACCCTTGACCAGAATCGAACCTAGAACCCTTCAATACGCAGGCCGACGCTCTATCCACTGAGCCAAACCAGTCAGGGCTCCATTCTCTCTTTATACTGTCCATTTCTTACTGCTACCCTTACTCCATCTGCAACCATAATTCTTCACTATTGAATTGGGGAGTTTTGTTTTAATTTTATAATGTTCTTAGAAGAAAGTGATTGGAAATGATGGAATGTTGATTTAGAGGAGACTTTCAAAATTACTTAATCTTTTAATTTTTAAACACATTTAGCTGTGGAAACCTTATTTTGATTATGGTTCTGCTCTTTGTTAGGCTTTTGGGGAGTACATTGTTGGAACATCCAGGGGCTGCTTTGTGGACTTGGCCAGATGGAGGAGAAGATCTGTTTTTTATTTTTAATGATAGCTGAGCTGTCTCTTTTGTTTCCTTCTCTTATTTCTTAGCCTTAAAAAAAAAGAATTTAATAAACATTTTATTGAGAACCCACCATGTGCTGGACATAGGATGAACGAGACACAGCCCGGTTCCCATGGAACTCAAGGTCCTGGCCATGCAGGTCAGGATAGAGGGCTCAGGTGTCACCCAGTTTCTTTTCCTTTTCTAGGCTCCAGTGCAGGAAGGAGGAGGGTGGGGACAACTTAGTTCCTTTCTGCAGTCTTCCTTAACTCCTTTTGCTGTTCCTAACCCCCAGTTCCCTCTTCTACTTAGCTGCTCATGAAAGACTCTATAGCCAAAAATCTGGTGGTTGAATAAAAAGTAGACTAGAATCTGGTATAAAGGGCAGGGCCCCTGAGGACGAATGATGCCATACATAATACTTGTTCAAGCATTTAAGAGTTTGTCCTCTGTAGTCCAGGAGCAAAATAACTGAACTCGGTAGGTAGTGTCATATAATTATTTTTTGGTTGCATGGAGCAGATGATAATTATTAATATTACTAACTCATGAGAATAACTTTTTACCCCCTTGGGATTAAGAGAAAGAGGATAAGAGAACCAACATTTATGGGGCATTTGCTTATGTACTAGGCACTGCTAGATGCCTTTTCAAAAGTTTAATTTTGTTTATTTGTAACTGTTAGCGGTGATTGATGGACCTCGATTTTTGAGTTTGGCAAAGAAAGAATTCAGAGCCAACAACTCCAGCATAAGAGGAAATTTATTTAGCATGCAAAATGAAAGTACACTAAAGAGAAATCTTCTCTTTAATGTACTTTCGGGCTGCTCAGAGAGCTGCCTTGGCCTTTTAGAGAGAAAATCACAGAGGAAGAAGAAGTGAGCTAACTGGGCTGCTTGGACTCAGGAAACAAATAACAGAGGCAAAAGAAGGGCCTTTAGAACTTAGGAGAAAAGAAAGCCAAGATACATATCTGCACCTGAAAAAGGAAGGTGTATAGATTTGCTGGGTTCTTTGCCTTATGGGTTTTTATCTGTTTTCTAAAGGTAGGATTTTAGGGGAAATCTCAGGGGAGGATTTCAGTAGAATATTCATCACCGTTCTAGGTGTGTCCTTTAATATACTAACTCATCAGAATGAGCTAGAACAAACATGCCAAAGTCGCGGCCCACAATGAATATTTTTGTGGCCCAGCCAATATAACAGTATGTAAGAAACGTTTTAATAAAAATTTCATAACTTAATTTTTACAATATCCTGTTATACATAATTATTAATAATGAACTACAATGTTCGCTAATGACTGATTATTATAATCGTGTTGCATTCATTTCCCTTACGTACCTTACGGGAGCAGGCGTACCATTTCTCTCCACTAATGCTAGCAGCGAATATTTTAGCAGCCAATTGCCACGTCATTGGTCTTGGACTGTCTTGTTTGGTGTGCGCAGCAGGAAATATTTCGCTTTTGGAGAACAAGAAAAATAGGTTTATTTGTGTTATGCTTATTAATTTGTGCAGTTATTCAGCGTCTGGTAAGTTAATGTTCAAGAAAAAACTAATTTTTATTAAAATGTTCTATTATTTTATGTTAACGATTACTCATTTATTTCAGCCCTTTGTATTCAGCATGTCTCTATGGAAATAAACCTGTTTCTATGAAAATTGAAGCTTTTGTTTTTTTGCGGCCCACCTAAACTTAAACCTTGTTTATTTGGCCTGTGTTAGCCTTTGAGTTTGACATGCTTTAGCTAGAAGGTCAGGGTCATAGTCTCTATTGATTGGTCAGCACTGGGATAGAGGGTCATTGGTCATTGCATCTGGTCCTGATGTCAGCCAGGACCTCGCTTCCTCTGGTTTTGCTGCTTTTCTGGGCCTGGAGCTGAAACACAACTGAGGCCTAGATGTTATCTCTAGTTTGACCAAAGCTTTGTTTCATCTCTGTGGTCAACAGACCCATGACTTTGTTCCTGAGATTATTCGATGCTGATCAGAACCTCATTGTCCTAAGGACTTAATGCTTAAGGGAATGGTTGTGCAAGGGAGAAGGAGGCAGGCGAGTCAGGGTGCTGGATAAGGCCAGTTTGAATGAGCTGTCTGTCTCAGTTTCCCCATCCCACTTGCCAAGGAATTTTCCTTGGTTCTTACCATCCTGCCTCATAGCTACCCTATAAAGTGGTTGGTAACATTTTCATTTTATAGTTAGGAATTGGAGGCACAGAGAGGTTAATAACTTGGCTCATAGTCAAAACTTGAGGATAAGGGGATGGGGAAAGGCTTTCTAAGCAGTGCATGAAAGTATGTGGTATATATGGGTTCAAATGGGACATCTGGGGTGGTTAGACTGCATGGTGTGTGGCATGTAATTGGAATTAACACTGGAAAGATAAAGTTCACATCTTGTTCTGTCTTTAGTTCATTTTAAGGCTATAGATGCTTTCCTAAGGTGTGTGTAACTGACAGCATTCCACACAGATAGATGTATGAGGTATTTTGGATAATAGCACCGTGTGTGTGTGTGTGTAGCACCTTTTGTGTGTGTGTGTATGTGTGTGTGTGTGTGTGTGTGTGTGTGTGTGTGAGAGAGAGAGAGAGAGAGAGAGAGAGAGAGAGAGACTTTATACTCATTTGAGGAAAAAAAAAATTCAGTTTGAATTCTTACAGTAGGTGGTAAACATCTGGGCTTACTGATAGTTTTGAAGTTTTGTGACAAGACTTGAGCTGGCAGGGATGGAGAGTAGGGCTTGCAACATTCCCATGAGGACTGCTTTGATCAGTGTGCCTTGAAGTTGCTATAATAATTGAATTTGATATTGTTATAAAAACAGTTATTGGTATTCTAATTTAGAAATGAATGGTGTTTGTAAACTAGTGATTGTGTCAGGATTTTATATAAAAATAAAACACACACACACACAGTGCTAGATGGCTGCAAGTTATCAGAGGAAATACCTTGTTTTGGTAGAACTTGACCACCAACCCAGGAGTTCCCTTTAATGTATGTACTTATTTTTAGGCTTGCCCCATCCAGAAGTTGAGGATGTGTTGTCTAACAAAGGTCTGGGCTTCCCAGGTTCAGAAATGTACCTCTGTCAGGAGACAGCAGGGGTGGGCTTCTGCACACTAAAGGTGGTGTTAACCACAGGCCAGTGTCCTTGAGGCAGAATGTGTGTGCTGTTATATATATGATGGAGTTTTGTGCTAATCATTTTTTTTAACATTGTTTTTGAGAAGTATCCATGTTTTTGTATGTAAATCCAGTTTATTTATTCTGACTCTACTATAAAATATGCTATCATATTTTTATAAATCTGTTCTTATTTAAAAATATATTCTTATTGATTTTTTTTAAGAGAGAGAGGAAGGGAGAGAGGGAAACATTGGTTGGCTGCCCCCCTGTACTCCCCTATTGGGGATTGAGCCCACAACCTGGGCATGCTCCCTGACTGAGAATTGAACCTGCGACCTCTTGGTTACGTCAGTGCCCAACCGCTGAGCCACACTGGCTGGGCTATGCTGTAATATTTTATAGACCCTGTAGATTACTGTCAGCTATACAATCATCAGTAATACTTCAGTAAACATTCTTTTCCCCTTTAGTTCTATGTGAGAATTTCTTAGTTATATATCTCTGAAGAATTGTTGGCCACTGAATATTATATGCATTTTAATTTCACAAAATTTCAGCTCTCTGAGATGGCTGCTATCAGATTACAAACTCCCTTTAGAGTGCATGATACAGCAAGGGCTTTAATTCATTACTTGGATAAAAGGAACATATTAGGGATATAATTCCTTGATCTAGGCTTTGGTTATATGAGAAAGTTTCTTCAAACTAGTTTTTAGTAATATTATTAAAAGCCTTTATTCTTCATTATCCTTTTTTTATTTTCTTTCAGTAATGTTAGGTAGTTATAAGGAGCATAGTTATTTAAAGGATGTCTTCATAATGCCTACATTAATTATGATAAAGTTATGAAAATACTCTAAATACTACGATTTTTGTGTTTCATTTTTTAGGGCGCCAATGCCTCGGCATTAGAGAAAGAGATTGGTCCAGAACAGTTTCCAGTCAATGAGCACTATTTTGGATTAGTCAATGTAAGTATTCATTGATGCTTAGCCTTCAGAATTATGGTTGGAAGTAGTTTTAAAAAATGATGAATGCATTTCATAATTTATTAAAGAAAACATGTTCATTTATATCAGTAGACTTAATGCCAAGAAACTTGATTTTGAATTTTGAATTTATCTTTAATGGAAGGGAACAAAATTATCTGATGACTTAAGTGCCTTAGAAATAGAATAGTTTCTACTTATAAGCCTGATGTTTCCTATTTTATGTCAAAATTTTCTCATAACCAAAATTTCATATGGCTTAGACCAAATGATCTCTTGATTCTTTCAGACTTATTTAAAGTCTACATATAAGTGGTCCAAATAGTTTAGTCAGTTCCTCCATGTGTTGAGATAGGGTCTTTGTCATTTTACCTCTGACATTGTTCTACTAGTATAAATGTAAAAGTACAAAGTATAGGGGAAAAAATACACCCTCAATCCTTGTGGAGGTAATTCTAGTAATTATACATTATTGAAACTTTGGAAGAACCTGCTTTAGAATTTTTAACTCTTCTGCAACATCAGAAAACACCACAAATCTGTGTTATATAATTGTTGTGGTAATTTATATACTGTTAGGTGGATCCATGGTGAGTATTTAAAAATATACTATATATGATGATATAGGTAATTAAGTTAAATTGAACAAAGTTGGTGTGTCGCTAAATACTAGTCTGTAATTATGATGTATGAGATAGATTTCTTGTGTGATTTGGGAAAAGCAGTTGGAGTGACATGTATGCCTTCCCCTGCTCTGGGAATCACGTTTGCAAATGTAAAGCTTATAACAAAGAATCGGCAATCTCCACTCACTAGCCCCTCTGCAGCGAAGACTACTTATTACTCCTCAGACTTGTTTTTTCTGGAATATATCCTTAAATTATAAATAAAGTGTTTATACTTCTACTTTTAAAATTCTGCTATTTTTAAAAAAAATCTATGACTTCCTGTTAGGATAGATAAGAAATTTAGTTCTTTACTTCTGCCACCATCCCCTGCTGCCCCCTGCTTCACTTTCCGCCATTCTCCCAATATGGAATTAACCATTGCTTTATTTTTCCATTTCCTTAATTTCCATTTACTCTTCCAGCTAATCTTCATCAGAGCTAAAAAAAACAAAAAGAATTTCTCAATGTCAGTTTTCACTGAACATGTCCATCAGGCAAACTCTTCCTTCCCTGGAGCCCTCTGTCCTTTTGTGCAGCCATTGCCTGCCATTCCTTTTCCACCACTTGGACATTCCCTTCACGTTTTGCCTTTTCTAGATTCTATTTTCTTTTCCAGTTTTCTCCCTGGCTTTGTGGAGCACATTCTACAGTAGCTTCTTTAGGAAATGTACATGGGAGATAAAGTTTGAGATCTTGTGTATGTAAAATTTTTAAAAATATATATTTTTATTGATTTCAGAGAGGAAGGGAGAGAGAAACATCAATGATGAGAAAGAATCACTAATCGGCTGCTTCCTGCATGCCCCACACTGGGGATCGAGCCTGCAACCCAGGCATGTGCCCTGACTGGGAATCGAACCTTGACCTCCTGGTTCATAGGTCGACATTCAACCACTGAGCCATGCTGGCTGGGCTAAAAACATTTTTGTTATTGTAACAGCTACATACAGATTTTAGGTTATAACCTTCCTTAGGAATTTTTAAGGCCTTATTCTATTATTTTCTTGCCGGGGTCCAACCCCAGCAGGTCCAGGGGTCCCCAAAGGTGTGGACGGAGTCGGCGAAGAAGGAATGACACGGAGACAGCGTTCAGTTGATCAGCAGCCTAGCCAGGATCTCCAGCCAAGTTCTGGTCTTGATCTCCAGAGAGGCTCTGCTTCGGATCTCCAGCGAGGTTCTGTAGCCATGTTCCCTCGCTAGGCTCTCCAGCCAGGTTCTGTCCAGGCTCTCCAGTCAGGTTCAGTGTCCAGGTTCCAGTCAGGTTCTCCTGCCAATCTCTGTAGTCAGGTTCAGTCCAGGATCCCTTGCCATGTTCTCCTGCTAGGCTCTGTCTCTAGGCTCCGAGACCAGTCCCTCTCCAGGATCCTCCGGCATGCTCTCGCCAGCGAAGTTCTTCTGTCTCTAGAGAATGCTCTGTGTAGGTTCTGTGCCTAGGCTCTGTCTCTCTTGGTCCTGTCTTCCAAGCCCTGTGTCCTTAGTTCTGTGTTCTGAGTTCTGTGTCTTTCTGTCTTGTTACAACTGTATTTATACCAGTTGATTCAATCCTATCAATCTCTATTACAAAGGTTAGGGCGTTTCTTATCTCCATTCCAGGGAGAAAAGATTATGTAGTTTAAGCATGATTGTTCCTAGTTAAAGGGATTAATTACCCGCCTGGCACTTAGTTGAGGGGTTTTATTCCCTCCCTAACTTCAGGGGAAAATCCCTACCTGGGGATTCAACCTTTCTCGGAGAGGTGACCTTGGTTAAAACACAGCACCAAGAAGGTGAGCAAACATATTAAGAACCGTATGCCATATATGCCAGGTCCCTTGAAACAGCAAGGATGGACCGGCTCCCGGCATTTTCTGACTTTTGTTGAGAGGGCTAATGCCATTCTGGTTCTTGATCTCTTCTGTATGTGGCTTTCTCCCATTTAAAAATTTGGTCGTGTGGCTTTTAGGATGCTCTGTATCTACTGTTCACAATGTTCTGAGTTTTCATGTGTCTTGACCTCCCTCTCATTATTTCATTGGGCATTTATGTACCTGTTCAGACTGATGTTTCATTTTCCTTAGTTCTGGAACATTTCTGATACTATTATTTGAATAATTTCTTTTCAATTAATATAATTTCTCTGTTCTGTCTTTTTTTATAATACTGTTAGATGCATATTGAAACACTTAGACTGATTCTCTATATTTCTTCCCCCCTCCCCCCATTTTTGGTCATCTGCCTTTTTAATTCTGCATTTTAGACAATTTCTTTGACTTTTTTTCAACTCATTACACTTTTTATTTCTTAGAATGTTACTTTTGTGTGTGTTTTTTTAATCTTGTTTCACGAAGGCAGTATTTTCTGTTATTTTTCTCAGGTTAGTATTTATAGTTTTTGTTGTTGCTGAAGTTTTCTGATACTTACTGGATTGTTTCTGAGACCTCTAAGTTCATTGCCCCACCCATTTTAAACTTTGCTTTTTCTATTAGAAGCTTTCCTCAAATTTAATTCATATATAAAAGTAAAATTCTAAAAAAGCTGATTGGGGTATTATGGGTAGAACTTGTCTATTATGAGTTTCACTTAAAGCAGGCTTTTAAGAACATAGCTTCCTGTCTATTTCCCTCCCCCCCGCCCCCCGCCCCAATTTTATTAGCTATAGGGTTTTCTTTGGGGCTATGTGTTTCCCCTTCCAGTCTCCATCTAGGAGTGGCTTAAGTTGGGCCTTCCGTCCTCTGTTTCCTGTCATTGTCTCACTGGTGCCCTTAAAGATAATGGACCAGTGTTCTCCTGGTCAATTTCTGTGGAGCCTGTAGTTGAAAGACAGGTTAAGTGCCTGGGGGTTGAAATGGCCCTTTTAAAAACAAACAAACAAACAAACAAAAGATCTTTATTTATTGTTGATTTTTAGAGAGAGTAAGGTGTGGGGGGGGAGAGAAATAAATTTATTGTTCCACTTATTTATGCATTCATTGGTTGATTCTTGTATGTGCCCTGACTGGGGATTGAACCTTCAACCTTGGTGTATTGGGATGATGCTCTAACCAACTGAGCTTGAAATGCTTCTTTTAAGGACTTATACCAGACTTGTGATTTTAGATGCAGCTTCCCCTCCCCGCAAAATCCCCAGGTTTACAGGTGTGAATCAGTTTGGGTTTTTTTGTTTGTCCCTTACAGGCACTTGGGCTTCTACTTTTTCTCCATCTGCCTTTTATCTTCTGTAAGTCCATTGATATCTCAAGTCTGTGGTTGTCTTCTTGGGCCTTTTGAGGTTTTCCCTAATCTATTCTTTTACTGTCATTTTATTAGACATGTGGAGTAGAATTAAGTGAGTATATTTAATATACTTTGTTTAATGAGAAGTCTAGCCTCTACTTTTAGTATTTAATATGTTCATGCTTACATGTGGAGTTGCCTAGTGATCAAAAGCCTCATTTTAATTCTGGGGATGACAGTTTCTTCGGTGACTGTCACCTTTGTTTGGTTTCCAATGTTAATATGTGTATTGAATTGTAGTAAAGTTATGCCCATTGATAGTCTCCCGAAAGACCCATTTTTTAAAGAACAATAGTATTATATATTGAAAGTTGTTTTGCTTTAACCTTTGCCAGTATAAATACAGGCTGGGCCCAGCTGGTGTGGCTCAGTGGTTGAGCATTGTTGGTTCGATACCTGGTCAGGGGGCAGCCAATTGATGTTGACATATCTCTCTCATTGATTTTTCTCCCTTTCTTTCTAAAATCAATTTTTAAAAAGCCCCACATTTAAATATAGGCTGGGGCAAAAGTAAGTTTACAGTTGTTTGTATGGAAAAAATACAATAATCTATATATATAAAAGGCTAATATGCAAATAGACTGGAACAATTGGAACAACCAAACAACTGGTCACTATGATGTGCACTGTCCCATCAGGGGGCACATGCGGAACATGGCAGGCGTCGGCAGCAGGTGGCAGAGCGTGGAACATGGTGGGCGTCGGGTGCGGTGGGATGGTGGAACAAGTGAACACCAGACCAAAGCGGAGCACTGGTCGCTGTCATCGGGGCGAGCCTCTGGTGGTTACTGAAAGTTCTTTGCTCCCACGTGCCGCAGTCCCGCTCAGTGCTTGCACCTGTTGCTGGTGCTAGCCCCACTCGCACCCACTTCTGGCGCCGTAGCTGCCACTTGTACCTGTTGCCGGTGCCCAGCGCTAGCTCCGATCGCTTGGCGCCATCAGTGGGTGCAAGTGGTGGCTACTGGCCCCGATCACCCCTCAAGGCTTCTCCACCTTCCCCTGCTCCTGGGGGCTGATTGGGCCAGCAGCTGCCTCTCGCACCCGCTGCCAGCGATGACCCTGCTCGCACTCGCAGATGGTGCGGGGCCGCCACTCGCACCCACTGCTGGCGCCTGGCGCCAGTCCCGATCGCTCGGCACCATCAGCAGTTGCGAGCAGAGGTTGCTCACCCTGATTGCACCTGAGGGCTTCTCCACCTCCCCCTGCTCCTGAGGGACGATTGAGGCAGCAGCTGCTGCTGGCACTGATGACGGCGCCAGCCCCCATCACTTCACGCTGTCAGCAGGTGCGAGCAGGGCGGGCACCATCAACACGTGGGAGCGGTGACAGCAGGAGCAGGGCTGCTGTCAGACAGGAGACCAGGAGGCGTGGCAGGAGGGGCTGTGTGGGGGCACAGGATGGGCCAAGATCCACCCCTGTGCCCACCACAGCCTTGCGGCCCACAGTTCCTTTCAGGGTGCACGAATATATGCACTGGGTCCGTAGTCCTAGCTAATAAAGAGGGAATATGCTAATTGACTGCCCCGCCCTCAAAGATGGTGGCACCCACAGCCAATAAGGAGGGAATATGCTAATTGACTGATACACTCTCAAAGGTGGCGGCGCCCACAGCCAATAAGGAGGGAATATGCTAATTGACTGATACGCCCTCAAAGATGGCGGTGCCCACAGCCACAAGATGGCGGCGCCCAGTCCCCTCAGCCCCACTGGGGCGGCAGGCGTGCAGGAAGGCTGGGCCCGTCCCCAGGCAGGCCCAGCCACTCCGTGCGCCTGCCTCTGGAGTCCCCCAGTCCCCTCAGCCGCCCAGCTGCTCAGGGTTGGCCTGAGGTTCAGGTGACCAGGGCCGGCAGAGGCTTGAGCTGCCGGCAGTGGCAGCAGCAGAGGTGTGATGGGGGATCGCCTTCCCCTGATCGCCGGGTCGCCTCCCAACCCTGAGGGCTCCCGGACTGTGAGAGGGGGCAGGCCGGGCTGAGGGGCCCCCCTCCAGTGCATGAATTTTCATGCACTGGGCCTCTAGTTAATAAATAATAGTACAGAATACACTCTGTGTTTTGTATACTCATAACTGTAAACCTACTTTTACCCCATCATGTATTTCAACTTTGTGTCTAACTATTTTAAGAAAAATTTTTTAAGTTGATTTCAGAGAGGGAGAGAGAGAGACATCAATCCGAGAAAGAATCATTGATCGGTTGCCTCCTGCACGCCTCCTACTGAAGGATTTTTTTTTTAATTAAATCTTTATTGTTCAGATTATTACATTTGTTCCTCTTTTTTCCCCCCCATAACTCCCCTCCTCCCAGTTCCCACCCCACCCTCCACCCTCACTTCCCACCCACTGTCCTCATCCATAGGTGCACAATTTTTGTCCAGTCTCTTCCCGCATCTCCCATACCCCTTTCCCCCCCAAGAATAGTCAGTCCATTCCCTTTCTATGTCCCTGATTCTATTATAATCACCAGTTCATTCTGTTCATCAGATTATTTATTCCCTTGATTCTTAGATTCACTTGTTGATAGATGCACATTTGTTGTTCATAGTTTGTATCTTTACCTTTTTCTTCTTCTTCCTCTTCTTAAAGGATACCTTTCAGCATTTCATATAATACTGTTTTGGTGGTGATGAACTCCTTTAGCTTTTTCTTATCTGTGAAGCTCTTTATCTGACCTTCAATTCTGAATGATAGCTTTGCTGGATAAAGTAATCTTGGTTGTAGGTTCTTGGCATTCATCACTTTGAATATTTCTTGCCACTCCCTTCTGGCCTGCAAAGTTTCTGTTGAGAAATCCGCTGACAGTCGTATGGGTATTCTCTTGTAGGTAACTGAGTTTCTTTCTCTTGCTGCTTTTAAGATTCTCTCTTTGTCTTTTGCTCTTGGCATCTTAATTATGATGTGTCTTGGTGTGGTCCTCTTTGGATTCCATTTGTTTGGGGCTCTCTGCTCTTCCTGGACCTGTAAGTCTATTTCTTTCACCAGGTAGGGGAAGTTTTCTGTCATTATTTCTTCAAATAGATTTTCAATATCTTGCTCTCTCTCATCTTCTGGCACCCCTATAATTCCGATGTTGGTAGGCTTGAAGCTGTCCCAGAGGCTCCTTACACTATCTTCATATTTTCGGATTCTTTTTTCATTTTGCTTTTCTGGTTGGGTGCTTTTTGCTTCTTCGCTTTTCAAATCTTTGACTTGATTCTTGCACTCCTCTGGTCTGCTGTTGGGTGTCTGTATAATATTCTTTATTTCAGTCAGTGTATGCTTAATTTCTAGTTGGTTCTTTATCACAACATCGAGGGTCTCATTAGATTTCTTGTAGATCTCATTAAGTTTATCGGCAGTTTCTAGAAAATTATTGAAAGACCTTAAAAGTGCAGTTTTGAGCTCTATAACCTCCATTTCTGTCATGTTTCTTTGTCTCCGCATTTTTTATGCTTTCTTGGTGCACCCTCTTGTGGTCTTTGTGTGCAGTCTTGTTGTAGTTAAGCCTTGATTGTTGTCGGCAATACTGGGGGTGATTTGACCTCCAGGCCAACTGGATATGAGAATCAGTTGTGTCTGCAGTGGGAGAACTTCTGTGCTGGATCTCTAGGGCGGTGCTAATCTAGCCTTTTCCTAAGGCTATCCCGAAAATGCCTCTGTGCAGGGCTTGGGCGGGGCGGGTCCCAGGGAATCTACAGGGTGGGCAGAGCGAGCAGTTATGGGTGCTCTCAGTCCCGTCCCCAGGGGCTCTGCCTCTCAGAGTCCCAGCAACCGCTGCGAACCTCGGAGAGAAAGCTGCCTTCGAGTTCCGACAGAAGCCAAACAGTCCCGTTTGAGTCTGGGTCCCTAGAGACTCGCCCGGATCTGGAGCTCAGAGTTGGAGACTCCCTCCCGATTGAAACAGACAACCGTGCCCTCCGCTGCCAGCCCCCTCCGCATGCACTCCACACCTTAGTATTTGACTTCAGCACTGTGCCTCCTCTGAGTCGGTATGCTATTCTCTTTCCTCCTAGTTGTAGAACTTCCACTCAGCCAGCCTCCTGTGGTTCTGGATGATGTCCGTTCCGTCTTTTAGTTGTATTTTGGAAGTGGTTGTTCGAGGCAGCAAACTCCGGCATTAACCTATGCTGCCATCTTGGTTTCTCTATCTCCTACTGAGGATTGAGCGCACAACCTGGGCATGTAGCCTCACCAGGAATCGAACTGTGACCTCCCGGTTCATAGGTCGATGCTCAACCACTGAGCCACAGTGGCCAGGCACCTTTGTATCTACTCTTACCACCAACTTTGTGTCTAACTTTTTTTTACAGATAGCCTCAGAACAAGTAACAGAACATCCTAAATAAAATGAATACTAAATTTCTATAATATTTTTTCTGCTTTTTTTTTATTGTTTGTTTTGTGTGGGTTTTTTGTTGTTGTTGTTGTTAATCCTCACCTGAGGATATTTTTTCCATTGCTTTTCAGAGAGAGTGGAAGGGAAGGAGGGAGGGAAGGAGGGAGGGGTGGAGAGAGAGAGAGAGAGAGAGAGAGAGAGAGAAAGAAAGAATGAGAGAAACATTGATATGAGAGAGACACATCAACTGCTTGCCTCCAACACCAGCCCTGATTGGGGATGGGGAACGAGCTGCAACCCAGGTACATGCCCTTGACCAGGAATCTATCCACTGAGCCACACTGGTCAGGGCTCTGCTGTTGTTTTTAATTTAATATGATAACAGTATCAAAATTTCACTGTCAATTGTATACAAAAAGGGTTTCTAAGAAGGTACCATTTTTTTAAATGTACCACTTCTTTATTTTTTTAAAATGGTACAGCCACTTTATTTTAATTTATTTATTTTAAATCCTTACCTGAAGATAGTTTTCCATTGATTTTCAGAGAGAGTGGCAGAGAGAGGGAAAGACAGAGAGAAATATCGATGTGAGAGAAACACATCGATTGATTGCCTCCTGCATGCATCCCCCACCAGAGCCCAGGCTGGGGAGGAGCCTGCAACCAAGGTGCGTACCCTTGACTGGAATTGAACCCGGGACCCTTCAGTCCGCAGGCCGAAGCTCTATCCACTGAGCCATACCAGCTAGGGCAGAAGGTACCATTTTTATTACTGCCTGTGGATCAATCTGAATGCTTAAGATAGTCTTTTGTTTTTCCCTAAGCTGAGTAACTGAAATTCAATGAAATCAAGGGAAGCAAAATGGCCTGGCTGGTGGTTAAGCATCAACTTATGAACCAGGAGATCATGATTAGATTCCCGGTCAGGGCACATGCCCAGGTTGTGGGCTTGATCACCAGTATGGGGCGTTCAGGAGGCAGCCACTGGATGATTTTCATCATTGATGTTTCTGTCTCTCTCTTTCCCCCTCTCCCTTTCTCTCTGAAATCAATAAAAATATGCACTGAGTGGCCAGATTATGACCGGCCAGATTATTATAACCACCCCATCAGTACAATGAAGTGAATTAGTTATGCAAATAATAATAATAATACCTTGAGAGTATTTGCTTAGGAAGTTTTCAATATTCAGTATTTTTGGAAGTGTCAATGAAGTACTGATGGGGTGGTCATAATAGTCTGGCCACTCAGTGTGTTTTAAAAATGAGAGAGAAGCAGAAGGGAGTGAAGTTAGTATAAGACCGTCAGAGGAAGCTTTGCCTTTATCCCCTCCACAGATACACTTGATGAGTAGAAGTATAGTTTCTGATCTCTATTCCTAGTTAATGATGAAGAATTGAGATATCACAGGTAGTCAGCGCTCCAGCTATGAAAGATTGTTGAACACCTTGAATTATACTCAGAAATAAATTGATGGTAAGAGTAGATGCAGCAGAACCAGTATAATGATTAACTTTTCTGTGATTTATACTTCAGGCGACTTGGCAATTGTGTTTTCTACTTTTAACCTTTTTCTCTAAGTCCTTAAATTACTACTTCTGTTTCATTCTTGCTCCCCTCTCCGTTTTTTATTTGTAGAGTTATCATACTATAGGAGTTTCTTAAAAATTAAGGTTAGAATTTGGGGTCAGTTAATGGCTTAGTTAATTCAGAGATTGACATTTCAGCTTTTTTTATTCCCTGTCCCTGGAAACTTTCTTTTGCTGAAAAATATCTTACTTGCATGCCAGCTATTTATACAGTAAGCTAAATCTTTCGAAAATAAGTTTTTTTATTCTGATAAGCCAGATTGCCTTCTTCTGTTTCTTGTAGCTAATGAGTACTGTAGTAGAGTTGATAGTAGAGTGTATTTACTACTTTTTGTGCAGTTGATACATTTTTAATAGCCTATTTGCATTTTATTGTATAGTTCTATATTAATTTTCTAATACAATACTCCCTAACACAGAAGAGGTTGAGCTCAATAAATCTATTTGTAAGGTTACCATGGAATGTGTTTCCCTCTCAAATCTTTGTTATAAAATTATGATTGTGTTCCTAGACCATCTTATAAAAGGCTAATTAGCCTGAATTGCTAGTAGTCATTAGTTGGAATTCCGGATCCAGGGAACAGGGGCCATTATGGATGAGAGAAAGTAATAAAAATGAAACTTTCTATTTGTGGGTTATGAAGTTGATTAGGCAAATGTCTCGTAGTTCTGTTTTCTTTTGCATCAATTTGATGGCCATTGGCTAATTGAGATTTACATTATCAGAAATCCCAGAGAACATCCACATCAGACCTGACAAAGAACTCTGGTCCAGGTTCTCTGGCTAGATTGGATCAAGTGCCCCACACTGCCAAGTGCCCAAACTATGAAAGGATTTATGATTGATAGGCAGCCCTACAAAATTTGCCTAGAGAAGTCAGTTCGTAGAAGGAAGCATGGGGCAGTAGAGAAGTGTGTGGGGTAGGTGACAGATGTCCACTAGCATGTGGAAGGACACTTTTGGATTAAGTCCACTTGGCTGCAGTGAGGGTTTTGGGTCGGGCAATGTGAAGTATAGTGTTACAGACAGGGCCACCTAAACAGAAACTGTGGTTCCAGGGAAGAGGGCCTTTCCTAGAGGGGGATTTTCACAGGACAGGCACCATCACCAACCTCCAGCATGGGGGATAGTGGAGCATTTAAACATTTGTAAATGGTTGACATAATGTTAAAACCAGTAGTCTCTAAAAGTAATGTAAGATGATCTTAGGGAAATGGGAAGAAAATATTAGAATTTCTAAGGTTTATTTTTATTTAAAAATGAAAGCTAGATTAAGCTTTACTAATTCTTAATAAGTGGATGATACTGGCATCCATGCCCCATGTGAAATGGTGTGCTGTTACTTCAAGTCCAGTAGTGCCAAAGAGATGGCAGTATCACACTCTCTTATTCATGTATGCCATTGCAATGTATTATAATTTAAATATAGACTTTGAGATTATATGATTTAATTTCAGTTATTCTAATTCTTCAAAATGGCCAAATGGCTTTAAAAGGTTGTTTCAAATGTAACTGAATGATAAGGTGCTAGGAACTATCCTAAGTGCTTTGTGCAGATTATTCATTTAATTCTTTACAAGATTCTAAGAGGTAGGTGTTGTCATAAACCCCATTGTTCAGGTGGGAAGCTGAGGAACTGAGCAGCTTAATAACCTTCCACGGTTAAGTAGCAGAACCAGACGCAAACCTAGGTAGTTCGGCTTCATGCTTCAGGTATGCTTAGTTGCTTTGCTGTGCTGCTCATGAGGCAGATAGTTATTGAATGAATTCAAACAAATTGGTAGATAAGGATTGAAAATTTAACACTATAATTTAGAAAGTGAATGCCATCAAGGGAACTTTTCCATTTAGCTCTGCATATGTATCATTGTGAAGATACCTTTTTCAACTTTGGTAGCCATTCAAACCACATATCCAAATAACTCACACTATCAAATCACTGTATTAAAATCTATAACCCACAGTTTACAAAACAAGCCCAAATAAACTCCAGTTTCATTGTTCTCACTTAATTATCAATAATTTATAGTGGAAATAAAAAAATTAGTATAAGTAAGACAAAAATTTTAAATGTTGACTTCATTTAAATCACATTTGTTATATTTTTAGTGTACACAATGTGGTACATACAGAATTTATAAACTGTATATGTTAGGGATATATGCTTAAATGATCTTATTGATGTGGATATAATAAATATATGTGGGGGGGGCATTTTTTTAAGCTGTAAAGGAAAAGTCATTAGAGAAAGCAAGAATAGGTCATTGTGTTCAACATGAAATTGAAAAAAAAATAATGATCAGGTCCTGAGGAGAGTGGCAGTTTTTAAAATTTGTTTCCCCTAATTTTAATTCTAGTCAGTCTATTGATCATCAGAAACAGCTGAAAAAAAACACAGGGTAGATTTCAACCCTAAAGAATGTCTCTTTTTTTCAGAAATTGAGCATTCAGAAACAAGAAGAATAGAGGAAATCATCCCAGGCACTTTTTTTGTATGAGTATTTACTTTAAGGATATAACTTTAGGTTTTAGGAACTTGAATGAAAGTTACTATTAAAAATCAAAGAATTGAGGAAGTTTCAGAGTTATGAATAAGATTAAAAGTTAGCATATTCTCGGGAAATATTTCAGCCTTTAGTATTTCTTTGGTGGGATTGATGAAGGTAAGTTAATGAACACCATACTAGAAACCTCAAATAAGTGATTATAATGTTACCGTTTGCTCTATAATCAGAAGATGAGCAAGGGGCTGACTTTCAACCCTCTGTACAAAATATAGATTCCCTCTAGTTCCTCAGTCTATCCCATTTACTTCTTATGATTTTTTTTATAAGCAGATCAAGCTTCATTATAAAATTTTCTAATATACTGTGAGATGCTGTCTTTTGTTTTTAACTACCTCCTCTGTGGAAGTTGTCAGAGACCTTATTGCTTATTCTTTAATAAAAATATCCAAATTATGGAGATTGTATCTTCAGTTGACAGAACCATAGTTTGTTGGTCATTAGAGTCTGGTCATTATATTTTTCATAGTACTGAGTAATTGGTAAATTAATCTTCACAATTATAGATTCTACTGCAGGTGTCCTTAGCTCCTGAATAAGCTTTATTGAAGTATATCCCTAGTTATATTTATAAACAATATTTTTTAAAATATATTTTATTGATTTTTTTACACAGAGGAAGGGAAAGGGATAGAGAGTTGGAAACATCAATGAGAGAAAACATCGATCAGCTGCCTCCTGCACACCCCCTACTGGGGATGTGCCCACAACCAATGTACATGCCCTTGACCAGATTCGAACCTGGGACCTTTCAGTCCGCAGGCTGATGCTCTATCCACTGAGCCAAACAGGTTAGGGCGATATAAACAATAATATTAATGCAGCATCATCACACACTTCTTTTAGCATTTCTCTAGAAAGCCTTTAAAGTATCTGCCCAGTAAATAAAAAAGTTGTGGTACATTTACAGCATGAAATACTATGCAGCAATAAAAAAGAAGGATCTCTTAACTCTTTGAGACAGGATGGAGGGACCTGGAGAGTATTATGCTAAGAAAATAAGCCAGTTGGAGAAAGACAAGTATCACATGAGCTCACTCATATGTGGAATCTAATGAACAAAATAAACCTATGAACAAAATAGATCCAGAGACATAGAAGCATAGAATAGACTGATGAATCTCAGAGGGAAGGTGGGGGTGGGGGTGGGTGAGTGGTAACCAAAGAACTTGTATGAGCATATGCATAACCTATGGATACAGATAATAGTGTGGTGAAGGCCTGGGAGGGGGCATGGATGGGGTAGAGTGAGTCAATGGTGGGGGGCGAGGAGAGAAAGGAGATATCTGTAATACTTTAAACAATAAAGATAAATTTTTAAAAAAGCATCTGCCTTTATGAAATTAGCTCTTGGCTCTGATTAGCATTATGAATGGAGAACTCATATATCCTCTAGGAATCTCATGTCCCTATTCCTGTTTTTGTGGTATTGTTTAACTTGTTCCTGAATGTCTTGTAAATTGGTAATTCCACTTGGCAAAAGTTTAGTGGCTGTGTTTTGTAAGACAAGAATACTTTATAGGAGATGCTCTATATTTCTTGGGGCATCACCTCGTAAGAATAAAAGTTTATTGCTCATTTTTAATGATGCTGGAATGCATTGGGGATTCAGGTCTGAGCCCTCCATTTTAAAGTTTCCTATCAACCTTTAACCTAATGTTTTTAGTACCTAATTGATAATTTTTGCCTAATTCATTATTTACAACTGTTTCTTCTGAATTTATTAGCTGAAATTATCTATGAAAAAGAATTTACTTTTTCAACTATTTAGTGCCCCCTGAAATAAGATTCTTATAAGAAAGGCAAGATAAAACTTGCTTTCTTATTATATGTAGTTTACAACCTCCATTGGAGACTAATGACAGGGTTTTTAAAATGTTATTATTAATTCATAGACTTTTATGTAGTTAATGTGCTCTTTATTCATTGTGGTAATTCTTCTTGATGCAAGTTGGTTTTTGTATCCACACTAAAAGATTCTCTAGGCTAATCTTGTACATTGTTCATTTCCTGTCCCAGACCTTGCATAACCCAATCTGCAAGGTGTCCTAGTTCCTTTTTGTGGGAAAAGGCTTTTTAGAGGCCACAATGTGGGTACAGGGAAAGCTTATTGCTGCTAGGCCTTTTCGGTAGGCCGACCTTGAACAAGCACACGCTCTCTCAGATTTACAAAAAGGTACCAACCAGCTTATACTGATATTTCCATTCCAGTGTAAGTTTATAGGGCTTTTACTCTGTGACTGGTATCGTTATCTTTTTTCCCGTTACATTAAAAATTTTGGTTCCTAAGGTTATTAACATAATTCCTTACTTGCTTTGTCCTACACTATATCTGTACTAGTTTTAAAATCATATCAGTGGGTTAGTTCTAACAGTATGACTACTGAATGCTATTTTATATTTGTTCTTTAGTCTTAGACTGTATTTCTGTGGTATGTATAGTAAAAATTCTGTTTTAAAGTTGTTTGAAGTAATTCTTTTTTTTTTAATCTTCACCAGATGAATTTTTTTTTTCTTCTAGAGAGAGAGTGGAAGGGAAGGGGAGAGACAGAGAGAGAGAAACATTGATGTGAGAGAGACACATTGATTGATTGCCTTCCTGCCTGTGCCCCTACCAGGGATTGAGCCTACAACTGAGTTACTGTGCCCTTGACTAGGATAGAACCTGGAACCCTTCAGTATGCGAGCTGACCCCCTATCCCCTGAACTAAATTGGCTAGGGCTTTGCCTAGCTTTTTTTTCTTTCTTTTTTAAAAAAAATATATTTTATTGGTTTTTTACAGAGAGGAAGGGAGAGGGATAGAAAGTTAGAAACATCAATGAGAGAGAAACATCGATCAGCTGCTTCCTGCACACCCCCTACTGGGGATTTGCCCGCAACCAAGGTACATGCCCTTGATCGGATTCGAACCTGGGACCCTTCAGTCCACAGGCTGACGCTCTATCCACTCAGCCAAACCAGTTAGGGCATTTGCCTATCTTTTTAAAATTTTATATATATGTGTTCTCACTCCATGGCATTACTGTGAGAATTGTCATCATTCCCTTTTTACAGTATCAAAGTACTCCACAAACCTTCATTCATTGATTTTTGGGTGTTTTATCAGCTGACTTTAGGAGCCAGTGTCTATTAGTGGGAAGGGAAAAAGAAGGCAATAGATGTTTCTTAAGCTCTGTGTCATTTTCTCTGTAGGTAGTATAGTTTTTCCTAAAGAGGAGGAAATTGAAGTTCAGTAAGGTGTAGTGACATAATCCAGATCACATGGCCAATAAGAGACAGAGCCATACATAGTTCAGGAAATAACTTGGGTTAAAGTTCATTTCTTTCTGATAGAGCAAGAATAAGTCACCTAGCATTTCAGCGGTTTTAAGGCTCATATTGATGATTTTTAATGTAATATTTCAAAGGGTCTTGTTTTTTTCTAGCTTTTTTGTTTGCTTGTTTGTTTTGGGTGGCTCTTAAGAATCTGATTAGAAAATACACACCTCACTTTTGTGTTTTAAAAATAATTTTTGAGAGTTATATTTTTAAATGTACAATATATAAAATGCTTAGTATATAACCAATACTATTAATAAAAAAGGGAATTTTAAAATTATCCAGAATCTGAAACCCTTACTAATCTTGCTATTTAAACTATTTAGTTCTTTAAACCAGTTTTCAGAAAGGCCAGATTTATTGTGTATATTTTCCTTCAATTTTAATCGGAAATGGATGCCTAGAGCATCTGTTTATTGTTAATATGGCTGGTTTGCAGTAAGAATAACTATTTCTAATTTTAGATACCTGCTAATATGTGAGGATCATAAATCCCCTATCTCTTTCTCTTCTCTCAACTATACACATGGAAATTCTTTCTCTTAAAAATGTGTTGTCCTAAATTTAACCAAAAATTTTTTTTCTATTCTAGTTTGGGAATACCTGCTACTGCAATTCAGTTCTTCAAGCACTTTATTTTTGTCGTCCATTTCGGGAAAAAGTTCTAGCATACAAGAGTCAACCTAGGAAGAAGGAGAACCTTCTTACCTGCTTAGCGGATCTGTTCCATAGCATAGCCACCCAGAAGAAAAAGGTTGGAGTAATACCTCCCAAGAAGTTCATAACAAGATTACGGAAAGAAAATGGTAATCCTTTACTTGAGAAGCTCTCACGTTTCTCCTGATTAGGGCACTAATCTTAGCTCTCAAGACCTAAATGGCCTCCCAGAGGCCCTATTTCCCAATAGTATCACACCGGGAATTAGGGTTTCAACTTATGATTTTAGCGGGGACACAATGTATGAAGTCTGTAACATGATCTGTAAGTGTACTGTTATATGCAAATCAGCGAGCTGAACAGAGGACACCTTTAGTAAGCCAAATTTGGAGTCTTTATTACTCCAGCAGTCTCAGAGGAGTTGCCTCTCAAAGTCTGAGCAAAGTAACATGGAGGAAGCTTTCCCTTTATACCAGCCGTGGGCAAACTACGGCCCGTTTGAAATGAATAAAACTAAAAAAAAAAAAAGACCGTACCCTTTTATGTAATGATGTTTACTTTGAATTTATATTAGTTCACACAAACACTCCATCCATGCTTTTGTTCCGGCCCTCCGATCCAGTTTAAGAACCCATTGTGGCCCTCAAGTCAAAAAGTTTGCCCACCCCTGCTTTATACCCTCCTGGTTTCTTTGTCTCCGAAATATGGGGCTTCCGAACCTTTTGCAGGCTTTGCAAAGAACCCTATGTATTGGGAGATATTTTGCAGGAAGCTTGTAGCCTTGAACACAGCACAATTCAGTAACCTTGAACACAACACAATTCAGATAACTAAAAGACACCTGGCATGGGAATAACCAGGGACAGACCAGACCCCTTATGTCAGCAGAGTGGCTTGCAAGGCCAGATAATTGAGCTTATTTTCCCTATTATTCGAGCAAGTGTGTTTACAGAAGCCAAGAATAGCAGAGTTAATTCACAGAACAAAGGACCATATATGTTTAGTGGAAAATTTCAAACAGCAGTTTTTACAACATAGAGGTTATGAGAACAAGATGGAGTGCCTATGCTTCAGTACAATGATTTTTAAAATTTTAGATTGACTCAAGAGTTCAAGTTACTGTGTTGTGAAAGTTTTGTGTGGTCAAATACCCATAGCTTTATATGTTTGCTTCTCAAAGCTGGTATTAAAAACAGTGTTTATTACGTTTTAATTGTTAAATATTTTCTGAATTTTTTGTGTATAGGCAGAGTGAATTGATGCACAATAGACTTCTTAAATACCTTGTTGCATGAGACTAATTCCAAATTAAATATTCCAGACCTATCTCATAAGTTTTGTTTTCATGTTTCTGTACTTTAGAAACAATATTTAATAGAAAAGCATTTTTATTATTTTGATGCTGGTGGTATTTGTAAGTATGTTTTGAAATATATTTTTGGCTTTTGAATTTTTCCTGGATAAATATGTAGAGAAGAGCATACAAATCAAAGAGGATTTAATAGGTTATCCATTGCATAACTTCCTTCTGAGATTTTATTTGCTGGTTTGTTTTAAATCTGTGCAAAAATAGGTTGCCCATTTCAGTATTTCCACTAACTTTCAGTTTCTCTGTTCTTAAATGTTTCCTTCCATGTATGTTATAAACTTCATGTTTTATAGTCTCAGTAGATACTAGCTTCATATTTTTAAACTATTGTTGCCTTATATAGCTAATCATTTTTATATCCTTTGGAAAGATTCTATTTTAATTTAATTTAATTTAATTTTTTTAAAAATATATTTTATTGATATTTTACAGAGAGGAAGGGAGAGGGATAGAGAGTTAGAAACATCGATGAGAGAGAAACATCGATCAGCTGCCTCCTGCACACTCCCTATTGGGGATGTGCCCGCAACCAAGGTACATGCCCTTGACCGGAATCGAACCTGGGACCCTTGAGTCTGCAGGCCGACGCTCTATCCACTGAGCCAAACCGGCCAGGGCTCTATTTTAATTTTAGTAATGAAAGTTTTTTTTTTAAATTTTGTGTCCCCCACTCAAAACATAAGAGGACTGTGGCACAGTGCTCCTAAGTGCAGTATGATCAGACCTGCTCTGTACATCTTATCTTTGATGATGTGAAACTGGCTGAATATTTGAGTTAATTATTATATATTTAGTTCCTACTGTGTACCTGGCACTATGCAGAACTAGGGACATAGAAATAAGACAAAGCCTCTCGCCTTGAGGGAGCTGACATTCTAGTGGGGAAGTCAAACAATAAAGAGTTATGTAGTATAACGTGTCATAACTGTGCTGAAAAATAAACCAGGGAAAGGGGATGGAGAATGAGGGAGTTGATAAGTGGTATTAGATTAGAACTTTGAAGTGAGAAACAAGCCATTAGAAGGTCTGAGGCAAAATAGTCTTAAGCAGATAGAACAGAAACTGCAGTTGCCCTAAGTGCTAAGAGGACATCAAGAGAATTAGTGTAGCTAGAGTGGAATAAGATGAAGATAAGTTAGAGAACGGCAGGGCCTAGACCTTGGGTTTTATTTTGAAAGCTACGGGAAGCCACTGAGAGTTGTGGGTAGATGGGCAGGTGATATGTTCTGATCTGTGTTAGGGAAAGAGCTTTCTGGCTGCTAGGTGGCCACTTTGTGGGAATGGGTAGGCTGGGCAACGTGAGAAAAAGCAGGGAGACCCGCCCGGGGACTATTGGAGTGATTTACATAAGAAATGAAACCATCTGTTTAAAATTAGTAACTTTCTCCAGGCTTTCTATTATTTTGGAAGAATTAAAACAGGTTGGTGATCTAATTATGTTAGCTAGAGTTGACTCAACTGGAGAGTGTGGGATCATTTACGGTGGCCTTGAGCATCAGATCAGATGGCATCTACAGCTGTGCTCTGACATTGAATCTTGGCATTGTACATAGTTCATATTGTTGTTTTGGGCCATATTTAGTCTTCTCATGTCGTTTTTAGCTGTTTCAATCCCTGTTCCTTGTTAGTTTGTTCATTCATTCAAAAACTGTCAAGTCCATCTGCTATGTGGCAGGCACTGTTCTAAGTGCTGGGGATACAGCTGTAAATGAGATAGAAAGGGTCCTGGTATCAAGGATCCTGTATATACATAATAATATCAGGTGCTGTGAAGAGATACAAATATAAATTTACATATATATATATATATATATATATATATATATATATATATATATATTATTTTTAGGTGTTGGTCTTCCTCAAATGAGGAAATATTAGTTGTTTACAAATAGCACTTATTAAACATATTTGAGTAAATAATTTCCCATATTCGTTTCAGTCTTTTTTCTTCAAAAGAGTTTGAAGGACATTTCGTGTCATGAAAGCTATTGCTATTTCTGAATTATAAAGAAAACATAACTTATTTATAAGTAGTGACTTTGTTTTCTTTTTTTGGCATTAATGTTGCAGCTATATCTGGACTATAAATGTTTATACATTTTATATACACTTATTTAATAATGAAATTGTCTGTCTCTCCCACTAGACTATCAGTTCCATGATGGAGAGAACCCATTTGTTTTTGCTCACCATTGTATTCCCAGCACATAATCCAGTTCCTGGCACATAGTAGGTGCTTACTAAATATTTGTTGAATGAGTGGATGGATGAATGAATGAATGTGTTTGTTTAATTTTCCAAAGCAAGTTTGAAATTCACCTTTCCCATTAGGCTACTTAGCACAGGAGAAAGAAAACCATGATTTAAAAAATGAAATATAATGTAGTTTACAGGGATTGTCCTGAGGCCATTTAGTTGATGTTTGGTGTTAATGAAGTGTTTGTTGAGGTTTTTAAAACTGTAGTGGCTGTTCTCAGATAGTGCAAGATTCTGGTATATTCAGCGTACTATATTTATAGAAAATACACTGTATAGTATTTAAAATATTTCAACAAAACACTTAAAGAGTATTTTTCTGGTTTACTTTGCATCTCATTTCTGGCTCTTTCAAGTCAGTCAGGGTATTTCTGTGAATATGAAGTCATTGTTCTCTATTAAAAGAACATTCAATAAAAGGTGTTTCAAGTTTTTAAAAAACAAAAACATTTGCACAGTTTTGCTTTAAAAAGAACTAATTATTTTGAAAAACGTGTATATGTTAAAGTATATTTTTTATCGACCGTAGTGAATTATTTGGCTCTCACCTTAACTAGGCAGTGTTTATAAAATCTTCTTACTGGTCCTCTCCCATAATCCTCCTTTTTTAGAGCTCTCTATGACTTTTCCAATTTATTTCCACTTTTCTTAATTCCCCTAGTCAACACTAGCATACTTTCCTTCCAGTCTATCTATATATATATATATATTTATCCTCACCTGAGGGTATGTTTTTATTGATTTTTGTTCTTTTAGAGAGGGAGGAAGGGAAGAGAGAGAGAGAGAGAGAGAGAGAGAGAGAGAGAGAGAGAGAGAGAGAGAGAGAAAGAGAGAGAGAGAAAGAGAAAGAAAGAGAGAGAGAAAGAAAAAGAAAAGAAAAGAAAAGAAAAGAAGAAAAGAAAAAAGAAACAAACAAACATTGATGGTTACCTCCACTGCAACCTTTTGTTATAAGGGACACCTGTTCCAACCAACTGAGCTACCATGCCAGAGCCTTTCAGTTCTTATCTTTTTTGTTTGTTTCTTTTGTTAATTCTCACCTGAGGATTTTTCCATTGCTTTTTAGAGAGACTAGAAGGGAAGAGGAGGGAGGGAGGGAGGGAGGGAGGGAGGGAGAGAGAGAGAGAGAGAGAGAGAGAGAGAGAGAGAGAGAGAGAGAAACATCAATGTGAGAGAGACATGTCAGTTGGTTGCCTCCTGCATACATCTTGACCTGGGCCAGGGATCAAACTTGTAACTCAGGTATGTGGTTTTGACCGGGAATCCAACCCGAGACCCTTCAGTGTGCAGGCTGCTGCTCTAACCACTGAACAACATCAGCCAGGGCTCAGTACTTTTCCTAATGGGCCTTCTGAGGTGGGTTGTTACGTATCTGTGACCTGGGGTGGAGAGTGAGAGAAAGGAAAGCTTTTGATTTTTAAGGGGTTCACGTGCAAGTAAGGAAGCTGAGTAAACACTGAAAGCAGCAAGGTTGGTGCAGGAGTCCAGCTGGACAGAGAAAGCAGGAGTCAGGCTGGACAGAGAAAGCAGGAGTCAGGAGTCAGACTGGACAGAGAAAGCAGGAGTCAGGCTGGACAGAGAAAGCCGGAGGCAGGCTGGACAGAGAAAGCAGGAGTCAGGCTGGACAGAGAAAGCAGGAGGCAGGCTGGACAGAGAAAGCCGGAGGCAGGCTGGACAGAGAAAGCCGGAGTCAGGCTGGACAGAGAAAGCAGGAGTCAGGAGTCAGGCTGGACAGAGAAAGCAGGAATCAGGCTGGACAGAGAAAGCAGGAATCAGGCTGGACAGAGAAAGCAGGAGTCAGGAGTCAGACTGGACAGAGAAATCAGGAGTCAGGCTGGACAGAGAAATCAGGAGTCAGGCTGGACAGAGAAAGCAGGAGGCAGGCTGGACAGAGAAAGCAGGAGGCAGGCTGGACAGAGAAAGCAGGAGGCAGGCTGGACAGAGAAATCAGGAGGCTGGACAGAAAGCAGGAGGCAGGAGTCTGACTGGACAGAGAAATCAGGAGTCAGGCTGGACAGAGAAAGCAGGAATCAGGCTGGACAGAGAAAGCAGGAGTCAGGAGTCAGACTGGACAGAGAAATCAGGAGTCAGGCTGGACAGAGAAATCAGGAGTCAGGCTGGACAGAGAAAGCAGGAGTCAGACTGGACAGAGAAATCAGGAGGCTGGACAGAAAGCAGGAGGCAGGAGTCTGACTGGACAGAGAAATCAGGAGTCAGGCTGGACAGAGAAATCAGGAGTCAGGCTGGACAGAGAAATCAGGAGTCAGGCTGGACAGAGAAAGCAGGAGGCAGGCTGGACAGAGAAAGCAGGAGGCAGGCTGGACAGAGAAAGCAGGAGGCAGGCCATCCGTGGGTGAGTAAGGGGAGGTTGGCAGATGACTGCAGAGGTAAGAGGGAGAAGGTAGTATGGCCAAATCTTAAGAGCTATTTTTGATTGAGAATGAGTTTTTACCTGCAAGTGAGAGTGTGGTTGTTTAAGTGGCATCAGGGAGCTAGAAAGGTTGCAAAATGTTGAAGAGATAGAGAGTTTTGAACAGAAAGTGTTTTTTAGAAGGAACAACATAAAGGGTCAGGAAACAAGAAAGTCCCTAGGCTGAGGAAGGAAATAAGGACAGAGGGAATGAGAGGAGTAGGGAACAGGAGACTGGGGTTGGGGGTGAAGTAGTATTTCAGGGATGGAAGTTTATTCTAGTAAGAGGCAAGGTTAAAGGCAATTGACTTCTGTCATTTTTAACTTTGGCTTAGCCAGTGGTTCTCAACCTTCTGGCCCTTTAAATACAGTTCCTCATGTTGTAACCCAACCATAAAATTATTTTCGTTGCTGTTTCATAACTGTAATGTTGTTACTGTTATGAATCGTAATGTAAATATCTGATATGCAGGATGGTCTTAGGCGACCCCTGTGAAAGGGTCATTCGACCGCTAAAGGGGTTGCGACCCACAGGTTGAGAACCGCTGGCTTAGACTGATCCAGTGGCAGAACCACCTGAGGGTTGCAAGCAGGGCTTGGCTTGGTCTCAGAGAGGTGGGGTGGCCAGGAGGTTTTGCAGAGGTGCAGGCTGTCTCGGTGTCAGGGGTAGTGCAGTGACTTCTGTGAGCAGTGGTGGGGAATAATGTCATAGAGCTTTGGATTTACTGTCCTTGTGGGCAAAAACCAGTGGACACATGTCATACCAAATTAAAGATCTGTTAGATGCTTAGTCTGCACAGGCTAAAGCAGTAACTTGTAAAACTGTTAAAAACAACTTAGGGAGTTTAAGGCTAATCAAACCCCTCAGGACAAATTTATAGCAGAGAAATGAAGTGTGGCTTCAATTTTGTTCTTAATATTACTGTATTTGATTCGCAGTCCAACAGAAAGGTAAGGTTAAGTAAATTGCCTATGACATGTGATGATTAGAGGTGGATCCATAATATGAATCCAGTCTTGCACATTAAATATGATATTTGGTCTTTTTGACACCAAAATTAAACTCGTGCTTTCTTTTCATATAACTCCACAAGAAATATTTTCACTTGTGCCCATTTTATTTTTATGGTAGCCTTTCAAAGGAAGATGCTATTCCATTTTACAGATAGGAAAATCATGTTTCTTAACCTTTTGAATTTTGCTTTTATAAGTTGTTAATTTGAAGTCCTTTGCCCATTTTGCATTTTCTTTTGTATATGTAGAGAATATTAATAATTTCCAGGTTTTACTGTTTATTTTTAACTTTTAAATGATTCCTAATGCATAGAGCTTAATTTTGTGCAGTCATATCTGTAGCTCTTCTAAAATGTAATTTTTGGTATTCATTTCATCTTACCAGTGGTTCTCAACCTTCCTAATGCCGTGACCCTTTAATACAGTTCCTCATGTTATGGTGACCCCCAACCATAAAATTATTTTCGTTGCTACTTCATAACTGTAATTTTGCGACTGTTATGAATCGTAATGTAAATATCTGATATGCAGGATGTATTTAGGCGACCCCTGTGAAAGGGTCATTCCACCCCCAAAGGGGTCGCGACCTACAGGTTGAGAACCGCTGTCTTAGACTTTGCCTAAATTTTCTTCTAAATTTGTATTCTTTCATTTAAAAAATGTAGTCTTTCTGGAATTCATTAAATGTGCATTAAAGATCTGAAGGCGAAATTTCCTAACTGGGTAATTTCTCAATGCGTAGTGTTGACTAAGCTGCAGTGCTCTGTGTGCAAGGCTCACATTGTAAGCTTTGTGTGCAGCTTGGTGGAGTTCAGCTGTCTGGTCTGAATATTGGCTCTGCTGTTTCCTGGCAGTGTGAGTTTATCCTCCCTGGTCCCATTTCCCTATTTGTAAAATAATGTCAGTAACAATATCATAGGATTGTTAAGATCAAATGAGATTCCACCTCTAAAGTCCTTATTCTTCAATTTTAGGATTGTATAATGTCAAGCACTGGGTAAAACACTTATTGTTAGCAACTGTCAGTATTGCCATTATAATTATTCATTTGTATAACTGCAGGGAATATTTCCTGGAGTTATAAAATCTCACATTTGGAAGAGCCCTTGGAGATTATCTAGATTAAATAGATAAATCCTGATATCATTATTTCTTAAAGCTCAGTAAACATCAGAGTCACCTGGAAGGGCTTTGGGAAGTCAAGGTTGCAGGCCTCACCTCTGACTGACTGACTAAATCAAAATCTCTGGGATGTATGGCCCAGTCATTTGTAATTTTGACATACGTTCTGTGTGATTTTTATGTGTTTGGCTTGACAGCAGCAAGAGGTTATCCACCTTCTTAAAAACTGCCATGTTGTAATATATGTGGGATAATAAATTAGATGAGCTAATAAAAAGCAATTGTTTCTTGTCTTCCCAGTACATTATGTTAAATGTATGAGGATAGGTTTTGCCCTTTCCTCATGGATCAGTTAGTATTATTTTTTTAAAAAAAGATTCTCATTCATCTTAACTTTATTTCTCCAAATTCAGTCATAATTTTTAGATGTGATATTTATTTCTTGTAAATTACTAACACTACCAAATATTTTTACTTAGTTCTAATGGAATACTATTCTTTTTTAAAGTTAGCTTTTAAATGAAGTTATTCATTCTGAAATAATTCTCTAATATATTTCTATTTTTAGAGCTTTTTGACAACTATATGCAGCAAGATGCGCATGAGTTTTTAAATTACCTACTAAATACAATTGCTGATATTTTACAAGAAGAGAGAAAGCAGGAAAAACAGAATGGCCGTCTCCCGAATGGTAACATTGACAGTGAGAACAGCACCAGCACACCAGACCCAACATGGGTTCATGAGATTTTTCAGGGAACATTAACTAATGAAACCAGATGTCTTACATGTGAAACTGTAAGTATATTGTAACATTTTGTATAGAAAAAAATTTAATTCATTATTGTAAAAGTTTTTTGAGGATAATAAGTATGAGAGATAAACTTGGAAGCTGTAATTCTTAGGTGTAGGACAGTGATAGTGAACCTATGACACACGCGTCAGAGGTGACACGTGAACTCTTTTTTTTGGTTGATTTTTCTTTGTTAAATGGCATTTAAATATATAAAATAAATATCAAAAATATAAGTCTTTGTTTTATTATGGTTGCAAATATCCAAAAATTTCTATATGTGACACGGCACCAGAGTTAAGTTAGAGTTTTTCAAAATGCTGACACGCCGAGCTCAAAAGGTTTGCCATCACTGGTGTAGGATAAATGTTAAAGATGGACTTGTTAGGTGAAAAGAATCTCTCAACATGGAAGCATGGAACAAAGTTTGGAATCTTGGAGGGAAGGTGAGGGAGGGTGGGTGGGTGGGAGGTAATTAACCAAGGACCTTGTATGCATATATGCAAGAAAGAATCTCTACACATTTTCATAATGCTGCTTTTGTGAACACCTGTGGTGACAGAAAAATACTGCAGTGAGCTGTTTGATTTTGTTTCATTTCAAAAGGCCATAGACCCTTGTCTGGAAATCATGTATTAGTTCAGCTCGTAAGAAACTTATAGGTCAGGGAGGTATACTCTTTTGTTTTTCCTCTTTCGCAGTTATATTTGTTGTTTATGGTTGGAATAAGACTAAAGCATACTGTGTACACTTGAAGAGGGAAAAATACCCCCTTGCCAAGCCCCCAGTGGCTGATGTGGAGCATCTTTTCATGTGCTTATTTGCCATCTGTATATCTTCTGTGGTGCGGTGTCTGCACACCTATTTTTCCTATTTTTAAAATAGGGTTGTTTTCATGTTATTGAGTTTTAAGAGTTCTTGTATAATTTGGATATACTTCTTTATTACTAGCAGATACGTCTTTTGCAAATATTTTCTCCCAGTCTGCGGTCTTATCTTCTCATTCTTTTAACAATGTTTTTGGCAGATCAGAAGTTTTTAATATTTCAATTTTAAGATTTTTATATTAGTAAAGTCCAGTTTTTTTTTCCTTCATGGAAACACTGTTGCCGGGAGCCGGTCCATCCTTGCTGTTTCAAGGGACCTGGCATATATGGCATACTTTTCTTAATATGTTTGCTCATCTTCTTGGTGCTGTGTTTTAACCAAGGTCACCTCTCCGAGAAAGGTTGAATCCCCAGGTAGGGATTTTCCCCTGAAGTTAGGGAGGGAATAAAACCCCTCAACTAAGTGCCAGGCGGGTAATTAATCACTTTAACTATGAACAATCATGCTTAAGCTGCATAATCTTTACTCCCTGGAATGGAGATAAGAAACGCCCTAACCTTTGTAATAGAGATTGATAGGATTGAATCAACTGGTATAAATACAGATGTAACAAGACAGAAAGAGACAGAACTTAGAACACAGGGCTTGGAAGACAGGACCAAGAGAGACAGAGCCTAGGCACAGAACCTACACAGAACATTCTCTAGAGACAGAAGAACTTCGCTGGAGAGAACATGGCAAAAGATCCTGGACTGAACCTGACTATAGAACATGGCAAGAGAACCTGACTAGAACCTGGTGACCGAACCTGGCTGGAGATCTCAGACAGAACCTGGCTGGAGAACCTAGCGAGGGAACATGGTGACTGAACCTGCCTGGAGAACCTGGACAGAACCTGGCTGGAGATCCGAAGCAGAACCTCTCTGGAGATCCAGACCAGAACTTGGCTGGAGATCCTGGCTGGAGATCCTGGCTAGGCTGCTGATCAACTGAACAGTGTCTCCGTGTCCTTCCTTCTTCGCCGACTCCGTCTACACCTTTGGGGACCCCTGGACCTGCTGGGGTTGGACCCCGGCACACTGTTGGTGTTCTTGAAATGCTTTTGGTGTTGTATCTCTAACAAGTTTTTACCAAACCCAAGGTCCTCTAGATTTTCTCCTATGTTAATCTTTTAAGAGTTTCATAATTTACATTTTATAATTTGTGAAAGGTATAAGATTGATGTCTAGATATTTTTCCTTTGCATGTAGATGTCAAGTTGTTCCAACACCATTTGTTTGAAAAAAAAAAAAAATCATAACCCACACCAATGAGTGATATATTGAGTGTTTATGGATTAATTTTTAAACTATAAACTTGGCATTTGCAGAATGATCATTGTCAGTACTGTGACTTTAATTAATGAAGGACATAATAGTAGTAAATAAATAAAATTTCCTTTTCTAAATAAATTTGTATTGGGGAGCCGCTTTCAGATCAAGTTAAAGAGGTATGACTGGTTAAATACATTAACAGCCTGCGAAGATGTTTTTGAGTTAGAGTAAAGGTATCTTTGGTGTTGTGCTCTGTTTATTGGTGCAACCATCAGTTAATTGCAGTAATGGCTTTGAATGGTCAATGTTTGATGTTGTGGATTCAATTCAATACTCATTTTTATTCAATCTAAGCAAATTCAATTTTTTACTGAATTAATTGGGGTGACATTGGTTAATAAAATTATATAGTTTCAGATGTACGATTCTATAATACATCATCTGTATGTTGTATTGTATATTTACCACCCTAAGTCAAGTCTCCTTCCATCAACATTTATACCCCCTTTATCCTCTTCTGCCTGCCCTCTGCCCCCTTTCCTTCTCAACTTCAATTATTTTAACATGAGTTTTTTGATGTATCTTATAAAGAATTTTTTTTTTTTGTCGTAACTGAATTCTAAGCTTCAGGAAACATTGACAGATTATTGGAGCAGTATTTCATTTGGAATAGTAGTTGTAAATTAGAGAATTTGGCAGTTGCTTAATGTTTAGTATAATAGAACTTGGTTTGTTTTAGAAGATATATATATAATTCAACCTTCTTCATTGAGATAGAAAAGAATTGAATTTGTTTAGGATGTTGAGCAATGAAGTAATAGGTGAGACTGGCAAGGTAGGTTTGGGAATCTATGTGGAGGACTTTGGGATGCTCTGCTAAGGACTTAGAAGTTTATTTTGTAGACTGGGGATATTGGGAGATGGGAGAAAGTTATATCAGCCATCCTTATTAGCGCTCAAATATTTATTAATTTGATTTGTAATGTGTAGATAGTGATCTGTCTACCCATTCTTCACTAGGACCTCCTGTGGCCTATAATATATTTGTAGATAGTCTCCCATGAATTAAGGGAATTGAGAATATTTTCTCATAATCTACAATGTAATTTTGATGTTCATTAGTACCAAATTTCATTTAGTTTTGCACAAATATTTAAATACCAACTATACCAAGTAAAAGATGGGTAGAGGTTGGGGAAGATTTCTGGTCTCAAGATGCTCATAGGGTATTGATGTCCGCTCAACAATTAGTCAGCAGTTCCAGTACAGTGTGTATGGTTTAGGGAACCATACACAAGATGCCATGGATCCAGAGAACAGTAGACCTAATCCAGGTAGGAGTGGGAAGCATTTGGGAAGGTTCGGATGGGCTTCCTGGAGAAGGTAGTGTTTGTATGGCAGATTTTAGTGATGCAGTTGTCACTCTCCTAGTTGGTAGGAGGCTGGTTTCTGTAACAACACCCCCTTCTGGTGTTCTTCTCTGTTTTGTGATGCTTCTTTCTTGCTCTCATTACTTGGCTTTTCTTCTTTCATTTATCCTTTTAAAGTAAGTATCCTCCAGAGTTTCATTTTGGACTGCCTCTCACTCTGTATTGGGAGGGTTATGTTCCATTTCATTACCACCTGTGCTAGCAATTTCCTAATTAGACTTGTTCACTTAGTTTTAGACCTGAATCTCCCAGATGCTGGGTCTGACCTCATATTGGGACCTAGTAGCCCAACAATAACCAGACATGTTTACAAACACTTAAAAGTTAAGCACTGCCCCATTTAGCAATCACCTGGCACCAACACAAATAATTGTGAACACAAACATAAGTAACTCAGATATATCCAGATGATCCAGAACACCCTTATGTCAAATTTTTTATGTTGCCATAAAAATGAAAATTTAAGATGAAGACCCTTGAGGCAGTGTCTGAGAACCACAAAACTCATTTTGAGAAACACCATACTCCATCTGTATTTCTCTTTGGGCCTGTCTGATCTGATACAAAGCTGATCTGATATACAGCCCTGCCTGATCTGGCTTTATCCTGCCTCTCCCATACTATCTCTTACCACCCTACCACGTTCCTACAACACCGGGCTAATTATTTTTTCTTAAACACATCATATTCTCTTTCCTCTGTTACTTGTCCTTCCTCCTTCTTCCCTCCCACCCCCCTTCTTTTTCACTGAATCTTTCAATACCCAGGTGAGTTAGCTTGCAGTGCATACACATACTCCTGTTTACTCATACTAGTATTTGCACAAGTACCTAATATATATAGTTACAAAATGTCACAAGGTAATGACTCTGAGCTTATAACGATGCAATTGAAACAGAAAAGCATTTACTGGATTGGGTGTGTAGTCATTGTGGGTGAGAGACACAGGGGAACTGAGTCAGACTTTTCTCCTATTGTATGGTCACTTTGGACATGAAGTCACTGAAAGAGGAAATAGCAAGGAAAATTGATGTCAGAAGTTCTGGTCTAATCAAATTCAAATGAATAAGTAATAACCATTTTTATAAGGCTATTTGCACATAAGTCAAACAGAATTTTATATTAGATTTTATTTTGAGATATAAAAGGACAGAAATGAAGATTGGGATTTGGCATTTTGGGCTAAATTATTTTCTTAAATGGTAAAACAATACAGGTATCATGTCCTTTGCCAAGCATTCTCATTCATTCTTGGCCTGCTTTTGTTTTAAGAATTGGTGCGTATGGTACAGTTTGTTTCATGCTTTACAGTAACACCAAGACTTTGGAAAATAATGGCATTTCATATCATACTAGCCTTTGCCAATAAGAGAATCATTCACAGGCAATCAGAGTTATTTATTCAGTGTTCTTTTGAATAATCCAAATCAAGTCCTTTTCTTTTGAACTTGGGGAAAAAGGATTCTTCATATACTTACTACTAATATTAGAATGCATTTAATTATATCATTTTGGAATAGTGGTTTACTGATATTTGAAAAAAATCAAAGGTAATTTTCTATTTTTACAGATAAGCAGCAAAGATGAAGATTTTTTAGACCTGTCTGTTGATGTGGAACAAAATACATCAATTACTCACTGTTTAAGGTAAGTGTAGTTATTCATTATGAATTTTAATGAATATCTTTAGAGTATTTCTAAATGAATACATGATTTTCTGGTAATAGACAAAATAAATTTATTTTGAATTTTACACAGGGGTTTTAGCAACACAGAAACTCTATGCAGTGAATATAAATACTACTGTGAAGAATGTCGCAGCAAACAGGAAGCACACAAGCGGTAATTTCGTGATTTTGGAATTTTTCAGTCATTCTTTGGCAGTACATGTTGTAGATGGGCTTTTCTAGCTGAAAGTGATCTATGAAAATTTACACTGAATAAAAACTCTTAATTTTATCACCAACAGTTAAGACTTATTAAGTAATTTACTAGATAAATGATAATCAACTCTAACCTCAGTGATTTTTCTGCGCTTAATGATTGTTCAATAATCATGAGCCAGTACAGTTAAAGTATTTGGCTTAGAAGCTTTCTTGATTATGTAAACTTTTTTCTTGGTGAGGGAAAAGGGTCTTTTTTCAGCCCCACCCTAGTTTCTGCAATTCCTACATAGGACTTTGTACCGTCACTTAGTACGTCATTCTAAAGATGGGCGTGGATACCAAGGAATGGTACCCACATCATCATCCTTGTTATTTTACTCTGTATTTTTAAACAATCTCAGACTCAGAGAAAAGTTGCAAGAAGAGTAGCAAGAATGCTTTTATACACTAAACCATTTGAAACGAAGGTCCTGGTGTGATTTCATGATCCTGGACATTTTAGTAGCTATTTCCTACCAATAGGGAAATTTTCCTAAGTACCTTATCCATCCAAGTCAGGAAAAGTAACGCTGACATGTGACTGTTATTGTAGATCTGACTTTAGTATCACCAGCTGTCCCAATAATGCCCTTTTGAGAAAAGAGGATCCAGTCCAGAATCGCACAGTGCATTTAGTATTCACGTCCCTTTAGTCTTTCACATTTGGAACTGTTCCTTAGTCTTTTCCTGACTTTAATAATCTTGGCACTTTTTAAAATTGCAGATTAGTAATTATTTAGAAAGTTCCTCTTTGGGTTTCTCATGTTTTGTAAAATTTGGTTCAGGTTATGTATTTGGGGTGGGGATCTTACAGAAGTGATGCTGTATTCTTCTTATTGTATCCTATTACGTAGCACCCAGTTTTGATTTGTCTTCTGTTGGATTTTCCCAAGACCATTCCTGGATTTGGTAGTTGCTATTGCTAGAAAGACTCAGTATAACAATCATGTTCACAGCTAAGATTTATTACAGGGAAAGGTGACAAAGCATATTCAGCAAGGAAAGCTAGGCAAGCTCCCAAGAGTTTTGTCCTAGAGGAGTCACACTGAAGACACACTTAACCCCTCCAGTGTTCTGCATAAACCATATTGTTTGTCTGAACAATTTCACATTGAAATACCCTTCTCATTTAGGGAATGGTGGGACTACTCTCTAAATCAAGCATGTCAAACTCGCAGCCCATGAGCCGCATGTGGCCCACAACGAATATTTCTGTGGCCCAGCCAGTATAATGGCTTGTAAGAAATGTTTTAATAAAAATTTCATAACTTAATTTTTATAATATCCTATTATACATAATTATTAATAACAAACTACAACGTTCACTAATGACTGATTACTATAATTGTGTTGCATTCAATTCTCTTACGCACCTTAAGTGCAGGCGCACCATTTCTCTCCATTAATGCTAGCGGTGAATATTTTAGCAGCCGATTGCCATGTCACTAGTCTTGTACTGACTTGTTTGGGGTGCACAACAGGAAGTATTTCACTTTCGGAGAACAAGAAAAGTAGGTTTATTTGCATTATGCTTATTAAATTGTGCAGTTATTCAGTGTCTGATAAGTTAATGTTCAAGAAAAAATACTAATTTTATTAAAATGTTCTATTTATTTTATGTTAATGATTACTCATTTATTTTAGCCCTTTGTATTCAGCATGTCTCTATTGAAATAAACCTGCATTTCTATGAAAATTGAAGCTTTTGTTTTTTTGCGGCCCACATAAACTTAAAACTTGTTTATTTGGCCCGTGTTAGCCTTTAAGTTAGACATGCTTGCTCTAAATCCAAGTTCCCAGTAGTTAACAGTGGACCATCTTTGCATGCAGATCTTTCTTCCGAGGACTGTGTGAGGGCTGATGTATTAACTGTTTTCTTCACACTCCATTACTGATGCTGTTGTCTTTGAACTCTTGGTTATGGTGATGTCTCCCAGAATTCTCCACTGTAATCTGTGCTTTTTCCCATTTGTAATTCATATTTTGTTGTGAAGGTATTTTGAAATTCTAAATATCCCCATTTCTCATTAAACTTATTATTTTTTTGTTTTTTGAAATCTCAGCATGAACTCAAAAGATTCCTATTTTTTTTCAGTGGGTTGTGATCCATTACCATTTTTATTTCTTTTCATGTTCAGATTATCCCTGATTTGGCTAGTAAGAGCTCCTACAAGCTGACTCCTGTGTCTTTTTTGTTGTTGTTGTAATTTTATCCCCTTCACATGTATATACATGCACAATTCTCTCTCATGTAGATGTGTTGCTTACTCTGGGGGGGCTTCCCCATGCCCCTACCTGCACAGATGTCTATCTTTTATGGGCCTACTATGGTTAAACTGAAATGTTCATGAAGGGAAGGGAAAGAACTTAGATTTTTAATTGATTATATTTTTGTTTTTTGGACACAGACTTTATTTATTGGTAAGGGAAGTGCTTTGGTAATTGGCACAGGTAATCAAAACAGACTACTCAGTATCCCCTTCAGATGTTTGGAATACCTCAAATAAGTTTGACTAAGAGGTATAGGCGCTGATGTATTAGATTAATCCTGAAAATGTTGTAGAAAATGCCTAAGACTTTTGGTTAAGGAAGGTAGAGTCAGCTAAAAGGAATGTAACTCAAACTTCATTGATTAAATGGAGGAAAGCCCATCTGTGAGCATAAGCTGGTCTTCATATAGCATGACAAAAGAACCATACATGAGTGAGTAATTAGGAATTATCTACAGGGTTAAGCTGTTTGTTTTAAAGATGTATACATGAGATTTTTCTACATTATTTAATATTAATCTTTTATTAAATTACATGGGGAATATATTGTCTTTGTACAGAAATTAGAAAATATATCTAAGTATAAATCACATAAGAATTATTATTCATGAAAACACTACATTTTTGTATAAATCCTAGATATTTTAAGTGCATATGTATGTACACACATAATTTTTGAAATGGAATCAAACTTCATATACCGTTTTGTTACTTTTTTCACTTACTGAATTGCTACCATGTCAATGAAAACATCAGTCTTAACAGGAGCTGTATAGTATTATTTTTATGGTCATACCTGTCTACCAATCCTCTAAATCTAACAATGTAGATTGTTTCCATTTTTTCACTGTTTTGGTGCTTTGATGCAGATATTTTGTATGTATACACACCTCCTCACCCATATATTTTCAGACAGATTTTAGAGTATTTCTTGTATTGTAGGATAAATTATGTGTAACTACATGGAAAGGCACCAATACAAAAATTATGTATTTTACACTAGGATGGAGTATCAACTCTTCCTTGCAGTGTGATATTGGAGAAGTCTTTTTGGGTCTGAGTTGGATTAGTTGATTTCTAAGATCCCTATCATCATTAAAACTCTGTAGTTTCTGGTCTCAGGATAAGATTGTATTGAATATATGATCATAGCTCTTATTAAAGAAACAAAAATTAATTTGACTTAAAAATGTGCCCATTTGGATGAAGGACAAAAACCACATCATTATTAGAGCTAGAAAAAGCATTTGACAAAATTAAACACCCTTTCATGAGAAAAACACTTATAAAGCTAGGAATAGAAGGAACATACCTCAACATAATGAAAGCCATATATGAAAAGCCTACAACCAACATCATATTCAACAGTCAAAAACTAAAAGCTTTTTCTCCAAGATCAGGAAGAAGATAGAGATGCCTGCTCTCGTCACTTTTATACAGCACAATATTGGAAGTCCTAGCCAGAGCAATTAGGGAAGAAAAAAAGAAAAGGCTTCCAAATCTGAAAAGTAAAGTAAAATGATCTCTGTTCACAGATGGCATGATCTTAAATATATATAAATCACTAAATATTTTTATATGTTTTTTTAAAATTGATTTCAGAGAGAGAAAGGAGAGGGAGAGATAGAAACATCAATGATGAGAAAGAATAATCAATCGGCCGCCTCCTGCACGGCCCCTACTGGGGATCAAGCCTGCAACCTGGGCATGTACCCTGATCAGGAATCAAACCTGTGATCTTTTGGCACATGGGTCAACACTCAGCCACTGAGCCACATTGGCTAGGCCTCAGGTTTTTCGTTGTTAATATACAAAAACTGATTTTTGTGTATTGATTTTGTATCCTGTATTTTGCTGAGTTTGTTTTAGTTCCAACAAGGTTTTGTTAGATGTTTGATGTTTCTGTCTCTCTTCCACTCCCTTCTTCTCTGAAATCAATAAAAACTTAAAAAAAAAATCCCATTTACAAATCATCAAAAAATACTTAGGGATAAATTTAATCAAAGAAGTGAAAAACTTGTGAAAACTGTGAAATATTGCTGAAAGAAATTAAAGGAGATACATATAAATAAATGAAAAGGTATCCTCTGTTCATGAATTAGAAGACAATATTATTAAAATGGCCATACTGCCCAAAGCAGTCTATAGATTCAAAGCAATACCTATCAAAATCGCATTGGCATTTTTTTTAAATAGAAAAAAAAACATTCAAAATTCATGTGGGGAATTTTAAAGGGCTCTGAATAGCCAAACAATCTTGAGAAAGAAAAACAAAGCTGGAGGGCTCATACCTCCTGATTTTTTAAATACATGTTACAAAACTACTGTAATCAAAACAGTATGGTACTGCCCTGCTCGGTGTGGGTCAGTGGTTGGGGCATCGGCCTGAGCACTGAAGGGTCTCGGGTTCAATTCCCAGTCAAGGGCATGTACCTGGGTTGCAGGTTCAGTGCCCAGGCCCTGGTCAGGGAGCGTGTGGGAGGCAACCAGTTGATGCATCTCTCACATCGATCTCTCTGTCTCTGTCTCTCTCTCTCTCTCTCTTCCCCTTTTCTTCTTTTTCCCTCCTTTTCTCCTTCCTTTTCTCCCCTCTTCTTCCTTCCACTCTCAAAAACACAAACAAACAAAAAAACAATGGAAAAATATCCTTGGGTGAGGATTAACAACAACAAAACAGTGTGGTACTAGCATAAAGATATGTAGACCAATGGAACAGAATAAAGAGCCCAGAAATAAACCCTCACTTTATTGTCAAATGATCTTCAACAAGCGTTCCAAGGCTACACAATAGGAAAATGACAGTCTCTTCAACAAGTGGTGCTGGGAAAACTGGATATCTGCATGCAAAAAAATGAAGTTGCACCCTTACCCTATAGCATATACAAAAATTAAGTCTAAATGGATTTAACACCTAAACATAAGACTTAAAACTATAAAACTTATAGAAACAAAAATAGGGGGAAAGCTTCATGACTTTGAATGTGACAATAATTTCTTGACTATGACGCCAATAGCACAAGCAACAAAGGAAAAGTAGACAAATGGGACTATATCAAACTGAAAAACTTGTGCACTACAAAGGAAGCAATAAGAGTGAAAAGTAATGAATGGGAGAAAATACTTGCAGAGTATTCACAGAATGGGAGGAAATATTTAAGAACCAGATATCTGATAAGAGATTAATATCCAAAATACATAAAGAAGTCCTATAGTTCAGCAACAAAAAACCAAATCACTCAATTACAAAATGGGCAAAGACTTGAATAGACATTTCTCCAAAGAAGATGCACAAAAGGCCAACAAGTGTATGAAAAGATGCTCAACACCACTAATCATCAGGGAAATGCAAATTAAACCACAGTAAGATATCACTTCTCACAGTTAGGATGGCCACAATAAAAGAGAGAAAGAGAGAGGAGAGAGAGGAAATAAGTATTGGTGAGGATGTGGAGAAATTGGAACCCTTGTGTACTGCTGGTGGGAATGTAAAATGGTGCCACAGTTACGGAAAACAGTGTGGAGGAACCTCAAAAAATTAAATAAAATTACCATATGATTCAGCAGGGCTACTTCTGGGTATAGATCCAGAAGAATAGAAAACAGGATTTCAAAGAAATGTGTACTCCCAGGTTTTTTGCTACACTATTCACACTAACCAAGTGGTGAAAACAACTTAAAATGTCCCTTGACAGATGAGTGGAAAATGTGGTATGCACATACAATGTTAATATTATTCGGCCTTATAAAGGAAGGAAATCCTGTTACATGCTACAACATGGATGAACCTTGAGTGCATTATGCTAAGTGAAATAAGCCAGTCATAAAATGACATTCTGTATGATTCCAGTTTTATGAATTCCAGTTTTTTTTATAAAGTAGTCAAATTCTTAGAAACAGGAAGTAAAGTGGTGATTCCCAGAGTCTGGGGAAGAGGAATGTGGGTTGTACAGGAGGCCTAGTTTCAGTTTGCAAGATGAAAAAGTTCTTGAGATCTATTGCATAATAATACGTGTATCTAACATTAGTGTACTGCACACTTAAAAAGGATTAAGATGGGCCCTGGCTGGGTGACTCGGTTGGAGTGTCGTTCTATATACCAAAAGGTTATGGGTTCAATTCCTGGTCAGGGCACATATCTAGGTTGAGGGCTCCATCCCCAGTCTGGGTGCGTATGGGACGCAGCTGATCCATGTATCTCTCTCACATTGATGTTCCTTTCTTCTCCCTTCCTCTCTTAAAACATAAATAAATAAGTAAATAACGTATTCTCAGGTAAGGGTAATAAAAAAAGGATTAAGATGGTAAAGTTTATGTTATGTGTTTTTACAACAATAAATAACCATGTAAAGTTTGACTTTCATTCATGAAATATGTTTGAATTAATATAAAGACAGTGTCTTTAAAAAGATTCAATCTGGAAACACTGAAGAACGATTTCTGCACATGTTTTTAATATGCCCTAAAATAAGTTTTCTGTGATTAAATGAATTTCCTGTGTAAAATTTCCTGATAGTTATTTATGATTCATATTGTAGACTCTGAGAAGACTCACATAACAGAAAAAATTTCTTTTATCTAGCTTTTTCAAGAATTTATTTGCACATAGACTCCTTTTATACAGCATACCTACTGAACTGTGTATAGCACAGTCCAGGAAAAATGCCAGTTTAGTAAATGGGATGTAACAGTCTTGGCCCTTGTCTAGCGGGAGGACAGAGCACAGGGAGAAAGTGGAGGCTGTCCCTGGGGAACTGGAATGAGAAAAGATTTGATGGCTTTGTTTCAGTTAGTGCTACCCTGTCCTCTGGGCCTTGTGGGAATGATGCCGAGATTTTAAAGAGTAATATTTCTCTTGCTCCTCTCTCACTCTGATGATGAATAACCGTGGACTGGGAGCTAAGCCAGCCTGACTGACTCCTTGCCTACACATGCTTCCTTTCTCTTTATTTGTGCTATCCCTTGATTCCGTATTTGGCTTAGCCCACTTCTAGGACCAGACCTGTCCTTATGAGGCATTGAAGAAGGCTCTGCACTGCCCAGGTGACTCAGCATCAAGTTGTCATGTCCACATGTCCATCTCTATCTGTCCCAGATCGCATAATTGAGATTCTCTCTATTCCTGCAGCCATGTCCTTCCCTTTTGCTCCATTTTGGTAACTGGATCCATATCTTAATCCTCTGTGTCCAGGTCTTATATAGTAAGCATCAAGTCAGGATCTTTTCAGCAATGGGAATTTGCCTTACTTTAGTCCACATCTCGAACTACCCTTGCACACACTTCATCTTAAGTCCATTCCAGGCTGCTCTAACAAAACACCATGAACTGGGTGCATTATAAACAACAGAAATTTCTTTCTCACAGTTCTGGAGGCTGGGAAGTCCAAGGTCAAGATGCCAGCATGGTCTTGTTCTGGTGAGGACCCTCTTCCTGGTTCATAGCTGGTGTTCTCTCACTGTCCTCACATGGTAGGAGGGTACCAGCAACCTGTCTGGCGCCTCATCTCTCATACACACGAGTCCCATTCATGAGGACTACACCCTCATAACTAAGCACCTCCCAAAGGCCTCACTTACTAAAACCATCACATTGGGCTTTTGGATTTCAACATGAATTTTGAGGGTGGGGCACATTCAGACCATAGTCCTCTGACCCCACCCTATTAGAATTCTCCTGAATCTGACCTGTGTTTGTGGTTTTCTGCGTCTTTCTGTTTTGACAGGTTGATGCTGCGTACCTGGTAGCAACTCTAGGTAGTGCTCAGTATTTTGTTCCACCTGTGGTAGGGGCACTCCATGGACCTCATCCATCCACTGACCTGCCCTTCACTTATAACACAGGCTGGAGGTCAGGTTCTGTCTTGTCTGACTCCTCAGTGTCCTCCTCATACCAAATCATAGCATCATATTCCTTTCTCATTCCTCAGCCCAATTTGCCCCAGTTAGTTCTTGTTGACATTACAGTTTATGAGAGTGTGGAATTTTATGTCTGTATAATTTTAAGCTTTTCTGCGTGGTTAAGACCTCTACTAACAGTATTTAGTAAATTTTTATGTGCCTGTGCTGGGATATTAAATATCTCTGTGTCAGAGTTTGCAAACTGTGCCCCCTGGGCCAAATTCAGTCTATAGACCTCTTTGCTTGGCTCACACAGTTTATACAAATGGAAAATTGTACTTTAAAAATACGGTTTCTCACTATTCTTGAAAAAATCAAAACAGCAGACAGCACTGGGCCTGCATTATACCATGCGCTGCCCTCAGTTGCCTGCAGTTGAGTCCTTGGTGTTCTAGTTAGGTCTGGGTGCAGCCTCTGTCGGTTCTCCTGCCCCTCCTGCTCTGCTGGCTTGCTTTCACTTCTGGCTCTTCTTTGGAGGACTCCCTTTGGCTACTGCAGAAGGGAGTTTCTGGGAATTTCTTTCATCTCTGACTGACATGTGGAGAATAGAATATGAAAGCCCAGCTATCATTGCTGTGGTTGAGAGAAATTCAGTCCAGGGTTCCCTGGGGGACTGGGGGGGCCTGCCTTCTGTGGTATTCTGTGTGTGACCTACCCCTTCCCCAGTTTTTCTCCCCTTCCTCGGCTTCCTCCCCTTCCCTCAGTCTGCCCTGGAGCACTGCCTGGATAAATCTCCCAGTAGGACCCAAAATGGGGAGGTTGTGCTCACTCCTCATCATAGTCTCACCACCTTTTATTATAGGGGCTGCAGTCATTTGAGTTTATAACCTGGTATGTAATGTGGACAGTAAATTCTTACTAAGAAAATAATACCTGTTGTCTACTCATTCCTGTCTCATGGAAAATACTTTGATTAGGTTGGAAGAGGACATGCTTGTTTTGAAAAATCACACTATTGATTCAGTGTAAGTTTCTGGAGAATTTACATTGGGGTGAGGATGCTTCTCTTTAGAAGGAAGAATATGCTGTAGTAATTTTAAATGCCTCTTCCATATTTATTACTTTATTACTTTAGGAATATAAAGGAATCTGTCCATGTTATTTTTACAGTTACTGATTTTTAGAAAGAACCTGAGGGAGAAATCATCCATTCATTTAGTGTAACATCATCACCAAGTGGGGTTTATATGTTGCTGGATCCAATTTGCTAATGTTTTGTTAATGATTTTCACATATATGATATCTGATGAGGGATATCGGTCTGTGATTTTATTTTCGTGTAATACCTTTGTCAGATTTTGGTACTGGGTTTATGCTGACTATAAATATGAGTTGGGGATCATTCCCTTCTCCTTTTATTCAACAGTTTATATAAGATACATTTTCTTTCTTTCTTAAATGTTGATAGAATTCCCCAGTGATGCTCTTTGGTCAGGTTGTTTCTTTTGAAGGGGAGAGGGGTTAGTTACAAATAGATAATGTAGTATTTAGATTTTTTTATTCTTTCTTATTTTCAATTTTGATAAATTGTGTGGGTTTTTTTTTTTTAAGCAGTTTGTCCAACATCTAAGTTATTTGTATAATGTTGAGAAAATTCTTCTGGATCTATGTTCTAATGGAAATTTTTAAAGAATAACTTGTTTTAGCAACTCTACATGGGTCTGATGTATATAAAGTTGGATTGATTACTGGATATAAAATTTCATGTCTTTTTTTACATTCAAGAAGTATTTTCCAATGCCATTTAGAAACTTTCACCATCATTGTTTCAAGTTGTATAATATTCTGTTATGTTTATAATGTAATATATTTCAACATTTCCTGTTGTTGAATAGTGAGGATTTCCCTAAATTTTTTTAATTAAATCTTTATTGTTGAAAGTATTACATATGACTCCCTTTCTTCCCCCCATTGACCCCTTCTAGCCTGCCCCAAGCCATCACCATCCTGTTGTCTGTGTCCATGGGTTATACATACGTGCATACAAGTTCTTTGGTTGATAACTTCCCACCCACCCATCCTCCCCCACCTTCTCTCTGAGATTCCGCAATCTGTTCTATGCTTCTATGTCTCTGGATCTATTTTGTTCATCAGTTTATTTTGTTCATTAGATTCCACATATGAGTGAGATCATGTGATACTTGTCTTTCTCCAACTGGCTTATTTTGCTTAGCATAATACTCTGCAGGTCCCTCCATCCTGTCTCAAAGGGTAAGAGGCTCTTTTTTACTGCTGCATAATATTCCGTAGTATTTCACAGCTTTTTTAGCCACTCATCTACTGATGGGCACTTGAGCTGTTGCCAGATCTTAGTTATAAATTGTGCTGCTATGAACATAGGGGTGCATACGTTCTTTCTGATTGGTGTTTCGGGTTTGTTAGGATATATTTCTAGAAGTGGAATCACTTGGTCAAATGGAAGTTCCATATTTAATTTTTTTAAAAATCTATTTTATTGATTTTTTACAGAGAGGAAGGGAGAGGGATAAAGAGTTAGAAACATCAATGAGAAGAGAAACATCGATCAGCTGCCTCCTGCACACCTCCCACTGGAGATGTGCCCACAACCAAGGTACATGCCCTTGACGGGAATCAAACCCGGGACCCTTCAGTCCGCAGGCCAACACTCTATCCACTGAGCCAAACCGGTTAGGGCCATATTTAATTTTTTGAGGTAACTCCATATTGTTTTCCATAATGGCTGCAGCAGTCTGCATTCCCACTAGCAGTGTACCAGGGTTCCCTTTTCTCCACATCCTTGCCAGTACTTGTCATTTGTTGATTTGTTGTTGGTAGCCCTTCTGACAGGTATGAGGTGATATCTCATTGTCGTTTTAATTTGCATCTCTCTGATGATCAGTGACTTTGAGCATTTTTCATATGTCTCTTGGCCATCTGTATGTTCACTTTGGAGATGTTTTTATTTAGGTTCTTTGCCCATTTTATTTTATTGGATTGTTTGTTTTCCTTTTTTTAAGTTGTATGAGTTCCTTATATATTTTGTATATTGATCCTTTATCAGATGTATCATTGCCAGATTTGTTCTCCCATATATTGGGCTCCCTTTTCATTTTGTTGATGGTTTCTTTTGCTGTGCAGAAGCTTTTTATTTTGATATACTTGCATTTGTTTATTTTCTTGTTAGTTTCCTTTGCCCTAGGAGATGTATCAGTAAACATAGTGTTACTAGAAATATCTGAGATTTTGCTGCTTATGGTTTCTTCTAGAATTTTTTTATATATATATATTTTATTGATTTTTCACAGAGAGGAAGGGAGAGAGATAGAGAGTTAGAAACATCGATGAGAGAGAAACATCAATCAGCTACCTCCTGCACATCTCCTACTGGGGATGTACCTGCAACCCAGGTACATGCCCTTGACCGGAATCGAACCTGGGACCTTTCAGTCTGCAGTCCAACGCTCTATCCACTGAGCCAAACCGGTTTCAGCTCTTCTAGGATTTTTATGGTTTCATGACTTACATTGAAGTCTTTTATCCATTTTGAGTTTATTCTTGTGTATGGTGTAAGTTGGTGGTCTAGTTTCATTTTTTGCATGTACCTGTCCAATTTTCCCAGCACCATTTATTGAAGACACTGTCTTGATCCATTGTATGCTCTTGCCTTCTTTGTCAAATATTAATTGAGCGTAATGGCTTGGGTCAATTTCTGGGGTCTGTGTCCTGTTCCATTCATCTATGTGCTTGTTTTTGTACCAGTACCAGGCTGTTTTGATTATGATGGCTTTATAGCATTAACTTGGTATCTGGTATTGTGATCCCTCCAACTTTATTCTTTTTATTCAACATAACTGCGGCTATTTGGGGTCTTTTTTGGTAACATATAAATTTTTGGAGTGTTTGTTCTAGAATCTAGATCTATGAAATATGCTGTTGGTATTTTATAGGGTTTGTATTGAATCTGTAGATTGCTTTGGGTAGTATGGACATTTTAATAATGTTAATTCTACCAATCCATGAACACAGTATATTCTCCCACTTGTTTATACCTTCCTCTATGTCTTTTTCCATGTCCTGCTGTTTTCCAAGTACAAGTCTTTTACCTCCTTGGTTAAGTTTATTCCTAAGTATCTTAATGTTTTTTGTTGCAATCTTAAATGGGATTTAGTTTCTCTTTCTGAGAATTCATTATTGATGTATAAAAATACCATCGATTTTGGGGTATTAATTTTGTATCCTGCTACCTTACTAAATTCATTTCTTAAATCTAGTAGTTTTTTGGTGAAGTCTTTAGGGTTTCTATGTACAGTATCATGTCATCTGCAAATAATACAAGTTTTACTTCCTCCTTTCCAATTTGGATGCCTTTTATGTTTTCTTCTTGTCTTATTGCTGTGACTAGAACTTCCAGTACTACCCTATATAATAAAAGGTTAATATGCAAATCGACTGAGCAGCAGAACGACCAGTCACTGACGTGCACTGACCACCAGGGGCAGACGCTCAACTCAGGAACTACCCCCGGTGGTCAGTGCGAACCCACAGGGGGAGTGCCGCTCAGCCAGAAGCTGGGCTCACGGCTGACAAGTGCAGAGGTGATGGCGGGAGCTCTCCCACCTCCACAGCAGCACTAAGGACCCTTCGGCGGACATCCCCTGAGGGTTCCCGGACTGTGAGAGGGCGCAGGCCTGGCTGAGGGATCCCCTGCCCCCAGTGCACAAATGTTTGTGCATCGGGCCTTTAGTGTTGAATAAGACTGGTGAAAGTGGCCCTAGATGGTTTGGCTCAGTGGATAGAGCTGCGGCCTGTGGACTGAAAGGTCCCAAGTTCAATTCCGGTCAAGGGTACGTACCTCGGTTGCAGGCTTCTCCCCGGCCCGGGCCCTGGTTGGGGCTCCTGCCGTAGGCAAATAATTGATGTGTTTCTCTCACATCGATATTTCTTTCTGTCTTTCCCTCTCTCTTCCACTCTCTTTAAAAAGCAATGGAAAAATACCCTCTGGTGAGGATTAACCAAAAGAGTGGTGAAAGTGGACATCTCTGTCTTATTCCTGTTCTTCTGGAAAAGGTTTTAGTTTTTTCCATTGAGTATGATGTTTGCTGTAGGTTTGTCACATATGGTCTTTATCATGTTGAGATATGATCCCACTGTTGCCACTTTGCTGAAAATTTTTACCAAAAATGGGTATTGGATTTTTGTGGAATGCTTTTCTGCATTGATGGATATGATCATGTGATTTTTGTCTTTCAATTTGTTTATGTGATGTATCACGTTTATTGATTTGTAAATATTGTACCAGCCTTGCATCCCTGGAATAAATCCCACTTGGTCATGGTGTAAGGCCTTTCTAATATATTGCTGGATCCAATTTGCTAATATTTTGTTGAGGATGTTAGTGTCTATGACATAGACTCTATGTTCATCAGGGATATTGGCCTGTAATTCTCTTTCTTTGTGGTGTCTTTATCTGGTTTTGTAATTAGGATAATGCTGGCCTCATAAAAAGATCTTGGAATTTTTTGGAATAGTTTGAGGAGTATAGGTGTTAGTTCTTCTTTGAATGTTTGGTAAAATTCCATTGTGAAGCCATGTGGACCAGGGCTTTTGTTTGCTGGGAGCTTTATTTATTTATTTATTTGTTTGTTTTATTGCTTAAGGTATTAGTGGGAGTTTTTTTGATTACTGTTTCTATTTCATCAGTTGTTAGTGGCCTATTCAGGTTTTCTGATTCTTCCTGATTCAGTTTTGGGAAATTGTATTTTTCTAGGAATTTGTCCATCATCCACATTATCTAGCATGTTGGCATAAAGTTGTTCATAGTATATTTTTTTTACAGTCCTTTGTATATCTGTAATGTCAGTGGTTACTTCTCCATTTTTGTTTCTGATTTTATTTGGGTCTTCTCTCTTTGTTTCTTGAGGAGTCTGGCTAATGGTTCATCAATCTTATTTATCCTTTCAAAGAACCAGCTCTTGGTTTCATTTTTGTATTATTCTTTTTAGTTGTCTGTGTCCTTTATTTCTGCTCTAATCTTTTTTATTTCCTTCCTTCTACTTACTCTGAGCTTCTCTTGTTGTTCTCTTTCTAATTCTTTAAGTTGTAGGGTTATGTAGTTTACTATTAATTTTTCTTGTTTTTTGAGGTAGGCTTGTAATGCTATGAACTTCCCTCTCAGCACTGCTTTTGCTTTGTTCCATACAACTTGGGTGGTTGTGTTTTCATTTTCTTTTGTTTCCAGGAAATTTTTGATTTCTTCATCTCATTGGTAACCCATTTATTGTTTAATAATATGCTATTTAGCCTCTATGTTTTTGAGTGTTTTTACTGTATTTGATTTCTAATTTCATTCCATTGTTATCTGAGAAGATACTTGATATGATTTCAGTTTTCTTGAACTTTTAGAGCCTTATTTTGTATCCTAACATATGTTCTTCTATCTTTGTGAATGACCCAAGTGCACTTGAAAGGAATGTATATTTTGCAGCTTTGTGGTTAAATATTCTATAAATGTCAATTAATTACATCTCGTCCAGTGTCATTTAGAGTCACTGTTTCCTTGTTAATTTTTTGTCTGGAAGATCTATCAGTGAAGTCAGCAGAGTATTAAACTCCCCCAAAATGACTGTTATTATTGTCGATCTGTCCCTTAATGCCCTGTAGAAGTTTTAATATATGTTTAGGTGCTCTTATATTGGGTGCATATATGTTTACCAGGGTTATATACTCTTGTTGGATTGATCCCTTTTATATTATGTAGTGACCTTTGTTGTCTCTTATGATGGCCTTCATTTTGAAGTCTATTTTGTCAGATATTATTGCTGCCCAGCTTTTTTTTTTCATTTTATTTTATTTTATTTCACCATCTATTTTGAATGATAGCCTCGCTGGATGTAATAATTTTTGTTTCAGATCCCTGCTTTTCATTACCTTGAATATTTCATGCCTGTAGAGTTTCTGATGAGAAATCAACTGACAGCCTTATGGGAGCTCCTTTGTAGGTAACAAATTGCTTTTCAGTTGCTGCCTTTTGAGATTTTTGTCTTCGTCTTTAATTTTTGGCATTTTAATTATGATGTGTTTGGGCATGGGCCAGTTTGAATTCTTCTTGCTTAGGACTCTTTGTGCCGCCTGTACTTAAGTGATTTTTTTCCTTCAATAGGTTCAGGAAGTTTTCTGCCACTATTTTTTCAAACAAGTTCTCTATCTCTTGCTCACTTTCTTCTCCAGGTTCACCTATTATGTGAATGTTGTTACGTTTCATGTTGTCCCACAACTCCCGTATGCTGTCCTTCTGTTTTTTAATTGTTTTTGCTTCTTTGATGGAGTGATTTTTTTCTACTCTGTCTTCCAGTTCACTTATCATCATCTTTCCCTAATCTGTGTATTCCTTCAACTATGTTCTTTATTAGTGCTATGTCATTCTTCATAGTTACTTCATCTTTTCTCATGCTGTTGGGCATCTTTGCTATCATTATTCTGCACTCTATGTGTGATCGATTTCTTATCTCCATTTCATTTAGCTCTTCTGGAGAATTCTCTTGTTCTTTGGTTTGGGGTTGTTTGTTTTGATTTGTTTTGTTTTGGGTTTTTCCTTTTGGTCTCTCCATTTTGGCTGCCTGTTTGGGTTTGTGACCATGTATTAGGTAGATCTGCTATGCCCTACAATCTCTAGTGCAGTGTCAAATGCTGTTTCTGACTTATTAGATCAGGCAAAGACTCAAAACCTCCAGAGACCACCTTTGCTTGCAGACTGACTGTATTGTCTTGAGTAGCCTAACACAATTGTACATAGGTAGGGCAAGAGATTTTCTACAGGGTGGGACAATTGCTTCTGCCTGGAAGCTAGTTGTTATTCTCAGGCTCTTAATGGGCCTCAGAAACTCCACAGGGTCAGAGAAGGGGTTTTCCATTAGGGTGGGGCAACTGCCTTTCCCCCAGGCAAAAACCACCTGGATAGCAAAGGTCTGCCTGAGAAAGATACCCTCTACAGCATAAGTGAATGATTTAGCATAGGGAACCAGGATGTCTGCCTTCTGAACTCTAACACCAGAGCCCCCAACTTTGGCTTCTGCTCACACAGCTTCAGCCCACTCTGCCCTCCCTCCTCTGGAGCCCAAGTTGAGTGGCTGCACACAAAATTCTGTGTGCTGGCCCTTTAAGGGGGTACCTTCATTTCCAGCCACCTCTTCCTGGCAGACAGCAACCCTGCTGCTTTTCATAGCCCAATATTATGTGGGCACCTCTTTCAGGTCTGGTGCTCTCTGTTGGGGGGCCTAGCTTGGGGTTTAGAGTTGTCAATGGCAACCTCCCACAGCTGAGATCTCTCTCTCCAGAACTTCAGCTGCTATCTGTGGGATAATGGCCAGCCCTTAGGCCTCTCTGCCCTTCCTTCAGTCTCTAGGTCTCCATTTTCCATCCTTGGTTATCAGGGTTCTCTCCAGCAAATCTTCAGTTGGTTATTCAGGATGGAATTCTTGTATATTACCTGTAATTTCAGTTTGGTCCTGGGAGTGTGTCAGTGTAGCATCCACTTACTCTGCTGCCATTTTAAATCTCGCCCCCTGTTTTTCATGATAACTCCAGAAGTGAATATTTCTCAGAAGTCTTCTATTTGTGATATATTTAATTCCTAGCAATGGGATTATTAAGACAAATGCCCTAAAGTCTTTAATTCATAGTGGTAGATTACTTTCCAGGAATGATTAACTGTTTACATTTTTTTTTCTAATGTTTTTCAAAGGCCAGATTAGTAGAATAGTAAACATTTTCAGAATAATAAGCTGCCCACCACATTTAAGATATGTAGAATGCAGATTAAGTATAATTTTGTAAAGTGATTTTTTAAATTTCATTAGAAATCATGGTTTAGTAAAAAATTTCATTTTTAATCATTAAAAGTGAGGCAAGACGTTGGGGCGAGATGTTTTGCTTCACTGCACTTGTATAGAATTTAGTTCTGCAACGTTTGTCAAATATCTATCATGTGCCGGACATGTTGCTAAATAGAGGAGAAATAAAATGAAAGAAATTGTTTCAACCTGCCAACAGTTCAGACACTAGAAGAATAATCTAAATACTTTATAGTGTAATAAACTATCTATATATATAAAAGCCTAAGTGGCCGTTACTACCGGTCAACCCAATGACCGGTCGCTATGACGCACACTGACCACCAGGGGGCAGACACTCAACACAGGAGCTGCCCCCTAGTGGTCAGTGCACTCCCTTAGCCAACCTCCCGTGGCCAGCTGGCCGGGTGGTCAGTGCGTTCCCACAACCAACTCCTTGCAGTCTCTCCTCCCAGCCGACAGCCCGGATTGGCCCCAATTGCTGGCCAGGCCGAAGGACTCCATCCGTGTCCTTAGTTGTATGACTTCCATTCAACCAACAAGTTTCAGGTGGTTCTGAATGATAGTTGTTCTATAGCAGTGGTTCTCAACCTTGGCTGCACATTAGAATCACCTGGGAATCTTTTAAAAATTCTTTATGCACCGGGCCTTTAGTACATACTGGTATATAAAGTGAATCTGTAAAGTGTTGGTGGAAGATTGAAGAGAGCACTTATTTGTGCCAGTGGGTGTAACTTTTGAGATGAGCCTTTGAAAGGGTGGACTGTTGTTAGGTGAAGTAGGATTTCAAAGGTAACCCAGGGCATAATAAAAAGATTATTTAGAATGTGAAGGATAACCTATGTTTCCCAATTAAAAACAATTTCTAAAGTTTCCTGATTATTCTCTTTCTCAGATACATGTAGCCTTATTCTTAATATGGAGTGATTTCTTCTTTCTTGCAAACACCTTTAATAGAATGATCTTTAATGCTTTTCTCATTGTCTCCTATTCAAAATCTGTTAGTTTTTTAAATCATTTTTTATTTTTCAATTACAGTTGACATACAATATTATATAAGTTTCAGTTGTACAACCAAGTGATTAGAAATGTAATTTAATAAATGATCATCCTGATAAATCTTGTGCCCATCTGGCACCATACATAGTTATTAGAATATTATTGACTATACTAGGGGCCCGGTGCACGAAATTCGTGCACTGGGTGTGTGTGTGTGTGGGGGGGGGGGTGTCCCTCAGCCCAGCCTGCTCCCTCTCACATACTGGGAGCCCTCAGGCGTTGACCCCCATCACCCTCCAATCGCAGGATTGGCCCCTTGCCCAGGCCTGACGCCTCTGACAGAGGTGTCAGGCCTGGGCAGGGGACCCTCATTTTCCCCCATCACTGGTTCTGCCCCCAGACCCCTCCGATTGCTGGCTCTGCCCCTTGCCCAGGCCTGATGCCTCGGCCAGAGGCATAAACCCCCATCACCCTCCGATCACCTGATCGGCCCCTTGCCCAGGCCTGACGCCTCCGCCAGAGGTGTCAGGCTTGGACAGGGGACCCCCATCTCCCCCCGATCACTGGCTCTGGCCCCCGCCCAGGCCTGAGGCCTCTGGCCCAGGAATCATGCCTGGGCAGGGGACCCCCATCTCCCTCTGATCGCTTGCTCCACCCCCCGCCCAAGCCTGACGCCTCTGACCCAGGCTTCAGGCCCGGACAAGGGGACCATCATATCCCCCCAATCCCCGGCTCCGCCCCCGACCCAGGCCTGATGCCTTGGCCAGAGGAGTTGACCCTCATCACCCTCCGATCACCAATCACCGGATCAGCCCCTTGACCAGGCCTGAGGCCTCCGGCAGAGGTGTCAGGCCTGGGCAGGGGACCCCCAGCTCCCCGCGGTTGCAGGCTCCGCCCCTGCCCAGGCCTAATGCCTCTGGCCTAGGCGTCTGGCCCGGGCAGCGGGGACCTGCAGTGGCAGCAGGGGGCGCTGCGATCGCGCAGGCTCCGCCCCTGCCCCTGCAGGCCGCCTCTGGCTGAGGCGTCCGGCCTGGGCAGCGGGGACCCGCAGCTGCAGCGGCCCCGCGATCGTGGGCTTTGCTTTAGGCCCAAGCAAGGGACCTCTTAGCTCCCGGGACTGCCAGCTTCGACCGTGCCCAGCTCCCATCGCTGGCTCCACCCCTACTTCCTGCTATCACTGGCCAGGGCGGAAAAGGCACCTGATTCTCCAGTCATGGCTGGGGGGCAGGGCACAGGCGGCCTCAGGGCCGCCTTTGCCCTGGCCCCCAGCTCTTAGCTCCCCCCTGGGTTTCCGGTCACTGTCAGTGGCAGGGGGCTTCTTCCTGCTTTCCTTTTCGCCTCCCTGCATTGTGCCTACATATGCAAATTAACCGCTATCTTGTTGGCAGTTAACTGCCAATCTTAGTTGGCAGTTAATTTGCATATAGCCCTGATTAGCCAATGAAAAGGGTAGCGTCGTACGCCAATTACCATTTTTCTCTTTTGTTAGTGTAGATTACCTATGCTGTACTTTACATCTCCTATTTACATGACTATTCTGTAACTACCAATTTATACTTATACTTAATTCCTTCACCTTTTTCACCCATTCCCTCAATCCTCTCCCATTTGGCAATGGTCAAGTGGTTCTTTGTATCTATTAGTCTGTTTCTGTTCTGTTTGTTAATTTATTTTGTTTTATAGATTCCATTGTTGATAAATATGTGTTCGTTGCCATTTTATTATTCATATTTTTATCTTTTCCTTCTTTTTAAAGAAGACCCTATAACATTTCATGTAATACTGGTTTGGTGGTAACAATCTCCTTTAGCTTTTTTTATTTGGGAAGCTCTTTATATATCCCTTGATTCTAAATGATAGCTTTGCTAAGTAGACTAATTTTGGTTATAGTTCCTTGCTTTTTGTCACTTTGAATATTTCTTACCAACTCCATCTGGCCTGCAAAGTTTCTTTTGAGAAATCAACTGATGGTCTTATGGGAGCTCCCTTGTAGGTAACTAACTGCTTTTCTCTTGCTGCTTTTAAGACTCTTAGTCTTTAACCCTTGGGATTTTAATTACTATGTGTTTTGGTGTGGGCCTCTTGGGTTCATTTTATTTGGGACTGTCTATCTTTATGTTTTCAAAAAGTTTTTCAACTCCTTGCTCTGTCTTTTCCCCTCATGGCACCCCCATGATGCAAAAGTTGGTACTCTTGATGCACTTTATACTATCTTCATTTTTTGGATTATTTTTGCTGTTCTGATTGGGTGTTTTTTCCTTCCTTATTTTCCAATTACTGATTTGATTCTCGGCTTCATCAACACTACTGTTGATTCTCTAAATTATTCTTCATTTCTGTTAGTGTATCCTTCATTCTAACTGGCTCTTTTTTATGGTTTCCATGTTCTTTTTTATGCTGTTGAAGTTCTCACTAACTTCATTGAGCATTTTTATAACCTGTGCTTTAAATTCTGCATCTAGTAGATTGCTTGCCTCTATTTTGTTTAGTTCTTTTTCTGGGTTTTGTTCTCTTCTTTCATTTGGGACATATTTCTTTATCTGTTCATTTTGGCAGCCTCCCTGTATTTGTGTCTATGTATTAGGTAGAGCTGCTGTCTCCTGTGCTTGGTAGAGTGGCCTAAAATAGTAGGTATCCTTTAGGGTTCAATGGCACAGCCTCTCAGTTTACCTGAGCTGGGCACTCCAGGTGTGCCCCACCACCACCACCATGTGGGCTCTGTGTACAGCTTCCTATTGTAGTTGAGCCTTAATTGCTTTTGGCACTTAAGTGGGAGGGATTTACCCCCAGGCTGATCAGCTACAAGGACTGCCTATGACCACTGTGTAGGGACCACCTCATGGAGCAAGACTTACTTCAGCAGGGCCCTGGTGCCCACTGAGTTCTATCTTCAGTGTGTCACTTGTGAAGGTTGTTGGGTTTTGCTTTGATGTGGTCTGAAGTTGTCCACTGGGTGCACTAACTCTGGGGCTTCTGGAGCTGCAGACCAAGGTCAACTACCACTTTTGTTCTGCCTGGGGCCACCTGGCATGAGCTACAAAGCAATCTGCAGATGGCTGCTACTTGTGCTGGGCTTGGAGGTGCCCAGGAGAGGCCAAATTGGGAACCAAGTATGGTTGCTGCTAGTGTCAGACCTGGGGGCATTTAGCAAGAGGTATAGGTACATGGTGGCCAGATGCTGCTTATTGAGAGGTTTTAGAAAAGTCAGAAGCATGAGCCAAGACAGGCCATTCATATGGAAGTAGAATGGAAGTCTTGGGTGGGTCTGCAAGTTGGGTGGGGTCTCAGGGAATCACCAGAGCAGGATGAATAGTATGAGCCAGGTTGATGGAGTCTCAGATGTAGAGCCCATCTTTCAGCACAGAAAAGGAACAATGGCCTTTGCCAGCATTTATGTCTGGGAGAAACCTGCCTCTACCCCCCAGCTCTTGCTTTGATGCCTAACAATTCACTTCCTCCCCATATATCCCTGGTGCCTTTTGAGATGCTGCCCCAGTGCTGGAGCTCAGATGGAGTAAGTCTGTGAGCAGTCCCTTTAAGAGGAACTGTCTGGGATTTCAGCAGCCCTCTGTCTTACTCAGCCACAATCCCTGCTGGTTTTTACAGCCAAAGTTATGGGGACTTCGCTTCCTAGCACTGGAAGCCTGGGCTAGGAGGCCTGTTGTGGACCGGGGACCTCTCACTCTTCAGGGGGCACCTCTGTAGTCGAGATATCCCTCCTGATTTTTATCCACCATACATGGGTGTAGGACCAGCCCGTTTTGTGTCTCCACCCCTTTTACCAGTCTTGATGTAGCTTCTTTATATCAGTGGTTGGCAAACTGTGGCTCAGCAAACCGCGGCTCGCGAGCAACATGCGGCTCTTTGGCCCCTTGAGTTTGGCTCTTCCACAAAATACCGGCTCTTTCACAAAATACCGACTTCTGCGCATGAGCCACGAAGTTTCAGTTGCACTGTACGTGCGCGCCCATACGTGGTATTTTGTGGAAGAGCCACACTCAAGGGGCCAAAGAGCCGCATGTGGCTCGCGAACCGCGGTATGCCAACCACAGCTTTATATCCTTAGTTGTATGACTTCCATTCAACCAACAAGTTTCAGGTGGTTCTGAATGATAGTTGTTCTATTGCAGTGGTTCTCAACCTTGGCTGCACATTAGAATCACCTGGGAATCTTTTTAAATCCTGATTTCTGGGCCTCATCCTCTGGAAATTCTACCAGAAATCAGGATTTTTTTTTCTGGAGGTGGACCAGAAATCAGGATTTTAAAAAGATTCCTAGGTGATTCTAATGTGCAGCCAAGGGTTGAGAACCACTGTTCTATAGTTTAGTTGTAATTTTGACATGGTTGTGGGAGGATGTGATTACCACATTTACCTACTCCGCCATCTTGACCAGAAACTCTCTATCTATTATTAATTATATAGATTGATTAAACCAATGATTTTAGTCTCCACTCACATCCAGAAGAATTGATGGCTTTAAAGAACTGGTTTTCCCTCCACTAGTCATAGGTACCATGTGCATTTAGCCTTATCATATTTCAGAAATAGATTTCTTAACAAAGACTATAGCCATTCCATGTGCTTGGAAGCCATGTTGAGTGCTCAGTCAATTTATGTGGTTTGGTGATGATGGATAAGGTGGGCTGGAGTTGGTTTAAGATGTTCAGAATATTGCTTTCTCAATATAAAAATAATTGCTAGAAATATTCAAAGTGGGCAGTGTGGGCTATTAAAACTGACCATTAACCACTTGCTAATTGAATCATAAAAGTTGCTCATTCTTTTAAGGATATAGTGTCCATCTTTTATGAAATTTTGTTTTCATGTTTATTTTAATAGGATGAAAGTTAAAAAGCTGCCCATGATTCTAGCTCTACACCTGAAGAGATTTAAATATATGGATCAACTTCATCGATACACAAAACTTTCTTACCGGGTAGTTTTTCCTTTAGAACTTCGTCTCTTTAACACTTCAGGCGATGCAACCAATCCTGACAGAATGTATGACCTTGTTGCTGTTGTGGTTCACTGTGGAAGGTAATTGCAGTTATGGGGCCTGGCAGTGGGAGGATGGGTCGGTGAACAGTGAGCATTCAGGGTATTCTTGAGGGATTCCAGGGTAGACCTTTCAGAGGTTCTCATCCAGATACATTTTATCATTTCCTCCTTAAAACTTTTATAAATGAAAATATTTATAAATATCTATAGTACATTATCTGTATGCTTTGTTGTGTGCTCACCACCCAAAGTCATGTCTCCCTCTGTCTCTATAAGTTTGATTCCCTTTGCCCTCTTTATTCCCCTCCACCCCCTTCCCTCTCTGGATTTGAATTTTTTTCTTATCTAATCTAATAAAAGAGGAACATGCAAATTGACCACACCTCCGCTATGCCCCAAGCCACGCCCACCATCCAGTCAGAGTGACTATATGCAAATTAACCCAACCAAGATGGCAGCCGGCAGCTATGGAGCTGGAGCAAGCAGGAGGCTTGGTTGCCCCAGCGATGGAGGAAGCCAAGCTTCCCGCCTGCCCTGGCTGGCTGTGGCCTCCGCTCAAAGCAACAAAGTTTCAGCTATAGAAGATAAATAAATCCCAGATACCTGCTTCCAGCCAACCTCCACTGGGAGCTTGGGTGGCTGGGGACTGTGGCCAGCCTGCAAACAGCCATTAGCCCCTCACCCAGGCTGGCCAGGCACCCCAGGGGGTACCTCCACCCTGAAGGGGCTGTGGCCAGCCTGCAAACAGCTATCAGCCCCTCACCCAGACTGGCCAGGCACCCCAGCAGGACCCCCCGCCCACCCTGAAGGGGCTGTGGCCTGCCTGCAAACAGCCATCAACCCCTCACCCAGGCTGGCCAGGCACCCCAGCGGGGACCCCCACCCTGAAGGTGCTGTGGCCAGCCTGAAAACAGCCCTCAGTCCCTCACCCAGGCTGGCCAGGCACCCCAGTGGGGACCCCCACCCCGAAGGGGCTGTGGCCAGCCTGCAAACAGCCATCAGCCACTCACCCAGGTTGGCCAGGCACTCCAGTGGGGACCCCCACCCTGAAGGGGGTGTGGCCAGTCTGAAAACGGCCCTCAACCCCTCACCCAGGCTGGCCAGGCACCCCAGCAGGACCCCCACCCTGATCCGGGACACCCTTCAGGGCAAACCAGCCGGCCCCCACCCATGCACCAGGCCTCTATCCTATATAATAAAAGTAATATGAAACTTGACCCTAACAGCAGAACGACTGAGAATGACTGGTCACTATGACACACACTGACCACCGGGGGGAGATGCTCAATGCAGGAGTTGCCCCCTGGTGGTCAGTGTGCTCCCACAGGGGGAGCTCTGCTCAGCCTCAGCCAGGCTGATGGCTGCCAGTACAGCGGTGGTGGTGAGAGCCTCTCCCACCTCCGCAGCAGTGCTAAGGATGTCCGATTGAAGCTTAGGCCTGCTCCCCGCTGGCAAGTGGACATCCCCCGAGGGCTCCCATGCTGCCAGAGGGATGTTTGACTGCCAGCTTAGGCCCAATTCCCCCCGGGAGCGGGCCTAAGCCAGCAGGTGGACACCCCCCGAGGAGTCCCAGACTGCGAGAGGGCACAGGCCGGGCTGAGGAACCCCCCCGAGTGCACAAATTTTTGTACACCGGGCCTCTAGTTTATAATAATAAAAGCATAATATGCTAATTAGACTGGACAGCCGAATGTCTTTCCAGACTACCTTCCAGACGAAGCCGGGGTTGTTAGGGCCAAGGCAAGCCACTGCAGCTGTGAGGGCTGAGCCCCTTGCACAAATTTCGTGCATCGGGCCTCTAGTTATTTAAATATTACTCTAAAAACATTAAGGCCTATTTTATTTTCCATTTATTTATTTTTAAATGATGGTGCCTAAATAGATTTGCAAAATAAATTGTTTCTTAGATTCATTGGATATGTTCATTGTATTACTGGTTATGAAAACCATTTAAAATGGCTTTGGAAATAATCTGGGAAGATAAGTTTTCTGCTTTTTACCTCAGTGTGTTTATTTCCCATTAGCCAATTTAGTGTGATTTCTCACTTTGTATCTTAATTTGTAAAATAGGTAAAAAAAAATTCTTAAACTATAAGAGCATCATGTGATTATAATTTATACTTGAAACATACAGTCTTCATTGACTGTTGAGAATTTCCTGTAGTAATTATAAAATAAGACACTCATCTTTTTCTCCCAGGTTTGGGAAAAATTATACTAATAGTATGTTTTATCCAACTAAGAAAGCCCCTGCCTCCCCAGCTTTAGCTGTCCCCTTCCCGCTCTCTGCTCAGAATATGTAATGACAACTGGAAGTCAGCTCTGTCATAACAGTCTTCAACCTCCATTGCCTTCATTAGCCTGTCTCCCTGTATTGTATACTTTGCTATCATCTTTCCATTTTTGGAGCATTCCATTTCTAAAGTAAGAGTGATGACATCTGAATGGAGGAAAACAATAAGAAATAAAGAACCTGTAGTTATTCAGTCCAGAGGCTTTAGAGGCAAAGAAACCTTGGTTTCAGTTCTCCTTTTGCCATTTCTGGTCCTTGTGACCATACAGAACTTCCCAAATGTCCGTTTTCTCTTCTATAAAAGGTAAATAATATCAACTGTCTTACTGCATTATCAGGATTAAAAGGGAAATGTAAATAACTTAGCTGCTGCTACTGTTTTAACAACAACAACAATAATATTAGTTTTTCACACCGTAACTGTACCATTTGATATTTTTTTATATTCAGTGACAGTTTTACCCCATTTAAATTCTGCTCCATCTTATGGAATTGCTCTACTGGCAAGATCTTGAACTCTGAGATTCCTTATCACAGCCCTGGGCTCCCTCCCCTCACTGTTGTCTTTTAAAATTTAATCCACCCTTTTCCCCTTACAGCCTCTTATCTCTTGATCTTTCTTTTTAACCCTTTCCTTGGCCACATCTGCTTCTCCTCCTAGCCTTACCACCAGTCAGTTATCCTTTATAATAAAAGCGTAGTATGCAAATTGTCCCCTCGACCGGGAATTCATCTGGGAGTTCAACCAGGGGGCTGGGCCGGTCAGGGGAAGGGAGGAAGTACCCGGCCGGCAGCTTCTAGGAACCTCACCAGTGCACAAATTTTGTGTACTGGGTCTTTAGTTAAAGCATATTGTCGCAAAAACTGTGACATTCTCCTGCTGCCTGTTCATGTCTCCAAACTTAGCTGTCAGAATGCTGTAAAGTTGAGAGATGCTCATTGACTCCTCATGGGCCAGTTGACTGCAGTGGGGCTCATTCCTGCTTGAGTTCCTCACAGAAGCTATTTCACACCCCTCCCCATATTAGTCTCTTATTCTTCCTTTTCTTTCACTGTGGTCTCCTCATGCCTTCTTCCTGTCCCCTGCTCTGCCTGTTAAACCTCTGTGTGTCTTCCTCGGTGCTCTTCTCTACAGCCTCAGTCTCCATTTGGTGCTGAGCCTCTGTGTTCTGTAACTACTAGGTGTGTGTTGCTGGTCATGACTTACTGCTTTGTAGTGTGTTATGTTTATCCACTTATACATCTGTTTTTCCTTATGAGAATGGGCACTATTTATTTATTCATTTACTTATTTATGTATGTAATCCTCACTAGAGGATAATTTTTCTATTGATTTTTTCTTTTTTAAGAGAGAGCAGAGGGGAAGCGGGTGGGGGGGTGGCGGGGGGGGGGGGGGCGGGGAAGACATCCACACATGCCCCAACCCGGCCCGGGATGGAGCTTGCAACTGAGGCACATGCCCTTGACCAGGAATTGAATGCACGACCCTACAGTCCGCGGGCCAACACTCTAACCACTGAGAAACTGGCTAGGGCAAGAATACGCACTTTTAAAAACGGGAAATAATTCGTTCATTAAACAAAACACTAAACATGTTTTTAAGTTTTTTCTTTTTTATTTATGTACTTATCTGTAGATACATTTCATATCAGTATAAAGGGTTTGCCTTTGTCTGCAACCTTTGATTATTGGGGGATCTCATTTTCAGCATGTCTGTGCCAGCCAGTTTGCTCGCTCTCTATCCCTAATGCCTGGCATATCATAGGTTTCCAACAAATATTTGCTGATCTTTCAGCCCATCTCAAACCCCAACTCCTTTGTGTAACTAACCTTTCTTGATTCCTCAGCCCATTCCCTTCCTCTCTCACTGGATGAGGCTTTATTTCACTGTCCCTGTGGCTCTGCTTTTATATCCTCTTCTGTATATGCCTCTGGAGTAGTTTCCTAGTGAACTGGCAATGTCTTCAGGGCAGGACATTGTTGCTGTCTTTAACCCCCACAGAAATAGCATAATCATTGGTACATATCAGGCATCTGTGTATATTGAACTGAACATGCTTTATGTTCAAAATGTAAATCACTGATTAACCACTTCCTTAGGCATCAATTACTTAACCTCAGTCCTTCATCTTATTAGTTTCTGTAATTAACTTTTGCCTACCATTCTTCAAACTAGTTCTTAGCCAAAGGAAAAAGCTGTCTAACCTTTTCAGTCTGATACCTACCTGTCCTCAGTCCACCTACGCCTTCCCTCTCAGGCTCTGTTGCTCAACCTTTCTGTGATTTTTTTATTTTTATTTTCACCCCCTTGAAATGTTTTTACCCCCCATTTCTTACTTCTCACTATAAAATGACTTTTTAGATGAATCCTATAGAAATGGAGAAATTAGACTTATTTTAGCATTAGAGGCATTAAAAAAATAAAACCACACCCGTTTTGAGGTGTTTTCCTCTGCAGTGAAAAAGCCCTCTTGTTTGTGCCATTTTGTCACCTGAGATAATCATCTCATCTATATGACTAAGGATCCAACACATGGGAAATGTAGTAGGTCACTTATTCTAATGTCTGAGCTTGCTGCTTTTTAAAAAATAGTATTCATCATAAAGAATAATTTGTATTGAAAATTATTTCAAATGCTATTCAATTATAGATTTATAATGTAATAAAAATTATACATTTTTATAATGAGTTATATTTAAACTAAGAGGTTAAAATCTTCAGCATATAAAGCAAAAAAATTTCTTTTAAAAAAAATCTCCTTTATTTTTACATATATCTAGATTTCTATACTCCAGATTTGTTTAAAATGAGACACAAAGGCAATTATAATAATTATAACTTAAAAATAGCACTAATGATACCGATCATTGGGCAAATGTCATTTGTTTTTAAAGAAGTTTATGAAGTTTGAGCTTGATTTCAGAACCATGAATTTGATATATCTTTTTGCCTTTTCAGTCATCATGAATAGGATCTAGAGAAAAACTGTTGCCACGGGAGTAAGACTTAGAAATAATTCTACATGCATTGTTTTGTAGTTTAACTCAGTATGTATTGCATGTAACTCCCCCTTTCTCCCACTAAAAATACTAGAAAATTTTATTTAAATCTTTCATAGAAGCAAATTTGAAAAAAATATTTTTAGAAATAATTACAACTGTTACAAAGATAATAAAGAATTTTAATAACATAGCTTTATATAAATGGAATACTGGTTGTACCTCTCAAAGTAGAGTACTAATCATTTGATTTTAAAATTGAATGCCAGTTCAAATCAGTATAGCTTGATTTGGTGGAGGGATAGATAGGTAAGGAGTAGTTTTTTCAGTTTTGGGTTTTCTACTCTATAGAAAATGAAATTCAAGGAATAGAAGAGTAATAATAAACATTTTATAAAGTTAATTTTTCTTTCTCTTTGTTTCAGTGGTCCTAATAGAGGCCATTACATCGCAATAGTTAAGAGTCATGACTTTTGGTTGTTGTTTGATGACGATATTGTAGAAGTAAGTAATTTTTTAATTTTTTATTTTTCTCCAAAGTGTTATGTGTTTTACTCTTCACTTTTTTCTCCCAGCTTCTCATTCATATATGACAGGTTGAGTATTAGACAAATATCTAGGTCTTCAGATTGTAATCTAATTTCTGCTTTGTACTCCCTAACATCCAGTCCCAATGCTTGAATTGTTGGCTAACCTTTATGGTGTTTAGAATATGACAAGGGATAGCTTTCAATGACCAAACTAGTTTTAAAAAAAACTTTCATTTAAAGAAGAAATGTATCTTGCCGGCTGGTGTTGCTCAGTGGTTGAGCAACGACCCATGAACAAGGAGGTCATGGTTTGATTCCTGGTTCGGATACATGCCTGGGTTTCAGGGAGTGTGCAGGGGGCAGTCAGTTGCTCATTCTTATCATTGATGTTTCTCTCTCCCTCTCTAAAATCAATAAAAACATATTTTTTAAAAAGAACTGTATTAAACTATAATATACCTATAGCAAAGCGCGCAAATCTTAAGCAACAACTATTAGTTGTTTCATATAGTTCAGGCCCATATCTACAAATAGAATTGATGGATTAAAGGGTAATTGAATGTTCAGCTTTAGAAGATGATGCTAAACATTTTTCCAATGCATCTGTATAATTTTATATTTGCCCCAGCTATGTATGAGAGTTGTAGTTGCTCCATATTTTCACCAACACTTGATATTATCAGTCTTTTAAATTTACGCTGTTCTGGTTGTGCAGAGCTGTTTTACAAATGAGAAAATGAAAGGTATGTTTCAAAGAAATGTGAAAGGTTTTACTCGATTAAAGCAGTTCAAGGAGCTTGTTTAAGTACTAATGTTTACATTTTGCCTCACAGAAAATAGATGCACAAGCTATTGAAGAATTCTACGGGTTGACATCAGATATCTCAAAGAACTCTGAGTCTGGTTACATCCTTTTCTATCAGTCTCGAGACTGAGGGGAACCGCGATGAAGAGACTTCTGCCTCATTTCTTCTTTGGTTATTATGGAAAGGATCAAGCACTAATTTTTCAAGAAAAGAGAAATGCAGGAAGCTCAGGGGGCAGTGGCACACTTTGCACACAATAAAGCAAAGACTATGGATTAACAAGCTCTTCCTATTATGGTAGTTGATTTATTTGCTCAGGTATCATGCTGTCTGTGCAGTTCCATTCTACAAAGAAGTGACATCAGAGATAGCAGCTCCTCCTGTAAAGCAGCCTTCTGGTAATTGACACACACACGTTCTCTTTATTAATTGCATCAGTAATGATTTTAACTCCTTGGGGGTGCAGTAGAAAGAATAGGAATCTGTGCCAGGTTTTGTAGATAATTTAAGGAGATGATAGAGAACACACTGTTTAAATTTGCCTGTGTTGAATGTGTACAGAAAGGATACTTGGTGGTCTTTTCAACCGTAAACCAGAAATACTTTTGGGCCCAACACTTGCAGTTGCCTTCCTGATATAAAAAACTAACAGGTTTTAGAATCCAGTGTCAGGAAGACAAATACGTTTTGCTTCTCTAAAGAAGCTTTTAATAATATACAGTATATGTATATGTAGGGAACAATTGGTCAAAAGTGGCTTTTTGTTTCCCCAAGGGGAAAGACTGGCTTTGTAATATAATTTTTTTCCTTATTTATTTTACTTAAAACTGCTAGAGTCTAAGTATTGTATGAAGTGCCCATGATTCTGTCAGTAAATTTGAGCATATTTTTAATTTTTATTAGCTTTTGTCAGTTTAACTTGTCCTTTTGCTTGTTTCTGTTTTTAAGGTGAATTTTAAACTCTATTTAAATCAGTACGATACCGTAAGAAAAATTGCAATGAGATGAGGTAAATATTCTTTTTCAGGAGGAACTGATATCTCTGGCTAAATATTTTTCTTTTGTTATAGTTTATAAGTCAGTTATTTTATTCAGCTTTAATTTCAGTAAAATAAGAAACTATAAAAAATTCCCTATAGTCGTTGGGATGATAAAAGACATTCTGGTGCAGTGATGGTATACCAGTCGTTAGAATTCTTAAATACTCTAATGTTTCCAATTAAGGCCATGTTTGGAAGATTCATGTCATAGCAGTTATATTATTTTCCAGAGTCATTCTTTACCTTGGAAAGAAGGAATCGTTCATCATAACCCCAGTAGCTAGCGGAAAAAACCTTTGAAAATTAACTTTTAATTAAGTAGACCAGGAATACACAAACATGTCCTTTTCTCCATCCACCTTTACAAATCTTACTGGGAGAGTGTTTGGAAATTAACTTTGTTAAGACTCCCTTCTGTTAGGAGTTTTAAGAAGTAATGTATGTAATTAAAATAAGTAAATTTTTGCAATTGACACTTTTTCATGCATCAGTAAGTTCTCTGACAATGGCCAAATGTCACTTGTGGAAAGTATTTGAATATACAAAATAATAGCAATCAAGCCTTGGATATTATTTATCAGAGTCTTTTCAGGCAGTAATTTTTTTAATTGCTGTAATTTTCTAAACTTATTTTATTAATACTATTGAATACGAAAAACAAAAAAGAATCCTTTTGTCTGCTGCTATTATTAACATTTATTATCTGTATCTTTTAGCTCAGGAAATGACTTCACCTATTCATTCCGTGAACATATCTTTAACAGGGTCACTTAGTTAATTGGGTTGTTTAACAGATGTGCTGGGAGAAAATTATGAGGTATTTTGATAAATTACTTTTTAAGGTATAGTTTCTGAAGCCTTATCTTGGCTGGAATTGTTCTGTACAAATCATATAGCCTGGCTGATTTACCAGCATTGCACAGAGAATCACAACCGAGAATGTAGAGAAGGCCATAGCAGTGGAACTGGATACATTTTTTATTTTGAGGGCTTAAACCAAATTGTCTTGGATTTTAAAGTGGTGTGTCTGTGGTTTTCAGCACAGAGAAGGTGAGTAAAGTGAAGCTGAGTCAGTTTTTATGTGAGGCAGGCCGCGGCATGTATAAGAAAGATAGATGAAGTCATTTGCATAAAGGTACAGCGTTGAAATTCGTTTGTTTTCACATTGTGCATTTTAAAAACAGTAAAAGCTACGGTTAAATTTCATATTAAAGCAAATGATAGCATTCTTGTTGAGTTCCATGGTAGTCACACACTGTTCACATCTATACTGCATTTAATAGTACTGGTATGATTTGTCAGGGTAGGGACTGTGGGATGATGGTTCTCAATTTACTTTTTACTCTTAGTGCAGCTGCATCTAGGGAGAATGTTTGCAAGCTTATCAGAAACTCAACATACTTTAAAAACATATAGGGTTAGGGTTGGTGGGGGGGAATGCAGATATAGTAAGAAAAGTGACCCATATAGACAGCATTGTGAGGTTGTCTGTTGGTTGACTGTGGTTGAAATGAAGGGTGGTAGGCTTCAGTTGTAAATGATGGCTGATTGCTGTCTATGTACATGATTGTTGGGAATGGCTGTTCTGTTCCATATTTTGTATATTGGAATAAAATTTCTATAAATTATCATAGCTAAAAGTAAATATTCTAAATTAAGTCTCACTTCGAAGTCATATGGCTTCTGTCTTGGCAACTTTATCTTTAGAAGATTACTTAAGACAGGAGCCATGAGACTTCCAGAAGGAAAAGAAAATGTGTAATATATGGATCTTGTTGTCTCTAACCATCCGTATAGGGTTTTTCTTTCCTTGATGGCAGTAGAAAGATCTCATTTTCATAACATACTTCTCTTGATACTTTCTTTAAAGATACTTTTCATTAAAGATTCTCTCATGAGGTATTTAACTGGGAGCTGGGAGGCTAAGGCGCTCAGGTCCTGGCTCTTCAGTGAATTTAACTGTGTGACCTTGGGCAAGTCACTTAACCTCTGTGCTTCAGTCTCCCTATCTTGTAAAATGGGAGTAATACCTACCTCACAGGGTTGTTGTGGGGATTAATTAGATAAAATGTCTGTAAAGCATCTAAGGTTCTTGAAGAAGGCGCTATACAAAATAATATCTATTAAAGTTGTTTTATTTGTGCTTGTGGGTTTTAAGTGTGTGTTTTTTCCTTTTTGCCTGAAGTGTACTTGCAAATTAGAAGTACACACTTCGGAATGGTCTTATTGCTTTTGCTCAAAAGTTACTACTTTAGTTATCCAAAGAGAATTTCCCAGAACAGCATTCCATATTGCATTTTTCTTTATGGAGTAGCATTGTCTTCCAAAAAGCCCAAACATTTAAATTTAGAATCATAGAATCTTACAGCAAAGTACCTTCAAAGTCACTGTTCCTAGCACTCCGCTTCCCTTTCAGTGTAGTAATTGCTCCTGTAAAATCTGTGCTTTAGTACTTGAAGCCTGTTCCATTGTTGAGTAACTTGAATAGTTGTTTATGTCTCCATTATATGTAATCCATCCTTCATCATTCTTGGAAACCCACCTCTAGAAGCACTTTTGTTTATCCATATGTCTGAAAAAGTGTTCTTAGAATAAACACAATAATAGGTGTACTAGACTGTCACTGGGGATCTAAGATTGCATTTTCTTTTCTCAGCATTTATATCACACCCTTCAAGTTTGAGTAAATGAAATTCTCTATATTCAAGTTTTCATGAACTGTTAAAAGCCAAGGCTCCCCCTCCCTTTTTTAAAATTCCCTTGTTACCTGGTACTTGTGCATGTATTTTAAAGCTTTTCCACTTCTTTTCACTTATTTATTTTTTATGATAACCTACTACCTTTTGTTTAATCTTCAGAGCTGCTAAAGTAACAAACCATCATTGTCAAGTTGATAGTGCGATAGGCCCTGTGCTGGGCGTTTTACTTGTTTTAAATGTTAATCTTGACAACAACCTCTATGAGGTAGTGATATCCTCATTTTATAAAAGGGGAAACTAAAGCTCTTCAGAGGTTAAGTATTTTTCCCAAAGTCACTCAGCTGGAAAGTAGCAGATCCAGGTTTCAGATAAATATGACCTCACTGCCAAGTTCTTAACTACGGCTGGCATTATCAAACGATTTTATTTGTGGGAAATACACATAACATAGAATTTACCATTCTAACCATTTTAAGTGTACCATTAAGTGACACTAAGTACATTCACAATGTGCAACCATCACCACTATTTCCAGAATTTTTTATCTTTTCAAACAAATTGTGTACCCATTAAACATTAATGCCCCCCACTCCCCAACTTCTAGTTAACCCTTTCCTACTTTCTGTCTTTATGAATTTAACTGCTCTAGGTAACTCATATAAATAGAATCATACAATATTTGTTCTTTTGTGTCCAGCTTATTTCACTTAGCATATTTTCAAGGTATATTCATGTCAGAACTTCCTTACTTTTTAAGACAGAATAATATTCCATTGTACGTATACACCACACTTTGTTTATCCATTCATCTCTTCATGGACATTTGGGTTGTATTCATCTTTGGCTATTGTGAATAATGCTGTTATGAACATTGTTGTACAAGTATCTGAGTCCCCAATTTCAGTTCTTTTGGGTACATACTAGGAATTGCTGGATTGCATGTAACCCTGTTTAACTTTTTTCAGGAACTGCCATATTGTTTTACAAAAGCTACACCATTTTACATGCCCATTAATAATGCAGTAGGTTCCAGTTCCTGCATATCCCTGCTAACATTTGTTGTTTTCTGCTTTTGCTGCTGTTTTGTGTTTTTTTTTTGGGGGGGGGCGGGGTGCAGGGTTGGTAGTGGCCATCCCAACTGGTGTGAGGCCATGTCTCATGGTTTTAATTTGCATTTCCTTGTTGATTAGTGATGTCAAGCATCTTTTCATGTGCTTATTGGCCATTTGTACTAGTATATCTTCTTTGGAAAAATGTCTCTTAAGTCCTTTGTCCATTTCTTTAAATTGAGCTGTTTATTTGTTGTTGAGATATAGGTGTTCTTTGTACATCCTTAATATTAATCCTGTTTCACATACCAGGTGTACCAGTTAATGCGGATTTTTTCCAATAGATGGAGTTACACATATGTTGATATATATGCAATTTGATATGCATGCTATTTTGTTGTATTGACAGCAAGCTTCAAAACTTCATATGTCAAATTTTCTGAAGATGTTAACATCATAGATATTTTTACACTTAAAAATGTTGAATTTTGTGCCAAAAATAGAGCATTTGCAGGAAATTTTAATTCATTATTTTGAAGAAAAGTGCTGCTGAAAGTTATATGCTTCAAGAAGCTTATGGTGAACATGCTCCATCTCAAGATACTTGTGAACGCTGGTTTAAATGATTTAAAAGTGATGATTTCGATGTGATAGACAAAGATTGTCCAGGTCAACAGAAAAAGTTTGAAGACCAACAATTATACAAGCATTATTGGATGAAGATGCGTGTCATACTCAAAAACAACTTACAGAAAGATTAAACGTTGCTCAGCAAACAATTTCCGATCGTTTACAAGCAATGGGAAAGATTTTAAAGGAAGGAAAATGGGTGCCACATCAACTTAACAAAAGACAAATGGAAAACAAAAAACAAAACAGTAAAATGTTGCTTCAGCAGCACAAAAGAAAGTCTTTTTTGCATTGAATTGTGACTGGTGATGAAAAGTGGATTTATTTTGAGAATGCCGAATGCACAAAATCATGGGTTGATCCAGGTCAACCATCAACATCAACTGCAAGGCCAAATCGCTTCGGAAAGAAGACAATGCTCTGGGTTTGGTGGGATTAGGAAGGTGTGGTGTATTATGAGCTTCTAAAACCAGGTGAAACATTAATACTGATCGCTACCAACAACAAATAATCAATTTGAACCACGCTTTGATCGTAAAACCACCAGAATGTTCCAGAAGACATGGCAAAGTAATTATGTTTCATGATAACACACCATCATACCCTTCAAAACCAGTTAAAGACACGTTAAAAGATCTTGCCTGGGAAGTATTAACCCACCCACTGTATTCACCAGACCTTGTTCCTTCAGATTATCACTTGTTTCTGATTGATGGCACACGCACTTTCTGAGCAGCACTTCAAAACGTACTAAGAAGTGAAAAATGGGGTCTCTGAATGGTTTGCCTTAAAACAAGAAAAGTTCTATTGGGACGGTACCCACAAATTACCTGAAAGAAGGGGGAAATGTGTAACTAGCGATGGACATTACTTTGAATAAAGCACTTTTGATGTTTCTCTTGAAATTATCATGTTTTTTTTAAATTACAAAATCTACATTATTCACCAGTACACCTGGTACATCACCACTTGTAAAACTATTCCTAATCCGTTGAGTATTCTTGACATCCTTGTCAAAAATCAATTGACCATATATGTGATGGTTTATTTTGGGGCTCTATTCTATTCCATTGGTCAATATGCCTATCCTTATGCCAGTATCACACTGTTGTTGTTGTTATTGTGTGTGTGTGTGTGTGTGTTTTAATCCTCACCTGAGGACCTGCTTAGAGGAGGGGAGAGGCGGGAGGGACATCAATGTGAGAAACTTTGATTGGTTGCCTTCTACAGGGGATTGGACCTTCAACCTTTCAATGCACAGGACTACACTCAACCAACTGAGCCACTCTGGCCGGCCCACAGTTTTTATTACCGTGCCTTTTTAGTAAGTTTTGAAATCAGGAAATGTGAGGTCTTTAGCTTTGCTGTTCAATTTCAAGATTATTTTGGCTATTCCCAGTCCCTTGAGATTTTATATAAATTTTAGGATAGGTTTTTTAGTTTATGCAAAAATTGCTGTTGGAATTTTGATAGGGATTGTGTGGAATCTATAGGTCACTTTGGGTAGTATTGTTATCTTAACAATATTAATTCTTCCAATCCATAAACATGGGATATCTGTTCATTTATTTGTGTCATATTTAATTTTTTTTCAGCAGCATTCTGTAGTTTTTGGTATGTAAGTGTTTCACCACCTTGGTTAAATTTATTCCAAAGTGTTTTATTCTTTTTGATGCAGTAGGATTGTTTTTAATTTTCTTTTTTGGATTATTTGTTGTTAGTGTATAGAGGCGTAACTGATTTTTGTGCATTGATTTTATATTCTGCAACTTTGGTGAATTTGTTTATTTTAACAGTTTTTGATGGACTCTAGGGTTTTCTACATATAAGGTCATGACATTTGCAAATAGATAATTTTACTACATCTTTTCCAAATTTGGATGACTTTAATTATTTTTCTAGCCTCATTGCTGTGGCTAGAACTTCTATAATAATAAAAGCATAATATGCAAATCGACCGAACAGCGGAACAACTGCCCAGACAACCACGCTATGACACCCACTGGTGCCAGGCCAGCTGAGGCGGGTGCGATGTGATTGGTCGGGGGCCAGCCTTCGCCCCATGATCACCCCGCAGAGGGAGGCCCAGGCTACCTGGCAGGGGCACTGCAGCCGGTAAGTGGGGCCTACCTCTTTGGGGCGATCCATTGCAGAGCCCCGGCCGGGTGTGCAGGGCCTACATCTTTGTGGTGATCAATGCAGGACTCCCAGACTGTGAAAGGGCACAGGCCAGGCTGAAGGCCGCAAACCCTTCCCCCCGCCCCCGCCACCCCTACCCCCACCCGCCAAGTGCAGATTTCGGTCACTGGGACTCTAGTATTAATAATAAAAGTGGTGAAATCAGGTATCCATGCCTGGTTTCTGATCTGAGAGGAAAGCTTTCAATTTTCCACCATTGAGCTGTGAGTTTTTTATGTATAACCTTTATCATGTTGGAGTTTTTCTCTATTTTAATATGAGTGTTTTTAACACTAAAGGGTGTTGACTTTTTGTCAGGTGCTTTCTCTTATCATTGATCGTGTGTGGTTTTTTGCTTCATTTTATTAATGTGGTATATTACAGTTACTGCTTTTCATATGTTGAACCGTCCTTGCATTCTGGGAATAAATCCCATTTGGTTATGGTGTATAATCCTTTTACTATGCTGCTAAGTTTGGCTTGTTAGTAATTTGTTGATTTTTCCATGAATATAAGGGATCCTGGTTTGTAGTTTTCTTGTAGTGTCTTTGGCTTTGGTATCAGGGCTATGTTGGCCTCAGAGAATGAGATAGGAAGTGTTCCTTCTTTTTCAACATTTTGGAAGAGTTTGAGAATATCAAAAGATTTTTACAAAGAACCAAAACTTACATGCTCCCTTTAAGTCATTATTAAGAAAGTTGAAGGCGTAGTTTTTGCCCTGGAGGGATTTGTCATCTAAGAGGAGTCAAAGGCAACAGCTGTACACTTAAGCAGAATACTGAATAGGTGGAGAAATGTGGGGTAGAAAGGTGTCATTGACATCCTCAGAGATGCAGAGAGATTGCTAGACCCAAAGAGAGAAGCTGGAAATCAAAAACAGTCAAAGTAAAATAGAATATTAACTAATGATATTGTTTGGTAATAGAATTTCTAAGCTTGCTTCAAAATGCTTATCCCACCCTCTCCACCTTTGTTTCCCTGAGGAAAGACTCTATATTACTCTCAGGAATTCTCACTCAAGCAGCTACTATGAACCCCTGATTCCTGAGGAAATGAGTTCTCTTCTGCATCAGATAGCACTTACCATAATTCACCTTAATAATTGCTTCCTTTTAAAAATTTCCTCACTGCTGTCAATGATTTGCCCTATAATTAAACTGAGTAACAAAACTTTATACTGCCTGATTATTTTCAAAGAAGCAAAACTTTTTAAAGATCAAGACAAATAGTCCCATTATTCTAATTTACTGAATCACTCCCAAATCTGAATGATTGGCAGAATCATGGGGGGATTTTACGAATGTTCAGATTCCCGAGATCTATCCCCCATGATTTTGATTAACTGGAGATAAGAAATCTGGCTTCAGAAGCTCCCAGGGAACTCTAATTATCCAGGTTGGGGACTCCCTGGATTAGAACTTAATCTGAAGTTCTATAGTCTCATTTTTCTGTAAGGTCACTGCTAATCTGGAGTTAACCTGATGGAAGCATTGTCCCCAAACCAAGTTATTTAAGAAATGGTCAAGGGAAACCTAAGTGGGTGGGAGCTGGAAACTTGTCTTTACATGTGGCACTGGAAGGGTTGACCTCCAGAGGATATTTTGTTTCTAAGACTGAATTGGGATGAGATGAGGAAAGGGCAGAGAGGCTATACTAAGTCCTAGGAGAAGCTCTTGGTTTTTCAGCAGTGAGAGATGCCGACACGCTGATGTGACACGCTGATGACATTTGACCATTGGTAGGTGGGTTCTTAGACTGGATAGGAGGTGTGCTAGATAACCTTTAGCTTCTTCCCAGATTTGGCAGCAAAGATAGGGTAAATGGCAGAGCTGGTATCTCTCTGGCCATGTTTTCTATTCCAGAGTCCATGGTTCTACATCACTCTACTTTATTGTCTAAAACAGTGAGACCTAGAGTGCTATCATTTACTATGGGAAGAATCTGAATTGTCATTAGGTCATCACCAGCCCCTGACTAGGGAGCTGGGTTGAACAAAACACCAGTCTCAAGATGCTATAAATGGCAGAAGTTGAGGTTATATTGCGTTCATTTTGCACAGGCAAGATGGCTTTGGATGAGTCTACTGTACGTAAGTAAAGCACTTTGCACCATTGCTAAGAAACACTTTCCTTTGAAGAAAATCAGGTTCCTTACATTTAGGAGCCTTTGAATTGTGGCCAACTTAATAGAAAACATATTAAAAAGTAACTGAATGGCGACCTGCTCAGTTTGCATGTTTGTGCTATTTATAATACTGTACCAGTACGTCGTGGGAAATGTGAAGAATAAAATGGAATTTTGATTGTGATTGCAAAGTCTGTCCATTCACTGCAGAGCCCAGAGCAGGACAGTGATATGCGGTCTGTGCACACTTTGGGATAATAAATGCAATGATAGGTTTTGTTGTTTTCAACCTACTTACTAAAACTTGTTTGCTAGTAGCTTTTCCCTTTAGGTGGAAACCATTTATTTTAGGCTGCAAAAATGAGTATTTTCTTGGCTGGACTTTTATTGACTAGTTTTTTAACCTGCCAGAGTATTATACTTATTTTAAAGAAGAAAAGGGGTTATAAAATGATGAGGAAAGTAGACTTACAAAATTGCATATTAGTGGATTAGATTATGAAATGTAATAATGGACTTCAGAAAACATGACTACAGGTAAGCATCTTATCTGTTTTTCCAGTGTTACATATATTTATCATTCCAGAAGTCAGTGGTCAATGTAGTCAGGGTTCCAGTACATTATATGGACTCTACTTTTTGCTGTATATTAAACTGTTGATTAGAACTGGTTTGAAATTACATTAATTTATCTCACTGAATGTAAAGTTTACAAACTGAGATAGGTTTATGGTTTTATGCCAAAGTAGGCAGGGTAGGAAATTTATACTTCGAGAAGATAGTCCTGGGCTGTGGTTTGGAGGGAGCCAGAGTGGGTGTGATGACTCCTCAGAATGATGGGACTTGGCAGTGGGCTGGGAGGGCGGGGGGGTGGGGGCAGTGGAGTGGGAGTGTTGAGGATTCTTAGGTTTCTCTGGCTTACACACGGAGAGAGAAAAGCATTTTGCTGAGAACCCAGAAAGAAATCTAGGCTTGGAATTAGATCATAGTGTTCCCTGGTATGAATATACCAAAGTTGGTCTGCAAGCATTTGCTTTTCTTAAAAATATGTTTTTATTGATTTTAGAGAAAAAGAAAGGGAGAAGGATAGAGTGATTGAAACATCGATGAGAGGGAGACATCTATTGGCTGCCCCCTGCACACCTACTGGGGATCGAGCCTCAACCCTGGGCATGTACCCTTACCAAGAACAGAACCAGGGACCTCTGGGTTGATGGGTTGATGCTCAATCACTGAGCCACACTGGCCTGGCACAAGCATTTGTTTTTAATAAACTGACATTGGCAGTTTGGGAGGTGTAGCCATGATGGCTGTGAATAATCAGAATGTATATGCTCAGGATATACTCCCTTACGTGCCGCAGTGCAAAGCTTTGACACTGCAACTTACAACTGAACAGAAGTTGCAGTGGCAGTTGTGCTTCTAAGATAATTACTCTGATGAACTCAGTGTCTGCAGTAACTGAGGCATTTAACACTAGATTGCCCAAGGAAGTCATTTTGACTGCTTTTTAATTTCAATTAGAAAAACAATTATGTATATAAGGACACAATGTCTTAGAATTTTGTGACTTTTTGTACAACATATAAATGCGTTTATTAATAATTGTAGTTACCTCCCCCTCCTTCATTTCTGGTATATATATATTTTATACCTATATTGCCCAAAAGCAGTCATTTTGACTGCTTGGGGAAATTATGACTCTTATTATTGAATTGAGTAAATTTCTTATATGACCAGTTCAGCTCTGTATTGAAATAACAGTTTTCATTTTTTTTCGATTACCGTCACATGATAACATACAAGTACATGATAAATTGTCGATACTTGATAAGTTGCAGTTGCTCAATAAGCTAAACTAGTACTTGTTATTCGAATCTTTATGCAGTGATACTTGTTCTAATAAGTTGTGTATTTTATTTCTTTTGCGCCCTAAATTCATGAAAGAAATATCGAATAGAAGTGAGTTATTGGAAAAGCTAAGGAACATAAGTGAAGAGTGCTCCGATATTATTCTTTCACAATGCAGTCATTTTGACTGCTTTTGGGCAATATAGGTATATACTAAGTTTCAGTCTTTCTAGTGTTAATAACCAAGGCCAGATTGATAAATAGCAGCCTCATGTTGAAGAATGGTGGGTGCCTTTTGAAAGTTTTACCAAAAACTAGTTGAATCTGCATCATTTGCTCTGGCATACAATTTTTTTCATCTATGGAAAGGTGATGAATTTTAAGGACCCTGGAGAGACTTTAGAATTTTAAAAAAATGCAGGTGATGGGCAACTTGAACATTTTTGGAGAGAAATTTTGTGAAGTGAATTTACTGCTAGATAAGTAGATTAAAGCCCAGACTAATGAAATCAGATGAAACTATCCCAGAATCTGGATGTCGGATGCAGCAGTTGTAGTCACATAAGACGGAGGATGACTTCAGTGCAGCCTTTCAGTCCCACCTCGTGGGTGATGGCTTGTGGGCCTCATTTGCCAGCAGCCTCTCCAAGGAATTTCTTGTCAGAAATCACTTTGGCAGCGTGTCACGTTTCTCTGATGCAGGCCTCTTGGCATCTTTCCCAGTACCAATCCAGATCTGAACTGGATCAGTTGGTGATCATAATGTTTATTGCCTTCTCCTTTGCATGTTGAGCTAATCATACACTTTAAGTAGACAGTGAGCCAACATTTCTCGGGACCTGGCGCTGGTTGCATGGCCCACCTGAGCCCACATTCCTCATTTGTAAAACGGCAAAGTAGGAATGTTGTGAAGCTAAATGGGGGTACATGTAAGATATGCCTAGTACAGTTCATGGCAACAATTCCTCAAATAGTATTGTCTAGAAACAGGCTGAAACCCAACACTAATTTCGTAGATACTTATTTAGTAGTTATTATTTGATACCTATTGAATATCATCTTTTCATAATGAAAAGCATAACAATTGTTACAAGGGATATAAAGATGGCTAAGATGGCTGTTTTCATGAAGCTCACAATGTAGAAAAGTTAATTTTAAAGAACAAGACATATGTCAAATGTTGAGTTCAGAAGGAGTTATTAGAGGCAGCTCACTGTGGTTAAGAGCGCAGGTTGTACAGGCAGACCACCTTCACATCCCAGTCCCAATAAATGTTAGCCATTGGGTATCAGTTCTGTTCATATTGATTGTCTCCTGTGTACCAGTTCCCAAGAACACAAAGTTGAATAAGACTTTATATATGCAGTTTAGCAAGGGAAACACAGTCAAATCAGCAGTTAATTGCAGTGATGCAGAGTGTTGAAAGCCATAATGGGAACATAAGATAAGGTGGGAACACAGAGGAAGAGCATCTAAATCTTTGCTGGGCAGGGAAGGCCTCCTGGGGGGTGGGGGAATACTACTTTATCCAAGCTTTCAAGGAGAAGTAAGGGTTATTTAAATAAATTTTTATTGATTTCAGAGAGGGACCGAAAGATAGAAACATCAGTGATGACAGAGAATCATTGATCAGTTATTTCCTGCACGCCCCCTACTGGGGATGAGCCTGCAACCTGGGCATGTGCCCTTGACCAGAATCGAACCCTTCAGTCCTTAGACTGATGCTCTGTCCACTGAGCAAAACCAGCTAGGGCAAGTAAGGGTTATTTGGGTCCAGGAAAGAGGTGGGGGATTCGTAGAAAAGCAGTGTGTGAGAAGGCACAGTGACATGAAAAGTATATGTTTGGGAAGTACATGGGTTTATGGCTAGAGCAAAGTACAGTTAGCAACATGAAGCAAGGAAAGTAGGTAGGGTTCTAATTACAAGAGGCCTAATTTCTCAAGCTAAGCAGTTTCGATTTTCCTAAGATGGGCATAGGGAATTTTTAAAGGATTTTAAGTCGATGACTGGTTTCTCAGAATGAGGTTTGGGAAGATCATAGTAACAGTGTGGAAGTAGATTCCCCCTGCCTATAAGAGAAGACCAGTGAGAAGACTGTAGTGATCCATTTGAGAAGCATGAGAGCCCGGACAAGGTGATGGCACTGGGAATGCAGGCGTGGGATTGGGACACGAGACACTGAGGTTCCATCTACAGGCCTTAAATACAATATATTTAAATAGCCCTTGATTGAAAACTTCGCCAAGGAAGTCAGCAGGAGGAAGGAGTCCTTGTTGGTGTTCTTCAGGATGCTCTAGGCATTTGTTCTCTCTTCACTCTGGGACAGCCATCCACTCCATGGCTTCCGTTACCCTCTGATGCCAGTCGCTACCAAACCTTTGCCTCTAGTCTTGAGTTCAAGTCCCATACATTTGGTTGTGTCTCCTGGGCAGCACCATCCAGATGTCACCGACACCTCAAACCAAATTGCTCCAATACCTACCCGTTCTTCCCACAGTGTTCCCTGTCTCCATCATAGCACCAGTATTAACCCATGTGCACAAGTCAAACTGGAAATAGTGTTCCATTCCTTTTCTTCGTCCTGCACATACATTCAGACACCCAGTCCTGTCAGGACTACTTTCTAAAACTCCTGGTCCATGCTCCTTGTGCCTCCCACCAGCATTTCCGCCTCCAGCCTTAGCCCATGTAAGTTCACCCTCCACCGTAAAATTTGAGGACTCTTTGAGGGCACATGTTTATTGAATAAATGCTGAAAGAACTCACCTGCTTAAAACACTTTAATGAGTTCGTGTTCCTTGAGGTAAAATCCAACTTCTTAACAAAGTCCCTGATAATTTGGCTCCTGATCACCCCTTTTACTTATTCTTACCATTCCCCCCTTGACCAGGAATCGAACCCAAGGCTCTCCAGTGCACAGGCCAACACTCTAACCACAGAGCAACACTGGCCAGGGCCCTTTTTTTAATCCTCACCCGAGGATATCTTTTTATTGATTTTTAGAGAGAGACAGAAACATCGATATGAGAGGAAAATATCTATCAGTTGTCTCCCATACATTCCCTGCCAGGAGCTCGAACCTACAATGTAGGTATGTCCGGACTGGGAATTGAACCCCCAACCTTTTGGTGCACGGGATGACGCTCCAATTAATCCAGTCACGCTGCCAGGGCAGAAAATTTCTTTTAACTCAAGATACACAAGAGATAAAGCAAGCATGGGTGAGTTGACATTTAAAAATGAAACGGAAGATTAGAAACAGGTTTGTTAGTGATTATGGTTAAAAGAAGAAAAAAACGTAACCTTGAAAAAGAGGGTCATTCAGGTCAGATATTTAAACTGAAGAGTCATTTATTCACCAGCTCATTCAAGAACTGTTTATTGGGCAGCTATTTGTGCTTGGCACTAAAAAGTGAGTGAGACTGGCTGCCTTCATGGAACTTACGTTCCAGTGGTGCAGACACGGCAACATTGTTAGACGCTGTGATGCGCATGAAGAGAAGGAGCAGGGCTGTGTGCTGAGGAACTGAAATGGGGGCGGCCCGCTATAGATAGGGTGGATGGGGAAGTCCTCTGAGGCGGTGGCATCTGAGCTAGACTTGGAAGATGAGGAAGGGTCAGCCATGCAAAGAGCTAGGTGGAGAGCGTCCAGGTCCTGGGTGGATGGCGAGTGCGTGATCCCTGAAATTGGAATGAGGTAGGGGTGCAGAGCAAGGCGGTGTGGCTGGTTCACTCGGATTCCTAAACAGGAGTTGCTTCACTGCTGTGTCTGAAACAGCAAGTTTTTTGCTGAGTGCAAAAATTTGAATATTCATTAGGTAGGAATTTTAAAATGACTGAAAAATTATTACATTAATTTTCTGTGCCCGTCATAGAGTATTTGATGTAAGGAACGAAGGAGGAAATCAAACAGCTAGCTAGTTTTTCCAATGTCATTCATTGAATACATCCTCTTTTCCCCGTTGATTTGATGAAATGCCATCTCTGCCATGTGCTGAAACCACACATGAACTAGTAGTTCTCTGGGGCCCTCTCCAGTTTCACTGATCTGCCTGTCTAGACCTGTGCCCAGGCCCATACTGTTTTAATCAGAAGCCACACCTAATTGAAAAATAATACAGATAACCGTATAGGGGTGTTCAGAGTTTTCTTGTGAGATTGTTGTAATACATGTCAGAAAGGAATATATAGGCATTGATTTTTTTTTTAACTGAACACTATTAGCATCCTATGGGACGTGTGTGGTCCCTAGATTTCAGTTTGAGAAATTGTAAACTCAGACCTTGCTGCTTCAGAGAGCTCTGGCAGGCCTGAAGGTGACCCTGGAGGAACTCAGATTCACCTCACATTCACTGAGCACCTGCCATGTGCCAGGCATTGTGCCCAATGCTTTTAGGTATATCATCTCATTTAATCCTTTTTACCTACCCTTGGAGTATGTGTTTTAACCTCTATTTTCCTGGGGCAGAGAGGTTCAGGGACTATGTTATAAAGAGGGTCTAATATGTACCAAGCAGTGTGATAAGACCTGGGGATGAAAAGATACTTCTACCCACGTCCCCCGCTCTAGTCCAATTGGACTGCTTGCTGGGCCCCAAGTAATAAAAGCAGCGGCTAATCTTTGTGGAGCACTTGTGCACGCAGGAGTCAGGCTTAGCCGAGCACGCGCGGTCCCATTCTGCCCTCACACCACTGGGTGGTTCTGCTGCGGGAGCTCCAGCCTGTTCATAAGCGGCGGAAGAAAGTGCAGGAGCCTTGAAGTTAGATTGCATCTCACCTCACAGGTGAGCAAATGGAGGTGTGAGGAGTCAGCTAACTCACTGCTGGCAACGTGGCGAGGCTGGTATTTGGATCCAGGGGAACCAGGCTCGGAGTTCATTGCGGCACAGCAGACCACAACCTGGGTCCCAAGACTTTCTGCCTTTCCTTTGCCCTCATTTCTCATGCTTCCTTCGAGGCCTACCTGAGACGCCAGCCACGGCAGGAAGCCTTACCCATTCCTCAGCTGGAGTAACTTGCTTCTATCTCCCCTGACCTGCCATGCTTGGCAGTGGTGCACCCGAGCTAGCCTGGCTACCAGCCTTCTACCTCCTGCAGGGCAGGGGCCACGGCTGGCGTATCCTCGGCAGCACATGGACTGTGCCCTGCACACGGAAGGGATATTTATTGATGTGTTGAACTGACTGTTTAGGGGTCAATCCCAAGACCTTACATGGGGAGAACAGTTGGGCAAAGGTTGGAACCCCCGTTTGGGACAGACAGGTCCTCTTTTGGGCTACTCTTAGTAAGTGGTACAAAGAACAGAGTATGAGGCTCAAAGGAGACAGAACTGGTTAGAAAATTGGTTCCACCACTGATTAGCTATGTGCTCTCTGAGCTCAGTGTTCTCCCTTGGGAACTGTTGTGAGATTAATATAATGCAATAATGCAATGTGTGTATAAAAAGTCCCGACCAAAGTCCTGGGAACATGCCATCAGGTCCTCACCTTCCTCATTTACTCAACAATAGTTAAGAACCGCCCATGAAACTTGAGGCACCGTGCTGAATATTGAATTTATCAGTTTCTATGGAACAGTATTTCAGGGTTCAGGCTGGGAGTACCCCAAAAGCACCAAAATGGAGAGGTCATCACAAACTTGTAGAGCTGAGTGAGACACCTGTGCACCTGTTCTGTGGATGAAATTCCCTGGCTCTGGTTCCAGCACTGACCGTCATTCTCCAGTTTATACAAGGATACCACCATTCACAAGCAGCATGTGCCTTCGTCGGAGTGCCATGTGAGGCGGTGTCTGGATAACTCAGCCCAGCTCTTCAGTTCCCCAGCCTGTATGGAATCAAGAGCTGGTGCAGCTGATCCTCTGATAACTCAGAGGGCGGGCGGTCTGGGGAGTGGAGGGAAGGAAGGCCTCTCCCCACACTATAAAAGAAAATGAAACATTAAAAATGGGGATAATGACATCTGTCTACAATGCCATGGAGTCTTTGTATCTCAGGACTTAACAATCCTGACATAACATGGTGCTTGCACTATTAGGCCCTCAGTACTAATACTATTACATAACATGGTGCTTGCACTATTAGGCCCTCAGTACTAATACTATTACAAATGCTGAGTGGAACAGAGATTGGAAGACTGTTCAGATTGTTTCCAGAATCGAGGGCTCTGTCTTCATCTTAGAAAGAGACACACACAAAGCCAGTGATTCTCAACTCCAGCAGCTTGTTAGAGTCTTGGAGAACTTGAAGAATAGCCACTGTCCTAGCCTCACCTCCAAAGATTCTGCTTTTCACTGACCTGCCTGAAGCTAGTGTCCACTCTGTTTTAGACATGGATGCCGTGCGTTCTCGCTGGGCTGACTGACAGATATCAGGAAGCCCATGGAGTGTGTGCTCTGGGGTCTGGTTTTAGCTTCAAAGTTTGGATATTATCTTGTCAGAATCCTCGAGATGATTGGTCTCAGAGAGATGCACACATACTAAGAGTGGAATGAAAAGGCCTGAGTGTCATCTCATTAATCTATATATATAAAAGGCTAATATGCTAAGAGTTCGACAGTCTGATCAGTCGCTATGATGCGCACTGACCACCAGGGGGCAGACACTCAATGCAGGGGCTGCCGTGACGCACACAGAGAAACGACACTGTGGACCTGGTGCTCACAAAGCCACACTTGGCTTCCCCAAAATGGGACACAGGCTCCGCCACCACCCTGGAGTGACAGCCCACGCAGCCGATGCTGCCGAGACCCCCATGGCGCAAAATGCAGGCCACAGCCCAGGCCAGCCCAGCCCAGAAACAGTGACTATGGGCATTGGGTAATAACATAGCAACACCTGGATTCCTCTCCCTAGCAATAGGCCATCTATATATATAAAAGGCTAATATGCTAAGTGTCCATCTGGGTAATGACATCATGTAGCAACACCCAGCTTCCTCTCCCTAGCTACGACTAGCTTCCTTGCAGTTTCTCCATCCCAGAACACGACTTGCTTTATAGCCAGGTGCAAACATTTCACACTTTAACCAAATGTCTGTGAAGTGTTTTCCTGTGCCTCATCTCATTTGATCCTCACAGAAATCCTGGTAGATAGAAGACTCAGTGGAATCCTATTTTCTTTTCATTAGCTAGAAAATGGAGATTTAGAAAGTTTAGAAACTTGACCTGACTGAAAAGAAGTAAGAAATGGTGGATCTTAAAAATGACTTCACAGAATATAGTCAAACTCTGCTGCAGTTAAATCGTTTACTCTTGGTTCTCCCTGCGTGATCTACACTAATAATCTGCTTCATGTTGATATTTACTGCTGTGTTGCTGACAATTACCTGAAAGAGAAGTTTGGGTGCTTCACTGGGCTGGAAAAAGTTTAGCTAAATCAGAAAACAGGTCTAATTAACCAAGTTTATTCTATGTCTATAAAAGGCTAAGTTGACTCGCGCATGTGCAATACATATAAAGTTCTCACTAGTGCCAGTTGCACACATGCATTTTGATCTCTCATTGTCGATCTTGAATTTAGTTAACACTTCTATTATAGAGAAAGGGTGAATCGCAATATTAAAACATTTCTTCTAATTAATTTCCTTTTTATGTGCATGAATCCATGCACCGGGCCACTAGTTTATAATAAAAAATATATTTGCAAATAGACCAAGTGTGCGCACTAGCTAGAATGGCATGTTCTTCCATTAAGCAAACTCCACAGGAAGCCACATGATGAGCAATGACTCAGAACAGAGGAGAGTTTCATGCTCTGAATGTCTCCTGGCATCTGGTCTGAGAGCCCATGAAGGGCATGTGCCCCCAGGAAGCTGGGGTGCACCTGTCTGTCCTCCTACCTGAGTCCCTTCTCACTCATGAATGGAGTCTCTCTCCATGGCATGTCCCTTCCTGTGTGTTTCAGACTCCCTTGCTTGTCACCATGATTAGGTCATTCAGAAACGGACTCCATGATGTGAGTCAAAACAGAAGATCTAGTTCACATCTGCATTTAACAAAATGACTTTCCAAGGCACCAGGAAGGGGGAGGACTTAGCTATGGTTTAAGGAAAGCAAGTGTCATAACCATACGGGGGAATGCCCAAAAGGAAAGGGTCTTGGCCTTGACCTCCATCCTTCTCATTCCAAAGGAGGATTTGAAAGCGATAATTGGAGCCCATTATAGATCCCTCAGTTGCCTAGCCGGTCTGGGCTGAGGGTAGCATGGTGGACCAGGGTTCAGTAGAGAAAAGTTGCTTGGCTTCTGAAGCCCATGACCCTGAGAAGAAGGGAGGATGAATGATAACATCCCATGACCAACGTCCATGACTGTTAACCCCCTGGGTCAGCATCCTCAGTGGGGCCATAGGAAGAGGATCTCAGTGAGAGGCAGGATGGGGAGCCTTGTTGGGACAAGATCCATAGCTGAGGCCAAGGTTGTCCAGCACCACATAGGTGACAGATGAGCAGAAGAGCAGGGTGATGAGACATCTGGGTTGTATAAAATGTTACCAGGTGAGGAGAGCAAGAGTTAGAAGTTAGGTTCATGCTGAGTTCAGATGTCTGTCTTTCAAAATACCCAAAGGGATTAATTTACTTAGGATTTAAAGTACCACAAAAAAATTGAGAATGACTCTTCATTCTCACTAGAGAATGAGAACTAAGTTCAGTTTACTAACCAATGGTGTAGGATAATTCTATTTATTGAAATCCAACATTCATTATGGCTCTAAATTAACTTTAGTTCCTTTCCATGAGAATATTTTCTTTGCCAGAAGAAGGAAATTCATTGCCTAGGTTCTGTTGGTCCTCATTGCATTTAGCTGACATAATTTTGCTTTTTCTAGTCTCAGTGGTGTCCACACAGTTTGCATCCGAATGGCCACCTGTCAGGGGTTTGTATATCACAGTAGTGCCTGCTTGTCTGTGGTTTTGCTTTCCATGATTTTAGTTACCCACGGTCAATGAAGTCCGGAAATAGTAAATGAAAAATTCCAGAAATGAACAGTTCATAAGTTTTAAATTGCTGTTCTGAGTAGCGCAGTGAAATCTCTCACTTGAATGTGAACCATCCCTTTGTCTACATCTCTGCACTGCATGCACTCCCTACTTGCCAGTCTCTTAGTAGTCGTCTCAGTGATCAGATCCGCTGTTGAGGGGCAGTGGTTGTGTCTAAGTGACCCTTATTTTACTTAGTAATGACCCCAAAGCACAAGCATAGTGATGTTGATGATTAGGATGTACCAATATACCTGAAAAGGTATGTCTGTATCGGGAAAAGCATGGTATATAATAGGATTCAGCAGTATTTGCAGTTTCAGGCATCCACTGGGGGTCCTGAGGATAAGGGGTTACTGTACAGAAGAATTTCTATTTTCTCACCTCCTCTAAGCCAACTCGCCATAACAACCCACTGGCAGGCGGTGGTGAACACAGGTGCTCTCCAGTTCACCTGCACACCTTTGAGTTGAGTGGTGTTTGTTCCTAAACCAGCTTATACCCATAATACATGCTATTAAACTTGAGTAACTTAATTACAAGTATGTTAACTGATTAAATCTTATGTAAACTACTATAGTGAGTGTAAAAAGGAAGAGCTATTTCTTTAAAAACTGAGTTGAATGATTTGGAAAGACTTGATAAGGCAGGTTGACTTAAAGATTTGCTTTAAATTAAGTGTAGTGGAGATTGGGGGAAATAATAAAAATATGGAAAGAGTCTATACTGAAATTGCTTTTCAAGAGTTTTTAAGATCTCATGTTGCTTAAAAGAAATTGAAATTTGAAATTATGGACACATTATAGATGTGACATATGCAAAAAAGGAGACAACAAGGATCCCCAATGAGGACACCATATTGGTAAAGAAGAGGCTTTGGCCCTTTTAAAAATATTGGCAAATAAATGACCATATATTTGTTTTAATTTAAGATAGAATGTTTAAAGTATTTAAATAATTTTTTTTATCATTGGTTCATCCATTAACACATATTTATTGGGTGCCTATTGTGTTAGCATGCTAGGTTCTGGGAAAGCAGAAATAATAAGACCAATGAAGTTCCTGCCACCAGAATGTCCATTCTGCCAAAGGAGACTGTAGTAAGCACGCGTGTAACATATATCATGCTCATATGTGAATTATACTGGGGAGCAGATGCAGAAGCAGAGGTAGAAAAGGCCTCTCTAATGAGGAGACATTAAAGCAGAGCTGGAACTCACACTGGGGAGTGGGGAGCCACGTGACCTGAGGGAGGAGGGCCCGGGGCAGAGGGACCACAAGGCAAAGACCCCAGGCCGGGCCTGAGCTGTATGCCCTTAAGGACAGCAGGAAGGCTGGTCTGCTGGGAGGAGCAGGTTGAAAGGCAAGAGGTAAGGGGATGGGGAGACAGGCAGGGCCAGTCATCAAGGGCATGGGGACTCTTGGAAGGATTTGGATCTTCTTCTCTAAATGAGGGGAGGCCACTGGGGGGTATGAGAAGGAGACTGGCCAGGTCTGATTTCTGTTTCTATAAGGTCACCCTGGCTGCTGTATGGAGAACCAACTATAAGTGGGATGGGGGACAAGAGTAGAAGCAAAAAGTCACAATTGGCCAGAAAAGGAACAGGCAGAGATGTCCACGGAGGACCAGTGGGAGGGGCTCCTAGAAAGCAAGCAGGACTATCCAGTGCTATGGAGGGACCGTGTGCCCTGGAAGCCTGGCCAGACCCGTGGGGAGACCACAGAGGCCCAGGGTGGGAGAGACAGGAGCAGGGGAAAGACAGGGTCTGGCCCCCTTCGAGTCCCTGAAATGGAAGGAACAGGAGGGACAAGGTGGGCCTCTCAGAGCCCCACGGCCTGCTGTGTCTTCCTCAGGACCGTGGAGGACCCTGTGGGTTAGAGCGGGGATGGCTTTGTTTATGAGAGAACAAGTGGTTTTCCAACGTGGGAGCTGTTTTCGCATTGTCTTCTACAGTTCCACTTTGCTCTCTTTCCAGTAAGGAGGGCAGAGCTGGGAGATGAAAAGCCTGCTTTTTGCTTGTCTTGGCAGTGGACCTGTCTGGGGCCCCAGGGCCCATGGGTGGGCCCAGCAGAGTGTTGGGGAAGATGGTCAGGTGCCCGTGGGGCAGGTCCTGCCCGTTTGTGGGGCAGTCATTGGTGAGGAACGCTGTGGGCAAGTTCCACATTGGGGAAAGCTGAGCTCCAGGCTTAAATTTCTCAGACTTCAGGTCGATAGTGGTGTTTTAAAAGCTTTTGAAAAATACCTGTTTATGGGAATGTATTTTATATACAGGTGTCAGCAATCTAACTGGAGAAAAAGTGGTTCCTAGAAGTCTAGGGACCCGGCATGGACTGGAAATGTACCCAGGTGTTTGGGGACCAGGTGTTTCTGACTGCGGAAAGGAAGGAGCATGGTCAGAGATTTTACCCCAGAGGCCTGCCTTTAACTTTCCACCAGTTCTGCCTCACCCCTTGGTACTGCGTTTTGGAAATAGACGATGCCAAAGGATTGACTACCCTTTGAATTCTGTCCCAACACAGTGCTCCCCCCCCCCCCCATGTGCCCAAGACAGGGAGGTGAAGGCAAATGCATGCTTTTCACAACAACAAAGCCCCACATGGATGCTACAGACTAGTGTGGGTCCTGTGGTGAATGCGTCCTTACTGCAGTGGCAGCAGGTCCGGGCCCAGGGCCAGAGCAGGCTGAGTGGGCATTTCCTCCGGGACCTTCCTGGGGGAGGAAACAGGCATTCCTGTCTAGAAAGGGCCTCGCATGGCCTGGGGGCAGAGGAGGCCAGAGCCAGGAGCCTTCCCTTCAGTAGTAGCACTGGCCACCCTGGCAGCGAGGGGGGCGGTGGGGGCATGCAGTGTGAGGCATGGGGGTGGGGGGTTGGGGAAAGGCAGGTGAGAACAGGCAGAGTTTCTCTGGGCAGGACAGCCACCAAGACCCAGCCTTTATTACGTTTTGCAAATATTGTTTTTATTGGTAAATCCGAGCAGCATGCATAAACTTGCATAAAAGCATCTGTGCAGTTTTTAGTACGGCATTAGGCAGGGAAAGCGGGGTCATTGCTGCTTAGTCAGGAAGTAGATCAGATCCTTCCCCCTGGGACCACCAGCCTCGGTTTCCTGAGAGCCACCTCCTTCCTTTCCTTTGTAGTGTGATCACTTATGTATGTATCTTACACAGCAAACTTTGGCTTTGATTGCTTTAAACTTTATAGGAATGGAATCATTCGTATTTTTAAAATCTTGCTTTTTTTCCCTTTGAGAGTCATCATGCTGTTATGTTCAGCATTCGTCTCTGATTTCCATGGTGGTGCAGGTTTCTCTCGTATGAATATGTCACAGTTATTGTTCATTTGACTGTGGATGGGAAATTGGCCGCTGTTTGGTCTCGTTGGCAGTGGACAGCGCTGTCACGCATTTTTTTTTTGCATCTGAGTCACGGTGCACAGCATGCAAGTGTCTCTGCTGCCCGTACCTGGAATGGGAAGTTCTGGGTTTGCATAGCCATATTTTTAAAGATAACACCAACTGCTTCCAATGAGATCAATCGGGTTGTCCAAATCTATGTCCTTGCTGATTTTTATCTGTTTTTCAACTGCAGGGAGAAATATGACAAAATCTCCTACTATGTGTGTGGATTTGTCTGTTTATCATTTTAGTTCTCTTTTTTGTTTGCTTTATATCTTTGAAGCTATGTTATTAAATACATGAAATTGTTACGTCTTCTTGGTGAATTGATTGTATTCAAAACAGTTTTGAGCTACATTCAAAAACGTTTGTAATAGTAATAGGGTGGCCAACAGTACCAAACCACATCCCCAGTGAGAGACTCAGTGTTACCATTTTATCGCTGAGAAGTGACCCTTCATTGTTTCTGCTCATGCTTTCTGCTTTAAAGTCTATTTTGTACTTCTAACCTATTGCCTGCAGGACCCGGGGAGAAAAAGAGTTTGAGAGAGCAAGAGTGAAGTTGCTGAGAGTGAGGCAAAGAGGGCAGGAGAGAGAGAAGCCGGCCCTCTGCATTCAGGGAGCTGAGATCCTCAGTTTGCTCTCTCTTGGGGGCTGGGGTGAGGCAGGGGAGGTGGAGCAGAGTCCTGAGGACAGCCACTTCCTGTGAGAACACCTGCTGGACCTGGGCTCAGGGCACAGGAGACTCAGCTGTGTGCATATGTGGCTCCTTACATCACCCCACAGTGCCTCCCAGTCCTGGATTGTTGCCTGGAGGGTTGATTTTTCTTGAGCTCCGGGTGGGAGAGAGGCAGGAATTATGTTCTCAGGTGCTGTATGAGGGTGCTGCATTCCATCCCAGCTCAGAAGAGAACTCCAGATATTGGTTACTTTGCCATTGTCTTCTTCAGCTATGTATTCAGTCAGTCAGCAAATGCTGAGCTCAGTCAACAAATACTTAGTACCTGCCATGTGCAGGCACTGGGCGCAGTCAGGCTCTTCTCTCTGAACTTCCTAGGCATTGTATTACGGGCATTAGACAAAGCTCTGTCCTCGAAAGGCCCGCACTGCTCCCTGGGGTCCTGTGGCGGCCGGGAAGGCTTTGGCCAGTTAGCCGCGGAGAGCAAGAGACAAGGGCTTCCCACCTTCCGACTCCTCTCCTTGCAAGTCAGTCACCTGTGATGGATGTTTCCTGCTCTGGGGAAGTGCTCTGCTCTGAGAACCATGAAGGTTGGTGACAGGGAGATGGATGCCCTTTGAAACCACCTGGGGCTCTCCGGGTGAGGGTGACAGGCAGAGAGGAGTGTGCTACCAAATGCCCCCTCCCCCTCCCCAAACTGGCAAAAGTCTTCCTTAGGCTTCCCCCTAGCAGACAATTCAAGGACAGACAGCTGCCAATTACCAGGAAGGCCCTAGAAGCCTAAAGGTATAGCTGCCATCATGTAGACTGAGGATAAGTCTGGACACTTTTCAGAGTGAAACTGGTGCTGTTAATATGTACAAGAAACAGCCATAAACCACGACTGTCTGGGGCAAACTGAGGCATATGGTCACCCTCCGTAGAATGGAGTTTTTCAGAAATAACCTGCAACGGAAAATGTTCCTCCCCTCTGCCTTCCAGAAGCGCGACCCAGAACTCATGCTGACCAACAGGGATCTTCCAAGACCAGGGGCCCTCTCATTCCAGAACATTTACCGGGAGAACATATTGGAACCCTGCTGAGTCAGGGCCATTTTATAAAGCCCCCGGACCTCAGGGCGGGGAAGGACATGGAAAAGATGTGTGTGAAATGCCCACGAGGAAATAGCACCAAGACTGGAATCAGAACACAGGCCTCCACTCCACACTGACATTTTTCTAGAAGGTCAAGAATCTGGGCTCCATAGACTTTCTGCTGAAATATGATTTAGGGGGAGTTCCATGCTCTGAGATTCGGTTTCTAAGGCCAGTGACTGGTTTCCATGCCGGATGTGGTTATTGACAGTGTATTTAGAAGAGGATATTTGAAAATGAGGAGGCATTTATGACAGTGGAGTGACTCAGCCGCCGTGGGCTGCGCCTCTGCTCTGGATGGCTCTGGGACGTGTGTGGGACCTGGAGGAGCATGAGCCATTGCTAACGAGTGAACAGGAGCCTAAGGCCCTTTAAGCAAGGCTCCTAGCTGGTCCAGAGGGGCAGGAATAGACTGGGATTTGGACTCGATTGCAGGGCTGGAATGGAGCTGGCGCCGTGTCATCACTTCCATCTGTGGGCCAGTGTCACAGGGAGCACCAAAGCCAAAGCAGCACCCCCTGCCAGTGTCTGCCTGTGTTGCCTGAAAGCCATACGGTAGAGACCACGTGTGAAAGCCTTCCAGATCGGCTGGGCTTTGCACCTAACCGAGAAATCTGTTTGAAGCAGTCCTGGGAAAGCCAGCATTTTCCTCCAAGGGCAGAGAGCTGCCTGCAACAGAGCCTGTGGCTGTGGAGAATGGGTGCACCTGACCCTCTGGGCCAAGGGAAGGGCAACAGGAAAGGTTTTATGTCCCTTTTTTGTTTCTAAAAACTAGAAACGATGACCAAAAGAAGAGATTTGTAATTGATTTTTACCAATAAAGATAGATATACTAATACTAGTGTTGATGGTGATAGTTTTTAGACAGAATAGCAAACATTCACTGAACATGCTTGAATGTAGTACTTCAGTGAATCCTCACAATAACCCTCTGAGGTTGGGGTCATTAGCCCACATTTCTGATGGGGAGACCTGCTGGAAGTGGCACCAGGTAGACACAGCTTCCTTGACTCACAGGACAAAAGGACAATAAGTCAGACAGAAAAGTCCTCCAGCTCCCACCAAGAAAGAGCCTCTGTTTCTTCCCATTCTCCCCCCTTAATGAAAAAGGAAGCGTGGTGCCCTCGGGGACCATTCTCTTGGTCTGCAGCCTTATCTTCCCTCCCTCTTGGCCCTTCTCCTCAGAAGCAATGTGCTCAAGTCTCCCATGAAAAAGAAACAGAAACAAAGCCCACTTCCGTGAGCCCACCCGCCTCCGCTTTATCATTGTTTCCTCCTCCCACCACTCAACTTCTAGAAAGAAACTCTCCTGGTTCCCTGTCCCCTTCCATTCCTTTCACTCCACAGCCTACTGCATTCTGCCCCATCCCTGCCCCACGCTTGTAACCTATGACCAGCCCAGTGTCCATCTCCGTTCTTCCTCGTTGAAATGCTCCCTGCCTGTGGCTTCCCCATTCTACCTTCTCTTGATTTCCTTCTACTCCTGTAGCCACTCCTCCTCAGTTTGCTCTGGGGCTCTTCTCCTCTGCCCGTCTGTGATTGTTAATTTTATGTGTCAACTTGACTGGGCCACGGGTGCCCATATATTTGGTCTGACGTTTTCTTGGGTGTGTCCATGAGGGGGTTTCTGGATGAGATTAAGATTTGAATCAGTAGCCCCCAGTAGAGCAGATTGCCCTCCCTTGTGTGGGTGGGCCTCACCCACTCCACTGAAGACCTGAATAGACAAAGAAGCGGAGTGAGGGAGAATTTTCTCTCTCTGTCCAACTGTCTTCAAGCTGGGACATCAGTTTTCTCCTGCCTTCAGACTTGAACTCAGACTGGAATTTACACCATCAGCTCTCCTGTGTCTTCAGCTTGCTGACTGCAGATCTTTTTACTTCTCAACCTCCATAATCATGTAAGCCAATTCCTTACAAAAAATACAACTACATCTATCTACCTATCATCTATTCATCCATCTCCCTACCTACCTACCTACATACCTATATCTCCTATTGGTCCTGTTTCTCTGGAGCACCCTTACCAAAGGTGTCCCTGAGTACTTTTTACTTCTTGCTTCCATGACATTATGTCTATAACAATAGAATTTGTTTCGCATTGTCATAGCATAATGAGCTTTTTAAGGACACAGATTACTTCTTATTCTTCTACCTCGCACATAATAAGGGCTCAGAAAATGTCTGTTGAATGAATGAACTATGAACTTGGACACATATAGAACAAAGTACAATATGTATAACCACAGTTGACTCTCATCAACTGTCCAGGTGCTGCTCATGTTAGCAATGGGGCTGCCATTGAGGCCCAGGAGGCTGAAGATCTACCCCTGGTCCTCTGCCACACCCTGAGCCTTGCCCACATCCTCAGGCTGACACTAAAATTAAGGCTTTTTGTCTTAACTGCTGAGATGACTTTTTATAAAAATTAATCTTTCATTCTTTTTTGTCTCTGCATTATATTGCGCAGACAAAATGGATTCTCTCCTCCCTGTCCAGCAAGGCCGGCACCCAGTTTTCTCACCTGTTTGTTGCAGGAATCGGTCTGTGCGGGGCTCAGTCCCCCATGCTATACCAATACCTGGCTGGGTGAATTGGCATTTTTTAATTTTCTTTCTTTGCATTTTCTTCTCCTTTTGGCCAACTAGTCCCAGGCTCTCAGGTTTCCAAAGTTTCTCCTCTGGCCTTGAGCCAAGGGCCAGCACTTACCATCACAGTCAGAGTGTGAGTCCTCTGTGACCTGCTGAGAGGCCTTCCCTTACCAGGTTTGGTAAGGCAGCCCCCCGGCCTCCTGCCCCGGCCCCTCACCGCCTCACCACCGGTCTGTTTTCTTTATTCGTTCATGTGCTTGCCCGTTTGTCTCTCTCCGGGCTGCTGTGCCGCTCCAGAATGTGAACGCCTTCCGATTGGCACTTGGTCCTCAGGTCCTAGGACATAGCTAGGCCCCTAGTAGGTACTCAATACATATTTATTGAATGGATATTGTTGAATGAATATTTGCATTTGTTGTGACCATTTTTATGTTCTGACCTGCACAAGACTGCGCTTTCTAATTTGTCCAGGCTCTCTGACTGAGGCCTTGGTGATCCCTCTGCTCTCAGAGCCCCTCTGTATTCTCTTCTCAGTGGTCTAGGCAGGTAATGCCTGGGCAAGGTATCTGTAGGAATATAGTATTTTCAGGTAAAATGTATTCTCCCCTTTCTTATCTTCCCTTCTTTTCAATGCCCCAATCAGTGTTGTATAGTTTTTAGTATAAGTTTTCTTACATAGGGGCAAGGTGTCCCTATGAATACTTTGAATGCAAAACCTCTTTAGGCAGATCAAAGATTTTCATGCCTTCCTGTTCCAACTCATGTGGCCCTCACATATACATAGCAAATACCTTATCATTTATATGATTCTGCCATTTCACAGATAATATAAAATTATCCTAACTGTTTAGCAATAATGATGATCCCAGTGGAATGGTCCCCATGAAATGTTTTCCATGGAATAGTCTTTATAGAATGATCCCCACAGAATGGTCCCCATGGAATGGTCCCCCTAGGATAGTTCCTCACCCTTTTTTCAGTTAATTTTTGTATAAGATATGAGGTATAGGTCAAGGTTCATTTATTTTAAAAATTAATGTCCAATTTTTTTCAGCACCATTTGCCAAAAAGACTGTCCTTTCTGCATTTAATTGCTTTTGCATCTTTGTAAAATGACAGTTGGCCATATATATGGAAGTCTATTTGTGAACTCTCTATTCTGTTCCACCAATCTATGTGTCTATCCCTTCAGCAATATCACATCGTCGTATTTACTGTAGCTTTGTGGTAAGTCTTTATACTGGGTAGTGCAATTCCTCCAATGGCATTCTTCTTTTTCAAAATTGTTTTTGTTATTTTAGTTCCTTTGCTTTCCTATGTAAATTTAAAAATTAACTTGTCTATAGCTATAAAAATATCCTACTGGAATTTTTATTGAAATTGTATAAAATCTATAAATCAATTATGGGAGAACTGACAACTTCACTATGTTGTGTTTTCTAATTTGTGAGCACATCATGTCTTTCATATCTTTAGCTCTTCTTTGATTTCTTTCATCAGTGTTGTATAGTTTTTAACATATAAGTCCTGTAGCTGTTTTGTTAGATACATTCTTAAATTAGGGTTGCCAGATAAAATGCAAGTTGTCCAGTTAAATTTGAATTTCGGATAAATAATGAATGACTTTTTACTATAAGTATGTCCTATGTAATACTTGGGACATGCTTATACTAAAAAATTATTCTATAGATAATAAAATTCTATATTTTAATATAATAAACCTGATAACCTCAATTAATTAATTTAGTTTTTGGGAATATGACAAATGATATTTTAAAAAATTGGTTTAATTTGTCTATATATCCTTGCTGATTTCTACTAGTTTTATTTATAAATGAATGGGAAAAGAATTGAATATTTCAACTGTATTTGTGGACTTATTTATTTCTCCTTTTATTACCCTTGTACACTGTTAGTTCTGTCAGTTTTTGTTCAATGTATTTTGAAACTTTATTTTTTGGTACATACACATTTAAGATTATTATGTCTTCTTGGTTAATTGATCCTTTTAACGTTATGTAATTTCCTTTTTTATCTCTTGTAATTTTCTCTGCTTGAGTCTAGTTAGTCTGATGTTACCACAGACCCTCAAGCTTTCTTTGGTTCATGTGTCATGTCTCTTTCCATTCCTTTACTTTTACCTGTATCATACGTTAAGTGACAGCACATAGGTGAGTCATATCTTTTAAAATTCATTTTTCTAATCTGTCTTTTTGTTAGTGTGTTTAGACCATTTATATTCAATGTAGTTAATAATAGTTTAAAATTAGACATACCAATTTATTATTTGTTTTCTCTGTTTTTTATTCTTGTGTTTTCTTTTTCCTGCCTTCTTTTAGGTTATTTGACTATTTTCAACATTGTCTTTTTATTATTTATTTATTATTTGAATATATCTCTTGTATAGCTTTATTTATTACCATAAGGATTACAATATAAATATTTAACTTTAACAGTCCACTTAAAATCAATATTTTACCACTTAAATCAAGTGTAGGATCTTTACCACTCTGATACCTTCACCCTCCCCCTTACTGTTTTTGTCTTATATATTACATCTACACATACATTAAAAAACCCATCAGACACTGTTATAATTTTGGCTTTCACTGTCAAACTGTCAAAATATTTAAATAACTCAATAGGAAAAAGAATAGTCTATTTTGTCTAGCCAGACATTTACTATGTTTGTTGCTCTTCATTCCTGACATTCCAGATCTCCTCCTGGTCTTACTTCCCTCCTTCCTGTCTGATGAACTCTTATTAGCAATTATTTTGGAACATGTCTGCTGGCAATGAGTTCTCTTACATTTTCTTTATCTAGGAATGTCTGTGTTTAATCATCTTACCGAAGGACGTTTTCACTGAATATAAATTCAAGGTTAACAATTCTTTTCTTTAAGCACTTTGAAGATGTGCGCTTACCTTCTTGCTCCCTTGTGTTTTTATGAGAAAGCATAGTCATTTGAATTGTTCCTCCACAGGTAAGTTCGCCTAGTTTGGGATCAGCCAACACTGTCTTACTCTTACTGGGAATTGCGAGTGTTTTTAATCTTTATGTATCTGAAATCTAGTATGGAGCTTAAAACCCCCAAATGCACTACTTCAGTCAGGCCCTCTAATGCTGGGGTCTCAATGGCCAGGCATTCTTGACTGGCTTTTGGTAAACTGAAAAGAAAGGAGTAAATACAGTTATCTTCCTTAGCTTATCCAGAGGTTCTCAACCTGTGGGTCGCGACCCCTGAAAATACATCCTGCATATCAGATATTTACATTATGATTCATAACAGTAGCAACATTACAGTTATGAAGTAGCAACGAAAGTAATTTTATGGTTGGGGGTCACCACATGAGGAACTGTATTACAGGGTTGCGGCATTAGGAAGGTTGAGAACCACTGAATGTCCAAACCACATCCCCACCTAGGGACCTAGATACCTTTCACTGTGCTCTCTCTTCCTCCCTTCCTCCCTCCCTCCCTCCCTCCCTCCCTCCCTCCCTCCTTCCCTCCCTCCCTCCCTCCCTTCCTCTTTTCTCCCTCCTCACCACTCCCCTTCCTATCACTGAGTGACATATGAAGGATGGAATTGTTAGAGAAGAGAATAAGTCTGCATGCCTTTTTTCTATGGTTAGACATTATTTGGCAGGTTAACATTTAACCCTAGGCCTTATTCTCTGTCTTGAATTTGTAGGTGAAGTACCAAAACTCCTCTAGGCTGACATAAAACAACAACCACCCATTTAGTTTTTTGGGTGAGCTGAGACCAGTCTGCGGGACCTGTACAAATAGAGCAGTATAAATGTTAGAAGGCACGTCCAGGCCTGAGGCTGCTGCCGATGACAGCAGGAGAAAGTTCTGACAGACGCTTATAAAACACAAAGAACAGAAGAACAGGTTGTGAGAGTTCTTAGGCCAATTAGGTACAAGTTTCATCTCATTCCCGTGTGTTTTTCCCAGGGTGGCAGAACCAGTTTTTCTTCCATGTGCTTTACCTGGGGTCACCCCCTTGGCATAACCTTGGGTGAGGCTGCCATAGTTCCTTCATTTTATTTATTTACTTTATTTTATTATACATTTTTAAATCCTCACACAAGGATATGTTTTTGTTGATTTTCAAGAGAGAGGAAGGGACGGAGGTGTGGGGGGCGGCAAAAGGGGAATAAGGACACATATGTAATACCTTAATCAATAAGAGAGAGAGAGAGGAAGGAAGAGAGAGAGAGAGAAAGAGAGAGAGAGAGAGAGAGAGAGAGAGAGAGAAACATCAAGTGAGAGAGAAACATCAATCGGTTGCCTATCATATGTGCCCTGACCATGGGTTCTACCTGCAACTTTTTGGTGCATGGGCTGACACTCCCACCAAATGAGCCACCCAACCAGGGCAGATCCTTCGTTTTAAAAGATGTAGAGGCACTGGCTCCCACATCCATCTACTTGCTAAGTATCGTCAGTAAAGGATATCTTCCTTTCCCCCAAGAAATGTACTAAACATTATTATGTGCAAGGTACTGACCACCGCTAAATTTTCATATTTAAAATGGCTGGTAAGTATTGTTAATCAGAGTGACATGACCATGAGCTTGTATAAAGCTGAAATTCTTCCTCACTTTTGAAGAGAACTCTAGGGACAATGCCCACAGTCCAGCATTACCAGCTGGGATGTCTCCTGTGTTCTTGTGGACGTGGCTGAGCATGTTCAGCTCATCTTTGTTGGGGATAACTCCAAGGTGGCAGCTTCTTTTGAGTTGAAAGTGGATGAATTCTCGAAGTGTTCATCACCCATACTCAGCAGGGCCGAAGCAGAACCCGAGGATCTTCGTGACTATAATAGTGACAGCTACCTCTCAATGACTGTGTCTTCGGGTCAGGCCCTTTGCACATTAGGCTTATTCCTAATCAAGACAGATCCTTTCACGGCTAAAGACATCTGATCCTGAAGAATTCTGCCACAACCTGTAGCCAGTTACTAGCAGAGCTGAGAGGTAACCCCGGGTTTCTGGCCCTAAGGCGTATGAGCTCCCATTCTCCCAGCCAGCATGTTTTCCATGACTGCTTTTGTCTTTTTCATTCTCTTGGTCTTTTTCCTGCTCAGCAGAGAAGCTATGGAGAGGAGACTCTTGCTTACTTAGAGGGACACTCTGGCTGTCCTGGAAAGCCCGAACACCTGCCACTGCCCTCAACTTTAAGATCCCGTGGGTGCCTCTGACCTCTCTCGTTTTCGTGCATAAGCACGTACCTCGGGCTGTGGACTGCTGGAGGCAGAGTCTGCCTTATTCATCCTTGCCTTCCAGGGCTGAGCCTCAACTGCATGCAGAGTCAGTGTGGACAGAGCCGCCCTCCTGACCTCCCACTAGTCCCATTAGCTCTTCTCCCTCGTCCCAGTGTCCTGACTGCCCCCATTGCCACCTCCCTGGCCTTCAACACGCCCGCTCCTCGGGCTGCCAGGTCTTTGAAGGTACCTTTCCTCACTGAGGGAAAGACGTGAAGTATAGGGACAGGGAGTTGTTGCTGGAACGAAGTTGCCATGTGTGTTTTTTGTGGCTGCTGTAATAAACCTCCACAAACTGACCACCTGAACACAACAGAAATGGATTTTCACCTAGTTCTGGAGCCAGAATCTCAAATCAAGGTTGGCAGGGCCTGTTCCCTCTGATGGCTCCAGAGAGGACTCTGTTCTTGGCTTCTTCCAGCCCCTGGGAACTCTGGGGCACAGGTGACAGCATTTAGGGTCTGCCTGATAATCCAACGTAATCTCATCTCAAGATCATTCACTTCATCACATCTGCAAAGACCTTTCTAAATCATGTAACACGTACAGGTCCCAGGGACGAGGACTTGCTGCTTTGAGGCCATTATTCAGCCGCCCACTGTCCTTGAAGAATGGGGAGCAAAGGAGGGATCCAAAGTGCAGGTGGAAACATTGAGTTGGGAGCCGCAGGGATTGGAGGAAGATGGGGAAAGGATGTGTGAAGGTGCAGACAAGTTCATAAAAGGAGTTAGGGGTGGGCATGGGGGAGGTGGTAGAAAAGGGCTCACAAGAAGATTGAAGACAGTGTGAGATAACTTCTGAGAGAACTAGAAGGTGGACTGGAGACAGAGAAGAACTGCCAGGCAGCATGAGGCCACCTGTGACTGGAGACCACAGATTTATACAGATTTATACCGATGTCTAGTGTTACTACATTCATGCTGGGAACACAGTCTCTGATAGTTCAAGCAGCTCGTGTGTGTGTGTGTGTGTGTGTGTGTGTGAGAGAGAGAGAGAGAGAGAGAGAGAGAGAGAGAGAGAGAGAGAGAGAGAGAACATAAAGCAGAGAGCTGATTTCATCCAGAGCTGGGGTTTGTAGGGTAGGTTTGCAAGGAGAACATGGGGCTGGGGAGTGGAGAGTGCTGGTGAAGTCCAGCTGCCCAGAAAGGAAGGACTGTGGAAAGGGCACAGATGGATTGAAGAACTGGCCATCTCGGTGATCCAAGCAAAGTGTGGTGGCTACCACCAGAATGAGAGTGTTTAAAGTGTCAGAACTGCCAAGTCACCAGATAGAGTTTAAAGGGGGGTGACAATGCAGAGGCCCAGGTATACTCACAGATGCCAGCGGCTGAGAAGCAGAGGAGCTAAGGAGCCATGAGTGAGACCAGCCTGTTGAAAGGGCCACCCCAGCAGTGGATTAGACCTGCCAGGATCACAGCACAACCTATGGGAGGAGGAAGAATGGGCTCAGGGGCCATGACCTTCCATGAACATGGGGGAGAGGGAAGGGTGGGCAGACATGAGCCTCATGGTGGCAAGATTTCATTTTTCTAAGGAACGGCATTTAGAAAGCAAAGGTGTAGAAAGGGATTGGAAGCCAGGATAGCATATAAGAAAAGACCAGGAAATCAATAAAGCCTTCTTTGATTAAGACTTACCGTGGATGGAGGGTGTCAGAGGCACATGGGCAGGCCTGAGGGGTGGGGGAGCCCTGGGAGTCTGGGTCAGTGAACGGAAGCCAAGGCAGCACAAGGAAGGCCTCAGGGAGATGCAAGAGGCACGGAGGAACTGATGCATCTCAAGTTTCAAACGTCACTCTGTTCCCCACTGTAGACCTGTGTTCAGCCCCAGGTGGTGAGGGAAATTAGCACTCGGTTAGCTTCTGGTACATATCATTGACAGTTTGTTCTGTGTTTGAAAGAGGTAGCTGAAGTTTAGCATGAGCCAGTGAGAGGCAGCTTCAGAACAAAGGAAGAAGGAATGGCCTATTCGTCAATGCCATTTATTGGCGTAAGCCAGCGGTTCTCAACCTGTGGGTCGCGACCCCTTTGGGGGTGGAACGACCCTTTCACAGGGGTCGCCTAAATACATCCTGCATATCAGATATTTACATTACGATTCATAACAGCAACATTACAGTTATGAAGTAGCAACGAAAATAATTTTATGGTTGGGGGTCACCACAACATGAGGAACTGTATTAAAGGGTCGCGGCATTAGGAAGGTTGAGAACCACTGGGTAAGCAAAGGCCTTGGCCCAGGAAGCCTGTACAGTTTAGCCTGGTAGCTGATATGAGCCCCTGCAATCCAGGTGCGAAGAAACCTATGCTGAGGGGCTGGCCAAGGACAGTGGGGCACTGCCCCCAGGGGACCGCGCCTCGAGGACCAGCCTCATAGCTGGATGGCTGTCTGCTCTCCTGCAACAAACCCTCCAGGCGGAGACACGAGGCCCCAGGCTCCTTCGGGAGAGCCGGGAGCTGCAAAGGAGCCTGAGTGGGGGCTGGAGGGGCACATTTTAGACAAGGGGTGGCTTTCCTGGAAGAATTCAAGGTTTATTTTGCCAAAGAAATAAATACAAAGTAGCAGGACAACTTCTGAAGCCCTTTGTTTAGTTTTGCCTTTAAGTTTTCTCAGCCGGGCTCTGATCTTTGGCAGAGTCCTCTCCCCTGCAACCACAGGCGGTGTCAGGACGCAGTTTTACAGCGAGTTTTGTGAGTTAGCTTCTCCGAAGTTAATGGGTTGCAGGCAAATCTTTTACCATATGCACATAGTGAATACTTGGATGACATTTTTATCGGCACCAAAAATACTTTAAATTATAATGTTAGCAACTGATAAGATAATAGCACACCAGTCATCATCAAAATCACTCATAGGATTTCCAATGTTCAATAACAGCTTGGCTCAGGGTGTACTGAATCCAGAGTTAGCAGCTAAAATGGTGCCACCATTGTGATACTGTACATAATAAAAATATGTGTTTGGTCTTTGTCCCAAGTTTCTGGCACAGACCTCCAGGACCCTCGGAATTTCCCAAGTGACAGAGGCGAATGGAACAACTTTTGTTTTTCATAGCAAGCCCCTGTCAACCACAGCTGAGTTTGTGTTAAAGAGGTGACTCTTGGAGGATGGGGGCTGGCCGACAGAGGAACCAACCTGTGATTAAAGGGTTGAAACTTTCAGTCCCACCCCTTGACTTTGAGGAGGCGAGATGGCCTGGAGGCCGAGTTCAAGAGTTCAAGCACCAACAGCCAGAGATTTAATCAAGCAGGCCTACACGATGAAGCCTCCACAGCACCCCAACCTCCAGTGTATGGAGAGCCTCTAGTGAACGGTGGGGGTGCTGGGAGGGTGGCACACCTGGAAGTGGGGCATGGAGGCTCTGCCCCTTCCCACACACCTAGCCTGTGCATCTCTTCACTCGGCTGCTTCAGAGCTGAATCCTTTATAATAAATTGGTAATAGCAGCTTTTCCGGGGTTCCGTGAGCTATTCTAGCAAATGATTGAACCCGACGAAGGGTTTGTGGGAAGCTCCAATTTGTAGCCAAGTTGGGTAGAAGTTGTGGATAACCTGGGACCAAATACATGCAATTGGTGTCTGAGGTTGGGGGCAGCGGTGGGACTGACCTTTAATCTGTGGGGTCAGGGCTAACACCGGGCTGTTAGGGTCAGAGCTGAGTGAGGCTATAGGACACCCCGTCAGTGTACTCCAGGAACTGCGTTTCTTGGTGTGGAAAAGCCTACACACTTGGTGTCAAAAGTGTTAAGAGGACAGAGACAGAGGCATTCCTTTAACCGTGGTTAACAGCAAAAACATAGCCTACAATTTCCCTGTCCTACTGGCTTTGAAATTGTGTGAATCTTGATGAATTCTTACAATTTGGGAACATTCGAATCACTTCAAATTTTGCAAAACAAGTGAGGAATCATTAATATTTTACATGGCACCATTTCGGCTTTGTACAACTTGAATTAGCATTGAATATATTCAGTCAGCAAATCTTTTTGGAGTATCTTCTAGGGACCAGACTCTCTTTTAGTTGTTGGCGATTCAGCACCGTGAACAAAACAACGTCCTCACTCCTGAGGACTTTGGGGAGACTGATAATAAACAATAATAAGCCAGCTAGAGACCCAGCTGGTGAGAGCTGACACATGCAAAACAAGGAGCATGTCCTCTAAGTCTGGCTTGTTTACACTCTCCTTCTCCACTCTCTCATGTTGTTCTGGACTGAGTGCCCTTGCTCCCGACCCTCACCAGCTCTTGTCAGCAGGAGTTCGTGTGTTTGCATTTCCACAGACTCGTTTACGTTTCAGACATTTCCCGGCAGAGACAGCCTCTGTGCTCTGCCACGTCCCATGCACTGACAGGGCCAACCACATACATGTTGCTTTCAAACATGTTATTTCACTATTCCCGGTGATGATGATGATAGTGGCAGCCATCTTGGTTTGAGCACATCCTATGTTAGGGTCATTCTCTGAAATCAATTAAAATAAATAAATAAATATAATTTTCTCGGGTGAGGATTAATAAAACAAACAAACAAAAAAGTTTGTGTTAATTTTAAATTGATAATACTGGTGTGAATTCACATTAAAACAATAAAAGCATTTCCTAGATTTGTCCACTGAAAGGCCTAGAAACAATGACACCGTAGTAGCAATGAGCACATTTAGGGTCCAGACCGTGGTTTCTTGGTATTAGGTTGAAACCTGTGAAGTTGCTGTTTTTATATAATTACATCTAATACTGATCCTCCCTAAAGGAATCAGGACTTTTGGAGAAATGGCTGATTCCAGATTTGGGCAGAGAAGGAATAAGGTAAGCCTGGTGTATCATGCGTCCAAAAGTAGGAAGCTGCCAAGATTAATGAGGTTGTACCAAAAACAGATAGAAACCAGCCCGAAGGGATTTCCTAATGGCCAAATTTGGGACAATTTGAACATTGAAAAAACAAATGAATTTTTTATTAAAAACTGAATAAATAAAAACCCATGGCTCCATAATTTTATGGAGAGAGAAAGGAAATTATTTACCACCATGGGTTATGATAGTTACACTAATTTATTTTTCTAAAAATTTGCAATTAAAGGGAAATAATTAAGCATTTATTATGCCTTTTGAGGAGAAAGTGCATTACATTCCTAATTGATGAGAAGCAGTTCTCTACAGAAGTACATCAGCTAATATATGTGGAAGAAAATAACCGAATTAGAAAAATTAACATTTTGCAAACCTCAATGAAATAATCAACTTAGGCAATAATGGAGTCTATAAACCAGAGGTGAGCAAACTACCATCCTCCAGTGAAGTCCAGCCCACTCTCTGTTTGTGTATCCCACCAGCTAAGAACATTTTAATATATTTAGATAGTTGAAAAAATCCAAAGGAGAACAATATTTCTTGACACATTAAATTTGTATAAAGTCAAATTTCAGTGTCCATAAATAAGGTGTTATTGGAACAAGCCATTCATTCATCTACATACTGCCTAGGACTGTATGTGCTATACGTGCAGATTTGAGTAATTGAGATGGAGACAATATGCCCACAAAGCCTAAACTGTTTAGTATCTGGAACTTTACAAAAGTGCTTACTGACTCCTGCTATAATTTGATGAAAGGGAATTGAAGACGAGGATTATTTGCATGGTGCCAATGTATCACTCTATAAATGATTCTCTAATTGCAAAGAGAATCCACATTATAATGGAGACATCTGGCAGTCATCACCTTACTAAGTTATCAAAACTTAGCATCACTAATACAGAGTCACCCTGAGATTAGGAATCTGTTGACATGAGGCAGTATGAAGTCCACACATCACCTCAGAAGTTTGCCATACATGTTTAACTTGAGAAATTTTTACTTTTACTTTATTTATTTTTGGTTTAAAAAAACCTTTATTTTTGAGAGTATTACAGGTGTCTCCCTCCCCCCACTCAATTGCCCTCTTCCACCCAGTTCCTGCCCTGCCCCATATTGTCTGTGTCAATAGGTAGTGCATATCCTATATAATAATAGACAAACATGGTAATTAACCATACCTCTGCTACGCTTCCCATTGGCTAATCAGGGCGATATGCAAATTAACTGCCAACCAAGATGGCGGCCAGCAGCCAGGCAGTTGAAGCGAACATGAAGCTTGGTTGCTCCAGTGATGGAGGAAGCCAAGGTTCCCCGCCTGCCACAGCCAGGATCTGAGCTGCACTCTAAGAAACAATGTTGCAATTACAGAAGCTAAACAAACCCCAGATACCTGCTTTCAGCTGTCAGAGCTGGAGCGAGCAGGACCGCAACAGTGTTTCAATTATAGAACCCAACCAAACCCCAGATACCTTTCAGCAGCTGAGGTCTCAGAGCTGAAGCTGGGCCTCAGAGCTAAAGCTGGCTCTCAGCTCCAGTGACAGCCATAGAAGGTAAATAAATCCCAGAATAAAAAAAAAAAAGGAAAAAAGGAGAGGTTGGGAGCTTCAGTTGCAGGCTTGGCCCGCCTGAAAATGGCCCTCAGCCCCTCATCCAGACTGGCCAGTTACCCCAGTGGAGACGCCCACCCTAAAGGGATGCAGGCAGCCTGAAAACAGCCATCAGCCCCTCATCCAGGCTGGCCAGGCACCCCCGTGGGGACCCCCACCCTGAAGGGGTTGTGGGCAGCCTGAAAACAGCCATCAGCCCCTCATCCAGGTTTTCCAGGCACCCCCGTGGGGACCCCCACCCTGAAGGGGGTGCGGGCAGCCTGAAAACAGCCATCAGCCCCTCATCCAGGCTGGCCAGGCACCCAAGCGGGACCCCCACCCTGATCCGAGACACCATTCAGGGCAAACCAGCTGGTCCCCACCGTGCACCAGGCCTCTATCCTATATAGTAAAAGGGTAATATGCAAACTGACCCTAACAGCAGAAAGACTGGGAATGACTGGTCACTATGACACACACTGACCACCAGGGGGCAATTGCTCAATGAAGGAGCTGCCCTCTGGTGGTCAGTGAGCTCCCACATGGAGGAGCTCTGCTCAGCCACAAGCCAGGCTGATGGCTGCCAGTACAGCGGTAGTGGTGGGAGCCTCTCCTGCCTCCTCAGCAGCGCTAAGGATGTCCGACTGCAGCTTAGGTCTGCTCCCCGCTGGCAAGTGGACATCCCCCAAGGGCTGCCGGGCTGCCAGAGGGCTGTCTGATTGCCATCTTAGGCCCAATCCCCCGGGGAGCAGGCCTCAGCCAGCAGATGGTCATCCCCCAAGGGGTCCCAGACTGTGAGAGGGCACAGGTCGGGCTGAGGGATCTCCCCCGCCCCCCAAGTGCACAAATTGTTGTGCACCGGGCCTCTAGTCTATATAATAGAGGTAATATGCTAATTGACCCTCATGCCCTTGCAACATCACAAGATGGCTGCCCCCACATTGTCACTAGATGGCCACCCCCACGTTGTCACAAGATGGCCTGCAGAAGAGGGCAACTGGGGGCGACCAGGCCTGTGGGGGAGGGCAGTTGGGGAAGACCAGGCTGGCAGGGGAGGGCAGTTGGGAGTGAGATCAGGCCAGGAGGGGAGGGCAGTTGGGGGTGAGATCAGTCTGGCAGGGGAGGGCAGTTGGGGATGATGGGGCTGGCAGGGGAGGGCAGTTGGGGGGCGATCAGGCCAGCAGGGGAGCATTTAGAGGGTGATCAGGCAGGCAGGCAGGTGAGTGGTTAGGAGCCAGCAGTCCCAGATTGTGAGAGGGATGTCCGACTGCTGGTTTACATCCCTGAACCGGCAGTCAGACATCCCCTGAGGGGTCCCAGATTGGAGAGGGTGCAGGCTGGGCTGAGGTACACCCCTCCAGTGCACGAATTTCATGCACCAGGCCTCTAGTGTGCATATAAGATCTTTGGTTAATCTCTTCCTACCCCGTGTCCCCCTTCCCTCTGAGATTCGTCAGTCTGTTCCATGTTTCAATGCCTCTGATTCTATTTTATTCATCAGTTTATTTTGTTCATTAGATTTCTTGTTTGTTTATTTTGACTTTTAGATTCAATTACTGATAGATATGTATTTATTGCCATTTTATTGTTCATATTTTTTTCCTTCTTCTTCTATTTCCTCTTCTTAAAGAATACCCTTCAACATTTCATATAATACTGGTTTGGTAGTGATGAAACACTTTAGCTTTTTCTTAACTGTGAAGCTCTATCTGACCTTCAATTTTAAACAATAGCTTTGCTGGGTAGAGTAATCTTGGTTGTAGGTCCTTGCTAATCACCACTTTGAATATTTCTTGCCACTCCCTCTGGCCTGCATAGTTTCTGTTGAGAAATCAGCTGACAATCATATGGATACTCCCTGGTAGGTAACTAACTTCTTTTCTCTTGCTGCTTTTAAGATTTTCTATTTCTAACCCTTGGCATTTTAATTATAATGTGTCTTAATGTGGGCTTCTTTGGGTTCCACTTGTTTGGGACTCTGTGCTTCCTGGACTTGTAAGTCTATTTCTTTCACCAGGTAGGGGAAGTTTTCTGTCATTATTTCTTCAAATAGGTTTTCAATATCTTGTTCTCTCTCTTCTCCTACTGGCACCTCCATAATGCGAATATTGGTATCTGTGAAGTTGTCCCCGAGGCTCCTTACACTATTCTCATATTTTTGGATTTTTTTTTCTTTTCTGATTGGGTGTTTTTTTCTTCCTTATATTCCAAATCATTGATTTGAGTCTCAGAATCCTCTACTCTACTCTTGAATCCCTGTAAATTATTATTATTATTAATTGTTGAAAGTATTACATATGTCCCCCCTTTTCACCCATTGACTCTCTCCATCCCACCACCACACCCCATTCTAGGGCTTCACCACCCTATTGTCTGTGTCCATGGATTATGCATATATGCATACAAGGTCTTTTTTAAAAAAATATTTCTTTATTGATTTCAGAGAGGGAGGGAGAGGGAGAGAGAGAAACATCAATGATGAGAGAGAATCATTGATCGGCTGCCTCCTGCGTGCCCCCCACTGGGGATCGAACCCACAACCCAGGCATGTGCCCTTGGCCGGAATCGAACCTGGAACCCTTCAGTCCGCAGCCGACACTCTATCCACTGAGCCAAACCAGCTAGGCCCATACAAAGTCTTTGGTGGATTACCTCCCACCCACCCACCCACCCTCCCCTGCCTTCCCTCCAAGATTCCACACTCTGTTCCATGCTTCTATGTCTCTGGATCCACTCTGTTCATCAGTTTATTTTGTTAATTAGATTCCACATATGAGTGATATCATGTGATACTGGCCATTCTCTGACTGACTTATTTCACTTAGCATGATACTCTCCAGGTCCCTCCATGCTGTCTCAAAGGGTAAGAGATTCTTCTTTTTTACTGCTACATAGTAGTCCATGGTATAAATGTAGCACAGATTTTTTATCCACTCATCTACTGATGGGCACTTGGGCTTTTCCCAGATCTTAGCTATTTTAAATTGTGCTACTATGAACATAGGGGTGCATACATTCTTTCTGATCGGTGTTTCTGGTTTCTTAGGATATATCCCTAGAAATGGGATCATTGGGTCAAATGGCAGTTCCGTATTTAATTTTTTAAGGAAACCCCATACTGTTTTCCATAATGGCTGCACCAGTCTGCATTCCCACCAGCAGTGCACTAAGTTTCCTTTTTCTCCACATTCTCACCAGCACTTGTCATTTGTTGATTTGTTGATGGTAGCCATTCTGACAGGTGTGAGGTGATATCTCATTGTCATTTTAATTTGCATCTCTCTGATGATCAGTGACTTTGAGTGTTTTTTTCATATGTATCTTGGCCATCTGTATGTCTACTTTGGAGAAGTGTCTATTTAGGTCCTTTGCCCATTTTTAAATTGGATAATTTGTCTTCCTTCTGTTAAGTTGTATGAGTTCCTTATATATTCTGGATATTAACCCTTTATCAGCTGTATCCTTGCCAAATATTTTCTCCTATATAGTGGGCTCTTTTTTTGTTTTGTTGATGTTTTCTTTTGCTGTGCTTTTTATTTTGATGTAATCCCACTTGTTTATTTTCTCCTTAGTTTTCTATGCTCTGGGAGATGTATGCTATGAGAGATGTCTGAGGTTTTGCTGCCTATGGTTTCTTCTAGGATTTTTATGGTTTTCCAAGTTACATTTAAGTATTTTATCCATTTTTAGTTTATTCTTGTGTATGGTGTAAGTTGGTGGTCTAGTTTCATTTTTTGCATGTATCTGTTCAATTTTCCCAAACACTATTTATCGAAGAGGCTGTCTTGACTCCACTGTGTGTTCTTGCCTCCTTTGTCAAATATTAACTGAGCTTAATGGCTTGAGTTGATTTCTGGGGTCTCTGTTCTGTTCCATTGATCTAAATGCTTGTTCTTGTGCCAGTACCAGGCTGTTTTGATTATGGTGGCTTTGTAGTATAACTTGATATCTGGTATTGTGATTTCTCCAACTTTGTTTTTCTTAAGATTGCTATAGCTATTCACGGTTTTTTTTTATTCCATCTAAATTTTTGGAGTGTTTGTTCTAGATCTGTGAAATATGCTGTTGGTATTTTAACAGGGATTGCATTGAATCTGTAGATTGCCTTGTGTAGTATGGACATTTTAATGATGTTGATTCTACCAATCTATGGAACACAGTATAGTCTTCCACTTATTTATATCTTCTTCTATCTCTTTTTTTAACATCCTGTAGTTTTCCGAGTACAGGTCTTTTGCCTCCTTGGTTAAGTTTATTCCTAAGTATCTTAATTTTTTGTTGCAACGGTAAATGGGATTGTTTGTTTAGTTTCTCTTTCTGAGGGTTCATTATTGGTATGTAAATTAATCTTTATTTCAGTTTAGTGTATGCTTAATTTCTGACTGGTCCTTTTTTATGTTTGTGACATTCTCACAAAGATCCCTGAAAGTCTCAGAGGTCCCTTGAAACTCTCATTAAGTTACTTGAGTAACCTTATAACCTTTGTTTTTAACTCTGTATTCAGCAGAAGGTTGCTTGCTTCTATTACTTTCATTTGTGAGAGGTTTCTTTACCTCTGCATTTTGGCTGCTTTCCTGTGTTTGTTTCTATGAATTAGGTACAGCTGCTATGTCTCCTGGAATTGGTAGAGTGGCCTTGTGTAGTAGGTGTCCTATAGGGCCTAGTGGCTCAGCCTCCCCATTAGCCCTAGCTGGACAATCTAGGTGCACCGCTGTGTGGGCTGTGTGCACAGTCTTTTTGAAGTTGAGCCTTGATTGCTATTGGCATCACTGGGAGGAAGTGACCTCCAGGCCAATTGGCTGTGAGGACCAGCTGCAACTACAATGGGAGACACACCCCTATGGAGCAGGACTTGCTTCAGTGGGGCTTTGGTGCTCACTGAATCTGCCCCTTGAGTGTGTTGCTTGTGGATGTGTAGAGTTGTAATCTGGTATGGTCTGAAGCTGTCCACCAGGTGCACTGGCCCTGGGGCCTCCCGGGAGGTGCAAAGTCAGCCACTGTCTGGGGCCACCCAACAGGAACTACAGAAAGATCTTCAGGTGGCTGCTACTTGTATTGGGCTTGGAAGTGCCCAGATGAGGCCCAGCTGTGAAGCAAGGCAGGCTGATGCTAGTGCTGGGTCTTGGGTGTCTTATTGATAGGTTTGGGGCATGCTGATACCAGCTGCTGCTTGTTCGGGAGATTTTAGGAAAGTCTGAAGCCTGAACCAGGATGGGCCATTCTTATGGAAAAGCTGCTGCAAACAGCTTGGGTGGGGCTGCAAATTGGATGGGGTGTGGTCTCAGGGAATCACCAAGGCAGAATGAACAGTGTGGGCCAGGCTGATGGAAACTCAGATATGGCTGCCAATCAGCTCTGTGAGGGGAGAGGTCTCAGCATAGGAACAATGATCCCTGCAAGCACTCTGTCTGGGAGAGAGCTGCCCCTGAGTTCCTGTCCTTATGCCAGACAATCCAGTTCCTCCCCGTATGTCCCTGGATCCCCCAAAGCCACTGCCCAGCGCTGGAACTCAGAGGAAGCGGGGCCACCTAAGTCTGTGCACCAGCCCTTTAAGAGGAACTGTGTGGATCTATAGCAGACTCTGGTCAGCCACAATTTCTGCTAGTTTCCACAGCCCAGAGTTATAGGGGACTTCTCTTTCCAGCTCTGGAACCCTGGGCTGGGGGTCTGGTGTGGGGCAGGGCCCCTTTCTTCTCACGGGAGGCCTCAGCAGTGGAGATATCCCTCCCGATGAAAACAGTGCCACATGTGGTCGTCAGACCAGTCTGACCCACGCCTCCGTCCCTCCTACCAGTCTCAGTGCTTTCTTCTTTACTCCTCTAGTGGTAGGACTTCCATTCAGCCAGATTTCAGTTCTGAACGATGGTTGTTCTGTATTTTAGTTGTAATGTTGATATGGTTGTGGGAGGCAGCAAGTACTATGCCACCAGCTTGGAAATCATCTTCAGTATCTAACCTGAGAAATTTTTAAATGGTTTTTATGGAGGTCAAGTTGACATAATACAGTGCACATACAGAGTGGGGCCAAAGTAGGTTTACAGTGGTTGGTATAGAAAAATAATACAACAATTAATGAATAACAATACAGGAATAAACTGTGTTTTGCATACTCACACCTGTAAACCTACACTTGCCCCATTCTGTATTTAAAACATTTTTTCATATGTTTACATCTGTGGAACCATCACTGCAATCAAGAGAATGAAGGTGTCTATACCATCAGAAGTGCCACTGTGCCCCTTCTTAGTCTCCCCATCTTTCTCTGTCCCATTGGTCCGTTTTGTGTGACTATAACATAGTGTCCATGTTATAGAATTTTAAATAAATGGAATCGTACACTTTTGTATTTGCACTTTTGTATCTGGCTTCTTTCATACAGCATAATTATTTTGCAACTCATTCATGTTGTTTCATGCATGAAAAGTTTATTCCCTTTAAGTCCATGAAAAAGTATGAATATATTAAAATTTTTCCATTCACATGTTGATGGGCATTTGGGTTGTTTCCAGTTTGGAGCTATTACAAATAGAGCTACTACAGATATTCATATACAGTGGGGCCTTGACTTACGAGTGTCCCGACTAATGAGTTTTTCGAGATACGAGCCGTCTCTCGGCTGATTTTTTGCTTTGAGTTGCGAGCTAAAATTCGGGTTACGAGCCAGCTTCAGATACCCCACCGCTAGTTGGCGCAGCAAATGTCACAGTGAACGCCACAACATCAGCCCAGCATCACATGTCTCACTCGTTCACTTCTTGATTTGACATACGAGTAATTTGAGTTACGAGCTCCGTCACGGAACGAATTAAACTCGTAAGTCAAGGCCCCACTGTACAGGCCTTTGTATGGGCATTTACTTTCATTTATTTTGGGTAAAGACCTAAAAGCAGAATTGTTGAATCATATTATAGGTTTATGTTTAACTTTTTAAGGTACTTTTTAAGTTACCTCTAAACTGTTTTCCAAATCTTGCTCCATATCTTTGCCACACTTGGGATGGTCAGCCTTTTCACTGTTAGCCATTCTAACAGATGTACGGTGGTAACGGTGGTTTTAAACTGCTTTCCCATAATGACAAATGCTGTTGAGCATTTTTCCTGGGCTTATTGGCCATCACATCTGTATAACTTTTGCCTGTTTAAAAATCAGTTTGTTTCACCCTAGCTTGTTTGGCTCAGTGGATAGAGTGTCAGCCTGTGGACTGAAAGATCCTGGGTTCAATTTTGGCACATGCTGGGGTTGCAGGCTCAATCCCCAGTAGGAGGCTGCCAACCAATGAGACTTTCTCATCATTGATGTTTCTACCTCTCTCCCTCTCCCTCTCCTTTTCTTTCTGAAATCAATAAGTTTTTCTTATTCTTTAATTTTGAGAGGTTTTGAAAAATATGTGGTATTTGCAACATCATAGATGGACTTTGAGAGTATTATACTTTAAGTGAAATAAGTAAATACTGTATGACCTCACCTATATGTGGAATCCTAAACAAAACAAAATGAAACAATAATCAGAAAAAGTGATCATATGTGTGGTTATTAGAGTTAGGGGTGGGGGTTGGGGAAGTTGGATGAAAGTGGACAAAAGGTACAAATGTCCAGTTTTAAAAATAATCAAAAGTATATATTTTCTTACGTTTAATATTATTTTGTATTAGTTTCAGGTGTACAGACAGCATAGTGGTTAGACAATCATATACATTACAAATTGTTCCCCCAATATTTTCAGTACCCACTTGGCACCACACATAATTTTTACAGTATTATTGACTATATTCCAGTGCTGAATTTTACGTCCCCATGACTATTCTATAACTATCAATTTGTACTTTTCAATACCTTCAACTTTTTCACACAGCCCCTGATTCCCACCCCTCTAACAAGCATCAGTCTTTTCTATGAATCTATGAGCCTGTATCTCTTTTTATTTATTTTTATTTTTATTTTATTCTTTAGATCCCACATATAAGTGAGACATATTTGCCTTTGACTGACTTACTAGTATTTCAATGAGCATAGTACCCACTAGATCCATCCATGCTGTCCTAAATTATAAGATTTCATTCTTTTTATGGCCAAGTAATATTCCATTGTATATATGTACCACCACATATTTTAAAAAAAAATGTTTTTATTGATTTCAGAGTGAGGAAGGGAGAGGGAGAGAGAGATAGAAACATCAATGATGAGAAAGAATCATTGATTGGCTGCTTCCCATACTCTCCCAACTGGGGACTGAGCCCACAACTGGGCATGTGCCCTGACCAGAATCAAACCATGCCCTCCTGGTTCATAGGTCGATGCTCAACCACAGAGCCACGCCGGCCGGGCCAATTTTATTTCTTAATGTAGCTCCCACTCCACTTTTTACCACACTAAAAATTACTGAATTTGAACAAGATCCCTGGGTGATTTGTACGCACACTGAAGTTGGGAAGCCCTGGCTTGAGTGACTTCAGCTGAATTCTTTTTTTTTGTATCTGAGCACATACTGACACAATTGACGTGACCTCGCTTAGATCTACAGACTGAGGTTTATGAATATTTTGTGAATATTTGGCTTATGTGGTTTTTTGACCATGCGATGCCTCTTCTCTCTTGCTTGTTCCTTCGGAAAGTCTGGACTCTCTCCCCTCCTCTCACGTTTTCATGTGGCTAACATATCTACATCTAGACTCAGCTAAGGCATCGTTCCCACCAGAAAGACCACCTGACTCCCTCCAGATTGAGTCGGGGTACTTCTGATATCCGGCACTGGTCATGTTTTATTTGCATCTTTACTACGTTGACTCTTCAGTTAGAACCCGAGCGCCTTGAGGGAAACCTATTTTTATGCTTTGTGCCCTCCTCTGCTGCCCACTGTCTGGCACGTACTAACAGCTGAATGCGTGCGGCTAAGACGGAATGAATGGTGCTCTGCCAACCGGCATCAAGGGCCTTGGGCAGCTGAGGCGCTAGTGGGGCAGGACGCCAGGGGTGGGATTAGAGAATTCTGAGGCCTGTTGGTGCAGCAGCTGTCTCTCCTTCCCATCCCACCCCCTCGCCCTCCAGAGAACACACATATCAAAAGCAGCTGCGTGTGTGTGTATGGGGGGGGGGGGAGCTACCTCTTCCTCCTCTTCTCTCCTCCCTCTTCCCTAGGAACAAATGTCACAACTCAACAGACAGCTTAGGCAAAGGGAAGGCCTCACAGTAAGAGCTCCTGGAGCTGAGAGGCCCCCGCCCTCGCCCTGCACTGGCGCGGGCCTGTGCACCGCACCCAGCAGCTCAGGCTCTGGCTGTCATTTTAGAAGCTGAGTAGAATGGGAATAAAACTTGACAGGAATGGGGCCATGATGGAACGCTACCAGTTAGACTATGGAACCTAAGTGTGTTTATGGCACTTTCTTATTAAGAAATGATCAAGCCCGGCTGCTGTGGGTCAGTGGTTGCGCGTCGACCTATGAACCAGGAGGTCACAGTTCAATTCCCGGTTAGGGCACATGCCTGGGTTGTGGGCTCGACCCCCATCAGGGGGCATGCAAGAGGCAGACCATTAGTGATTCTCTCTCATCGTTGATGTTTCTCTCTCTCCCTCTCCCTTCCTCTCTGAAATCAATAAAAACATTTAAAAAATTATTAAAAATGTGATATTTCTCCCTTGCTAGAATGCAATGCCATCTGGGTCTATGCACCGAGGTTTTCTGCAAAAGCAGCCTGGCTTTATTCTGGGATAAGTGTGGGGCTCCCAGGGATGGAGCTGGGAGCCAGCTGTCCAGGCTGGAGCCCAGGGACTCTCTGGGGAAGGCAGAGGTGGGGGGAGATGGCGCTGTTTATTCCCCAGCGGCTGAGGTACACGCCTCCCTCATCAGCGGGGGCTCTCCAGCTGCACCGGGGGCTCACTGTTCAGGTGCTTGGGAAATCAACGCCGGGGCTGAGATGCTCCCGCCAGCTGGGGCCCGATGTGCAGATGTGCTAAGGGCTTGGTCTGACTTCAAGCAGCGGGAAGTACAGAGGACTCAGGATGAGGAAGCACAGTGTCTGTTCCCAGAGGGAACATGCCTTTGGGGGGGCAGTGGAAATGGCAAAGCCACAATGAGTTCATTTACTTTGCAAACGTTTGCCGAGCAAGCCCCTGTGACCAGGAGCCAAGGTCTGTGGTGGGCCCTTGGGATTCAGATCCGGAGGACCTGTGCCTGCCCTCAAAGACCTCCTGTCTGGCGGGAAGACAGACAGGTCCTATCGGGTGTGGCAGTGCTGAGAGGCAGCCACGGGGTCCGGGGTCCGAGGGGAACAAATCCCCCCCACTAAGGGGTTGGAGAACGCCCTGGAGAAGGAGCGCCTGAGCTGTTTCTTGGAAGGACAAGCCTGGAGAGGAGGAAGCTGACATTCCTTCAGTGCTGATTGCGTACCCGCAGCGCTGGCCACATCACCCACATTTTGCCCCGTGACCCCTCCACAGAAGGGGAACCGAGGCTCAGAAAGGCTCCCTGGCTGACCTCAGGTCACAGGGGACCTCCAGAGCCTTATGCTGTGAATGCTGCCCACCAGTTGTGCCAGGGATGAAGGGAGCAGCTTTTCAGGCCATGTTAACCACGGGTCGTAGTTTCTTAATGTGTTGACATCTGGAGCCTTGCTGATCAGGAGGGGACCAGCCCTCCCAGGTTAGCTGATTCCTAGGGAAAGCAAAAGACTTGTCCAGGAATTGTCTTTCATATGCAAACCAATCAGCCCAGAGCCCTCACCCCACCTCCCCCGTGGAGCTCTCACATCCAGGGCCACTATCCACCCAGGGCAGGCACCAGACAACTAGAGACCGTTCCTATGCCCAGGAGCCTGCTGAACCTACTCAAACCAGCCAGTCCTCAGCCTGTTTGCCCTGCCGCACCTGCCCCTTCCCACAGAAACCGCGTTCAAGGCTCTCGCCCACCTTTTCTTCCGGCCCGCCGCATCCCGAATGACCTGCATGTGGCCCTGCATGGCACGGCCTGTCCCCTCCTCTTGGGAACTGTGAGTAACAGAGTATCTTATCAATGGCAGTTGGCTCCTGATCTCTTCATGACTGACCTGCATAATAATAAAACCTATATTTAAGACAGGCAGAGAGAGTCGCTGGTGCAATCGGACCAACAGGAACAAATCATGTCTATTCCATGAGCTGTTTGCAGGTCTGGAGCCTAGAGGTATGGGGGCCCGGGAGGTGCCGTGCTGAGAAGCCATTCTTGCACCCAAAGGTGTTAAGGGTGCTGTTGAGAATGGGGACAGTCTTGTGCTATATCACAATCCCTCCCTCAGAAGCCAGGAGAGTGGTCAGAAGGAAGAGAGACATGGGGATGCTTGGTAGCAATCCTGGCATGACAAGACGGAGACTTAGCTGAGGCCGTGGGATGGAGTGAAGGACACACCTGAGAGCCATGGAGGAGACACATGATCAACGTTTGGTGACTGGTTTGATGAGGAGTCGGAGTGACCGGGAGGACCTGGGTTTTGGTGAGTAAATGCATGGGTGGCTCCTTACCAAGCCAGGAACTGCTGACTCCCTATCCTAACCACCTCAGAGCATCCTTGGATTTAGCCCGGGGAAGGAGATTAAAGTTATATCTGAGGCTTGTTTTTTAAAATAAAAATGTTAAATTTATTTATCTTCTGTAATTGGTTTTTGTTCAACATTTCTCACAAAATTTGGCAGAAAACCTAACTGAAGGAGGCTGATGTGTCTCCGCACAGGGCTTCTGTTTAGCGGTGGGATGACTACAATGAGGCAGAGCGTTCCTATTTGGAATCCGAGATCCATTGGGCAGGCATCCGGTATTCTGGAATTGCAGACATCCCAAGGTCAGACAGGCCAAAAATGACTGACGAAGAAGAGACAACATCTGTGTGCTGGTTAAGGGTGCGGGATCCACAGTGGCCTTAGCCCCCTCATCTTCATTTCGGCTCATGGTTCTCTCCTCTTCTCTTCTCCTGACGAGTCCTCCTCATCTGTCAGATCGTAACTTAATGTCACTTCTTCAGAAAAGCCACCTTCTGTGGCATCTGTAACAAAGTACCACAGACTGGGGGTCTGAACTAACAGAAATTTATTCCCTTAAGTTCTGGAGGCCAGAAGTCTGAGATCAAGGTGCCAGCAGGATTGGTGCCTTCTGAGAGCTGAGAGGGAGAATCCGGGATGGTTCTCTCTCCTTGGGTTGGAGATGACCATCTTCATATTCACATAGCTTCTCCCCATGTGTGTCTCCGTGTCCAAATTTCCCTCTTTTTTTTTTCTTTAATAGTTTGCTTTTATTTATTTTTTATTGTTTTATTGCTTAAAGTATTACGAAGGGTATTACATATGTGTCCTTCCCCCCCCCCACCCTTGACAATCCCCTGGCCTCCCCTACCCCCCAGTGTCTTATGTCCATTGGTTATGCTTATATGCATGCTTACAAGTCCTTCGGTTGATCTCTTACCTCCCTCCCTGGCCTTCCCGCTGCAGTTTGACAATCTGTTTGAGGCAGCTCTGCCTCAATTTCCTTCTTTTTAAAGCCCCACCTTAATGACCTCATCTTAACATCAGTGACCCTATTTCCAAATTTCAGTTCCATTCTGAGGCACTGAGGTTAGGGCTTCACATATCCATTTGGGGGTGGGGTTGGGAGGAGGGGGAGAACGACACAATTCAGCCCATAGAATTCAGGTTCCCAATTGTAACCTGTCATCAAACTCTACTCTTTGTCCAAGTGGTCAGTATAGTGTGTGACAATGCAGGCGCTTGGCTGGTTGATGTTTGTCTTGCACTAGACCACAAGCTCCATCACTGGGGAGATGTCTGCTTATTGATTGCTGCATCCCCAGTGCTTATCACAGTGCTCGGTGCACAGCCAGTACGCAAAAAGTATTTGTTGAACTGGTAAATGAATGAACTGATGAATAAATAATGATTATATCTAAAAGCTAATGTAAGATCTAAAAGACAAGTAGTTCAATCAACACAGTTGTTTATTCCACAGCTATTATTGTTGTTTACTGCACAGCTAGTAAAGCCTGTTTCTGAAAATTTTCTAACAGTGTGTAGAAATGCTTATGATTTGTCATTGAATGACATAGGAGAATAGAACTGTGTAGGCAATATTTTTAAAAAATAAGAGGAAAATGAGATAGAGCCCAGCAGTGAACCTCACAATAAGTGAAAATCCTGATATAAACTTTGATTAAATTTATAATTTTAGACATTGAAATTATTTAACTCTTCTGATTCATCTGCTTAGTTCCTTCATATCAAGGCTAAGCAATTATCAGCACCTTTAAAAAATAGGACCCTATTAACTATCATATATTCTTTGAACCATAAAAAATGGGGATATGAGGAAATAAACAGGGCTGTCTGTATTTCTTTGGGGAAATATAATCTTATTTTTAGTCACTCATTCTGCCATTAATAAAACCATGTCTGATCACATGTAAAAATTATGGCTTTAAATTCATTTGGCATATTTTTTCTTTAAAATTAAAAAAACTTTTTTTCCCTGATTTCAGAACTAGTACATGCTCATTATAAAAAAATTAAAATAAACACAGTATCTTAAAATTGTGCTTCAAAGAAATATCCACGTATGATGTTTTGGTGATATTCTCTAAATTTATATATTTTGGGTGATATTCTCCAAATATATGTATATACACACATTAACACATGCAAGCATCGTGCAGAAATGAACCCACACTACATGATAATCTATGAATTGTTTTCATTTTAAAACATTTTTTGGCCATTGTTTCGTGTCAGTTTTCATGTACCTCTCTGGTTCTTTTTATCCCAGGTGGGTCTCAGACTCTGAAATGGCAACTTAGGTTCTGAGAAAAGTACCCCAAATATCGGAAGATGACTGGTCATCCTCCCAAGGGCATAGTAGCCAGGATCCAGATGACCAGATTGGTTTATACTCTGCTGCTCATTGCTTTTATTGGCCATGGACACCAATTTCACTTTCCACATGTGCTGGATGAACCATATGTGGAATCCTTTGTGGGTAGAAGATATTATGTGAGTAGCAAAAAAAGAGAACCAAGGCTGCTCTGTGCTTCCTGAAGTTAAAAATCCAACCACATTGAAGAATTCTCTAAAGCTTCCTAAGGTTAGTAGACTTGTTTCACCATCATTCAGAGCTTGACTAAGTATGTAAAACTGAATGATATGGCAAAGAATACAGATTACTAGTAAATATCTTGTAAGCGATGGTATGGGATGTATGTGTATATGTGTTTCTATCTGTGTGTCTGTGTGTTTTACTAACAATTTAGTAAATTTCAGTCTCCACATTTTGTTGTAAACCCATCATCTTCACATGGCCTCAGAATTTATGAATGATTTATAGACATTGGTTTTTCTATTTGGTGAGTAAAAAAATTATATCTTTAAGTATATTAATACATCTGAAACATTAGAAGTATATTTTGGGTACATTTATACAATGGAATTCTACACAGCAATAAAAAAGAAAGGGCTCTTACCATTTGCAATAGCATGGATGGACCTGGAGAGTATCATGCTAAGTGAAATAAGCTGGTCAGAGAAAGATAAGTACACATAATTTACTCAGATGTGGAATCTAATGAACCATACACACTGATGAACAAAAATAGACTCAGAGACATGGACGCATGAACAGACTGTTGAACCTCAGAGGGAAGACAGGGTAGGGCGGATAGGAAGAGCTCAACCAATGAACTTGTATGCATATATGCATAACCCGTGGACACAGACAATGAGGTGGTGAGGGCCTGGGGTGGGACAGGAGTGGACTGAAGAGGTTAATGGGGGAATAAGAGGGACCTATGTAATACTTTCAACAATAAAGATTAAAAAAAAAGAATTATATTTTGAAGTATTGGATGAAAAGTCGAGGTTACTGTAGAATCTGTAAATAGCTTTCCTCCCTCAAATTTAGAATAATATGAAGTCATTTTTAAAAATGATCTCATTGTTTAGTATTATAGAATACTAGAGGCCTGGTACATGAAATTCATGCGTGGGGGGGTGGGGCGGGGGGAGGGTCCCCTCAGCCCAGCCTGCACCCTCTCCAATCTGGGACCCCTCGGGGGACATTCCTTTCACAATCTGGGACCGCTGGCCCCTAACTGCTCACCTGCCTGCCTGCCTGATCACCCCTAATGACCCCACTGCAGGCCTGATCACCCCCAACTGCCCCCCCTCCCGCACCGGCCTGGTTGCCTCCAACTGCCCCCCGCCCCCTGCTGGCCTGGTTGTCCCCAACTGCCTCCCCACTGCCAGCCTGGTCACCCCACGCAGTCTGTTTGCTCAGTCGCTTGGTTGTCCCTCACTAACCCCCTTGCCGGCCTAGTTGTCCCATTCAGCCTGCTGTTCGGTCATCTGTCCACTTGTTTCAGTCGTAACGGCCCCTGGCTTTTTATATAGTAGGATTATATAAGATAGTCTATTGGTTAGCTCATAGGTAGGACAATTTGTTCATTAACTTAACAGAGCAACTCTATTCACCTTCTTTCAAGGTATAGTACAGTATTTAATAGCCCACAGTGATAAGAAAGGGGCTCTGGGGAGTGTTATTCCCGCTCACATCAATACATCACCCCTGTTTACTGGCTTTACCTTTGAAATGAAGCAAGGTGCCAAACACATCCTTTTATGTCAGAATCAGGAGATGTGTTTCCAAAACAATGACCACACATTAATTCACAGAACGAAGACTTAGTAGAGCAAGTGACGAGGAGACACAAAGAAGGACCTTGAGCTTGACTCTGGCCTCTGAACTTCATTGGCACATATGGTGGTTTTCTCCTTATCTCATGTCTGGGCAGCAGAGAGGAGGAAACTACCAGCTCACTTCCTGGGATCACGCCACAGTCAAGCTTGTGCGCAGCCCCGGTGAGAGTATTGAGCACTTTCCCAAACAATCTGCCACTTGAGCCGGGGTCCTGAACACAATAGGAGTAGGCCTGACACACGTAGCTCTGTCACTTGGACTCAATTCACTTGTAATTTTTAAAAAATACATTTTTATTGATTTCAGAGAAGAAGGGAGAGGGAGAGAGAGATAGAAACATCAATGATGAGAGAGGATCATTGATCGGCTGCCTGCTGCATATCCCACATTGGGGATCAAGCCCACAACCTGGGCATGTGCCCTGACTGGGAATTGAACCGTGACCTATAATTTTTATGCTGTTTTTAATGTTCTTTCTGAAGGAAGTTCAAGAAAAGAAAACAGATTGAGGCTGCTGCTAAACCCAGCTCCATCCACACTGCATGCATTGCTCTACGTATTTTGGTTAATCTTTTTCCCCATGAGCAGGGATTCCTGGTGGGCACAAGCCTGGGTGGCAGACCTTCAGTAAATATTCCCTGATGAACAAATACAAAAATACATGAATGAACCCTTAGGTTGAGATGTGCCTGCCTGTGTAGTGCTGAGGTCTTCCATGGCTGGCAGGGCCGCTGGGCGTGGTGACCCTTAGGTTGACGGTCAGTCCCTCAAGCCCTTATGGTCTCAGTGCTTTCTCAAGGGTTGGACCTTGCATTGTTAGCCTCTATTTGGGCCAAACAAATGTTTCTTATTTCTTTAAAGAGAGAATTCTCCTGTGTCTTTCTCATAGAAAAAGCAGAAAAGCAAGGAAACAAGCTGTCTAGAGCAGAACTAAAATGGGGAAAGAGAAGCAGGGAGGGAGGAACACAGAACTTACTTAGCGCTTACTATGTGCAATGTGTGGTACTAGGATTTTCACACACATTATTTAATTTACCCCCTCCCCCCCAGGAGACTCAGAGGGAGGTATTGTGCTCATTTCAAATATAAAAAAACAAAAGCTGGAAGCTCACCATTTAAGGCTGGGATCAAAGGTCACCTGGGTGAGGCCACCTGCTGTTCCGTCCCCTGTGTGCCTGCCTGCAGCACGTTGGGTCTCAGCCAGGTTGCTTGCTCCATTTCACGTGGTCGCTCAATGAGCCCTGCACACACCTTGCTTGAGAGGAAGGGTGGGGAGGAACAGCTTTGCATTCCTCTTGGTGCTTTGGGCCAGTAGGTGCTTAGTAAATGTTCATTGGCTTGGGCTGGACTGGGGTTGTAATAGGAGGCAAACTGTTTTCTGGGAGACACTAAGAGCAGCTTGAACACAAAGATCATTGGAAACGGGGCCGAAGAGACAAGTGCCCTTGATATCTGAGCAGCAGCAGAGATCAGAGAAGCAACGGGTCTCAAGAGAATGGAGGCTGAACCTCTCTCATGGGAGGTGAAGGGCAGAGGCCTCCTCTGAATTAGCGACGTGTGTTCAGCTCGGTATTCAATCTGTGCTCAGAAATTTGTACTCTTCTTCACAGTTACTCTGCAGGGAGCTATGGTTCATGAGTTCAACGCAGAATCTGAGAGGTTTGCATTGTGTTATTTTAATAAGGTTTGAATTGGGTTCTTTTACTAAGGTTTGATGTCGGTCGAACATTCATGAGTGGAATGTGTCATACTGTCCTAAGTTCTTTACAAATAGTAGCTCATTCTTTAGTCCTCTTGCAACTCTAAAAGGAGGGTGCTCTCATTATCACCATCACTATCACCCCCTTTTACTGGGGTAAACAGGGAGACTGACTTGTTCAAGGCCAACAACAGAATCAGGGAAGTGCCCGCTCTTAATCACAGTACTTTGCAACATCTTTCAATTGACCCCACAGAAAGACAGCCTGTCTCTCAAATCTATGATTTCCTTGTTACAGTGACTGAAGATGTCAACTCGAGCCTGGCTGGTGTGGCTCAATGGTTGCGCATCGACCTATGAACCAGGAGGTCATGATTCGATTCCTGGTCAGAACACATGCCCGGGTTGTGGGCTCGATAGCCAGTGTGGGCCCTGCAGGAGGCAGCCAATCAATGAATCTCTTTCATCATTGATGTTTCTATCTCTCCCTCTCCCTTCCTCTCTGAAATCAATTAAAAAATATTTTTTACAATGTCAACTCGATGCCTTAAAGACCTCTACAGCCCCACAGAGAGCTAGTCTTTTAACGGGAAGCTCATTCTGAAGACTAAAGGGGACGCACAGGGAGAGGGAAAGGCAGTGTGCCCGACACGGTCCTCTTGGACTTTCAGATCCTGCAGCAGCCTGGGTTTGAACAAACTGCTGTGCAAACCTGCTGGCCCCGGGGTCTGATTTCATTGCCTGGGGCATCGGGCACCACGAGTGCTTACAAAGCAGAGGATGGGTTTAGTTAGTATCACTGTTGCTGCCAGGGACATCCAGGGGTTTGCTGAGTACATTTCCTTTGAAAACATAAAACAAGAGAAGAGATTGGGAGCAGGAAGAGGGCTGAGCACAGATATGGGAGATTTGAGGAGGAAAACATGAGAAAATGTCCATATTTCAAAGGTTCTCCTTTACAAATAGGTCTGTCTTGAGCTGAGATGTCTGGTGACATACCAAAGATCTGATTATTTAATTTTATCAGGGTTTTGGTTAAGTGGTATCCTTTCTCTTAACCATCTCTAGGAATCCTTGAGGTTGAACAATCCATTCAGGAGTGGAGCCCAGCCGGCATGGCTCAATGGATACTCCTGCTTCTCGTAGCCATGGCAACAGCGAGCATCCGGGAGATTCTATTGCCCAGGAGTCCATGCATCAGGTTTTGGGGCAAGAGTTACACATCTGAGGCATGCCACTGCTCGATGTGCTCCATTCCTTGTAGGTGGCCGCACTTGCCGAACCAAACAGGCATCTTCCTCTAACACAGAGCGTGGCTCAGGCATTGGCCCCACTGACTCCTATGCCATGTGCAGCATTAGACACACCCAGTTGCCTTTACCTTATTTAAAAGACAAGCTCAATGGTCTGTAACTGTGGGCAAATCGAACCTTTTCAAACCTCAGTTTTTCAATCTGTATAGTGGGAAAAATGACAACTGCTTCATTGAATTGTGAAAATGAAGAGAGAGAATGTACACTGTACTTCTCACAGGGCCAGGCAGAAGGACTGCTCAGGAAGTGGTACAAAAATCACAAGATCCTGGTTCTAGCTGTACAAGGAACCTGGGAACAAGGAGACAGAAAATGTAATATGCCTGAACTGCACAAATTTAGTGGTTAATTATGTAATGTTGGATTTGGAGCAATATCCCCTCCTTGTTAGCTGGTTCTTAGGTACAAGATGACAGGAGCAAAGCATATTTATTAAAACCCTTCCATGAGCTACGCAATCCTCAGGGCAGGAGACCCAGTAGTGAATTTCCTTGCTCTAGGTCAGTGATGGCGAACCTATGACACGCGTGTCAGAGGTGACACGCGAACTCATTTTTTTGGTTGATTTTTCTTTGTTAAATGGCATTTAAATATATAAAATAAATATCACAAATATAAATCTTTGTTTTACTATGGTTGCATATATCAAAACATTTCTATATGTGACACGGCACCAGAGTTAAGTTAGGGCTTTTCAAAATGCTGACATGCCGAGCCCAAAAGGTTCGCCATCACTGCTCTAGGTGCTCTAGGGAACTATGAGTGAGGAATTCACAGCTAGAAGGCAGAGACCGTGCCTCAGGGCCTCTGTGCTCTCTCTCCAGGGGAGCCAGGCCACAGAAGAACCTCAGTAAGTTCTTCTTACTGATGACAAAGTGGAGGTAATGTTTGGAGGTCTTGTGCTGCAAAGACAGTACCCCACAATTTAGTTTTCTTAGCTTCAAAAAATCGCCAAAGCACTATAGCTCAAACTATACTGTTTTTCTAATTTAGCATATCTTTCCTGACTTCCAATATCTAGTTAAATGTATTTAGAGTCAAAAGCTGAGAAAGGAGTTATATTTCCTGCAGGGCCTTTCGCTTATTAAGATGTAACGATGTAGATTGCCTTATTTGACAAGTGGGTCACACACCTCTGAGTTGTTCTACAAGTTTCTGTTCCGAGGAATTAATCCCTTGGTGGTTTTGCTTCAGAAAATAGCTTGTCTTTGCCTGACATCTAGTGGTCAACTGTATAGTTACATTTTGTATAGTTATGTGTTTCTGTACGTATATACAGTGCCCATGGTTGTTTTTAATTAAAAAGTCAGTTTCTTGCTCTAGCTGGTTTGACTCAGTGGGTAGAACATCAGCCTGTGGAATGAAGGGTCCTAGGTTTGATTCTGGTCAAGGGCATATCCCAGGGTTGTGGGCTTGATCCCAGTAGGGGATGTGCAAGAGGCAGCTCATCAATGATTCTCTCCCATCATCGATGTTTCTATCTCTCTCTCCCTCTCCCTTCCTCTCTGAAATCAACATAAACAAACAAACAAACAAACAAACAATAAATAAAAAGTCAGTTTTTCCCTATTACCACCCCACTTTCATGTCTAGTCATTTCCTCCCCCCTCTACCCTAAAAACTAGTAAGACTTTTCCTCTCTTCCTTTCTCTTTTAATTTATCATTGATCTCTCTTTGCAGTTGGCCACAGGGAGCATCTTTTCACATTTTCCTTCTTTGTTTCTCTCCTTCCCTCCCTCCCTTCGTCCTTTCCTTCCTTCCTTCCTTCCTTCCTTCCTTCCTTCCTTCCTTCCTTCCTTCCTTCCTTCCTTCTTCTTTCTTTTCTTTTTTGCTCTTCGTTACCTCTTGTTCATTTTCCATCTTGTTTCACAGCCAACATCAAGCCATGGCACTGTTGTCTGCTGGTTGCTACTCCAACCCCTCCTCAGAAGGGAGACAGCATTTCAATGACCTAAGACCTAAATATAATTCTTCCTCCAGACTCCATGACCAAGTTGGATCCTCTCCAATTGTTAGGCTCCTTCGGGGAAGGCATTTCCAAAGAGGCTTCCAGGAACGCGCTGCAATGCCTCACATTCCTGGAGCTGAGGCGAAGCCCTTATATGAGCCCCACGAAAGCCTGTGAGGGCGGAGGTACACGTCTGTGTGTGTGGGAGCGCACGCACGCGGATTTTCTCCGTATCACAATGGATTCCTGTGACCCATATTTCCATCCTTACCAAATCACTGGGTGAGGACAAGTTCACGTGCTGATGGGAACAGAGAAGGAGAAGGGGGGTCAGGAATAGCAGAGAAGTGAGGGCCATATAAGGACCAACCTAATTCATTAAAAAACAAAAACCAGTCATCCTTGAAAAGAATTCATCACACTACACACACCAATGTGGGTGAATATGACAGGCAGAAGGTGGAGGGAAAAGCCAGGCACATAGAGTACCTGTGTGTGATTCCATTTATACCAAGTTCACAGCCAGACAACCCAAATCTGTGGTGACAGATGTCAGAGCAGTGTTTCCTCCAGTCTGGGTGCACAGAGGGCGGGGTGACTGGGGAGGGGTGCATGGCGGCCTCTGGGGGACTGGAAATGCTCTTCATCCAGCTGTGGGTTGTACAGATGTGTACAGATGTAAAGTGCCCTTAAGAATTATGCACTTTATTATCAGTAAATTATACCAAGAGAAATAAAGAAGAAAAAAATGGTCACGATTATCACTGGGAAGCCTCCTTACTGACCACTTGCGGCAGCTGTGGGAGAACGTGCAGCCTCGGGGTCGGCGTGAGTCTTCGGGAGCCCGCACTCTGCTGGGATGGCCATGGCGCAGCCCCACATGCGAGGGCAGAGGCCCTGTCTGGGTGTGGGAGCACCCAGAGGTGGGGGTAGGAGGGGAGAGAGGAGTGCTCAAGAGATCTCATTCTAGTCCCTCAATTTTAAAATGAATTGACAATATTTCCCCCAAACATCGCTTTATTAAATGGCAACAATCTCTTGTCCGTCAGGATGACCAGGCGGTGGCGGCCTTCCCGGTGCCCGGGATTCTGCCCTGACTGCGGTCACAAACCTCTGCAAGCCTCTCCCTGCCCTGGAGCGAGCTGGGCCCTCGTTTCCCACAGGAGTGGCCCTCTCAGACCTGGGATCCGCTGAGGCACCGACAACTTAGCTTCTGATTTAATGGTCCTGGAGCTCAGCTCTGCGCAAACCCGCTACCAGGAATCTCAGTTCACCGAGTTCCATTTTCCAGGAATCGAAGGCCTGGCAGCGGGTGTGGAATGCTCTGAGCTGGACTGGCCTGAGGGCCAAGCAGCCCATATTAGGTGGGGAGAAGGCGGATTAAATAGTCATTTGTAACCTGAAGACGTGTAATGTAAACTTTCCCTCATCGGCACGCTGGCCACATAACGATGCCAGCACAGACGTTTATGAGCTTTTTATTGGTGCTTCAGGGTGACATGCTGAACGGCCATAGTGCTTACTCATCTCTGGTTATCAGCGCGCTGTAATGCTTCCAACTGCCAGTGGACGGTCAGAGATAACCGTGGGCTAGCCGCAGACTGAGCGGCGCCTGGGACGTGTCATGCGTCCTGAATTTCCTTTCTTTCTTTTTCTTTTCTTTTTTACGTTGTAGGATGATGTCTTATTTTTTTGACCTGGAAATATTTTGCAAAGGACAGAAAGAAAAAAAAAATCTCCTAAGTGTTCAGGGACGATCTCCTCCTGTCCTTTCCCTTCTCTGTATTTGACCGCAGAAGCAGCAGAAAACACCAGATGGACCTTCCAGGTTTGGGGGGACGTGCATCCCAGGAAAAGAGAGCAAGCAGGGCTCCACGCTCATCAGTGTCCCAAGTACCCTCTGGAGGCATCTACACCCGGGTTAGATTCATAAAGATGATGCTTGGCCAAAATTACCTTTGAAATTCCCTTGAACCCCATAAAGCACAGTGAAATGACTTTGGTGAAACTATTCTGCAGATTAATTCTTATTTCACATACGTGTGGGAACGACTGAATGTGGCTGGACGGGACTGTGTGTAGGACGAGGCTCCTCGCTGTGCGAGCAGAGGTGAGGAGGACGCGTTGCCCTGCAGGGCCCCTCTGCTTTATGCAATAGTCAGCCTCTCTGACTTCAGCCCTGGCGATAGGTTTGCTGTTGTGAGGAGTGAGACTGAGGAGGTACAGGGGACAGCCTCGGTTCCAGTAACTGGACTTTGAATGCAGACTACTGACAGTGTCTTGGGGACCTTGCATTTTTTATGCCACTAACAAGACTGACTAGAACGCCGCAGGCAGTTGGCACCCCTTTCTCTTTGCTGCCCCCCAAATGATTCACCTGAAAACTCTGCTCCCTCCTCACCAAACACCGAGGACAGTGTCTGGGCGCAGGCATCTCAGACGGCCTCCAGCCAGCAGGCCTGTCCTGTGTGGAAAACACACTACTCACTTCCTTTACCACTGGCACTGGGCCGTCTCCTGGTGGCATTTGGGGTGCTTTGGGGACCTCCTTAAAAACCTACTTGAAAACCAAATTTCACAACAATCTTTCAAGCATTGCAGAAGGTCTGAGTGTTTGGACACTTTCGGGTTTCACCATTTTATTCAGGATGGTGGTGGGAACCACGTTTGAGCCCAAGGTGTAGCTTGGCATTGCTTACTGAGGTCTCAGATTCCATCAGAATTGTCCTACTCCTTCAAAAATGGCTACGGGACAAATAGACTCACTTGAAATGCCTGTTAGATGGAAAGACTGGATGAAATGTGTTTTGTGAAAATCAACAGATATCAAATGGAAACGATGCACTGAGAGCTGCTGGAACAAGGCCGAGCAGCGTCCCCAGCCAGAGGCGGGAGCTGCCTGTGCCGTGGCCTCCTGCTTGTCATTCCCTGAAGGGCTACGACTCCCAGGAGCACAGGGAATGCAGCTGCGTGGCGTCCAGGTTGATGTGGGGGCAGTTGGTCCAACTGCTGCTTAGCTCTGCAGCTTTAGCTAAACTGTGGAGGCTGCGATTTGCAGGGGACGTCTCGGGAAGTGCACACAGGAGGCTCCATAAAACTCGGGCTCCTAGTGCTGTTTATGCAGCGTTTGTAAGGAGAGCACAGAGCAGAGCCAACCCCTTTCCTCTAGATTTTTATCCTGCTGATGTTACTACTCTCTTTGGGCCCCAGAACACACAGTTCTTTTTCTAAGTGAAGACGATTTAAATTATAAGTTGGTGGGGGGAAGAGATCTCTGTGGAAGCAATGACCATTATAAATTGACTAGAGACCCGGTGCACAAAAATTCATGCACTCGGGGGGAGTCCCTCAGCCCAGCCTGCGCCCTCTCACAGTCCAGGAGCCCTCAGGAAATGGATGTCCAACTGACGGCTTAGGGAGTGGGCCTAAGCAGCAATCTGGCCTCCCTCTGCGGGAGGCAACTGGCTGGCTGATCAGGGGCTGGCGCTGGCTGGTGGGCAGCCCCCCGCCCTGCCGGTCACCCCTCCGTCGCCGCTGGTCACTGCCGCCCTCGTCCTCCCCCATTGCCGTTCCCTCCCTCTTCCCGCTGGCATGCGCCTTGGTTGGCCTGGCACTGCCTGCTTGCTGGCCCTGCCCGCCCCACCAACTGGTCATTCCGCCGTTCGGTTGATTTGCATATTATGCTTTTATTGTATAGGATTGCTGACCACCATGCTGCAGGGCTGTGGGTGCGGTGGCCAGAGTGGACTCCACGTGCCACCCTGGTTGCTGGGAATGGCCGGCAGGCAGGTGACCTGACAGGAGAGGGGGTGACTACCTGGGGTGGCTGGGTCTGGTCCAGGGCCTGGGACTCAGGTGTCCTGAATCCTGGTCTTCCCTCCCTCACAGCCTCCAGGCATCCCTTAAGTTCATCAGCTGTTTCCCTTCTGAGTTCTCAACAAGGACGTGCAGCTGATGATGATGGCTTTTATGGAGAAAAACAGAGGCTGAGTTTGTCCCCCTTCCCAGGCTCCAGAAGTGAGGTATGCGGAGGGGAGCAGGTATGGAAGAGGAAGACAGCCAGAGCTGAGCAGGAAAGTTCTAGAAAGCTGCTCTCCTAACTGGAACATGGCTGCCGATAGGAAAAACTGACAAACCAAGGAAGTTTGAGCAATGGATTATGGCTCCCGAGGGAGTCCCTGGTGTGAGCAGGGCTCCGCAGTGGGGGGCCCTGGAGCCCACACTGCCCTCGGCGCCTGCGTGTCTGGGCTGACCCTGCTCCCCCACCTGAGCAAATGCCCACTGGGGTGGTAGGATGAGCTTTGCCCACGTTTTATGGAGCTCGGGGACGTCACTCTGAGCAAGGACTGTCACTGGCCCTGAACGGATCCTCTGACTAGTGAGGCTCAGGGAGCTGCGTGTCCCCTCCTTGCCGGGTCAGCGGAAGAGTGGTGGGCACGAGTGGTGGCCGAGACCTGCTCTTCAGAGCAGAGCCAGCCTCATTCGAGTTCTCGGCATCAGTCAACCACACGTTATTACAGCTCCAACCTCCAGTGTGGACGTTGGCCCGGCGTCTGCAGCAGCCTTGGGGGGCAGCCATGTCACGGCCTCGCCACCCGTCACACTGGTTCTTGAGCAAGACCGTTGACTTCCTGCTCCAGGGCTGGGGGCTGTGCAGGCACCGTGGGCATAAAGCTGGGGAAAGGCCTCAAATATCACTTCACCTTTTCCCTGCCTCAAAGTAGGGCAGATAAAAGTCTGGCAGTTTCTTAAAACTCAGTGAATTAGGAACATAAATGCCCTCTCAGGAAACTGAGTCCCTCCCTGCTCCCAAACTCCTCAGGATCAAAACCCAGTCCTTCCTGGGCACTGGGGACCCACCAACACTCTTCCTTTTTCAAATATGAAAAATGTGTCCAAACCAGTTCTGTGCCTGCAAAGCCTGGCTGCACACACTCCAGGCGAGCGTCCCGTGGGGCCCTGTGAGCCCGAAAGTGCTCAGCACAATGCGTGGCTGTCCTCCTGGCTGTCACATCCTGTTCCGTGGTCCTTCCAGGTGACATCCCACCTTTCCTTCATCCATTGCAAGGCAGAGGTTCTCACAATTCAGGTTCTTCTGAGTTATTCATGTGCTAAACAATATTCTACAAGAAACATAATAACATGAAAACGAAAGCCCCCGTCAGTCACCCTCCAGAGAGAACCCCTGTGCACATTTTGGCTGTCTGTCCTCATCTCCTTCCAGTGCACACTTGTATGTCTGATAGGCAGTGAACAGCCAGAGAAAAATGGCATTGCAGGCAGTTCGGAAAGGCAATTTACACTGCTATGGCTCACAAACTTTAGTGCTCCTAAGAATCACCTGGAGAGCTTGTAAAACACAGCTCCCCAGACCAGGACCTGACTTCTGCAGTGCACGGGTGCTGAGAGAGCCGGCCTCCGAAAGGCACAGGCCTTTCCTGCCTCTGAGCCTTGGCTTCCTGCTGGGGCCATGACCTGATGAGACTTCCTGCTGGGCCTGCAGTGAGGAGGAGGGGGAGGTGCAGAGGTCACTGCAGAGGCAGAGCCAGGGGCGAGGAGGGTGTGGATCCTATACTGTGACCTTGGGCCAGCCCCTTCCTGGAGCCCTGGCTCCTCCCTGTGATGTAGGGGTGGTCGCTGCACCTTCCCCAGGGGGCGGTGGCTGAATATGGAGATAATGTGTCACCTGTTGAGGCTCGGCCCACAGCGAGCCCTTTGGGAGTGACTGAGAGGCCGAGGCTTAGCCCACAGTGGCACCTCGTACGGTCTTGTCACTTCCCTTACGAGTTCCCCTTCGACAGACTGTGGGATGGTGGGTGCCTGCCTTGTGGGTCCGAGGTGCTAATTACATGAAGTAAGGCACATGTCACAAAATAATGCCAAGTATCAGCCTAGCCTAAGTCATGTGTCCAACAAACATGAATCATTATTCTAACTGTTTGTGCTGAGCTCCATAATCCTGGAGATACACCAATAGCCTTTTTATTTTAAAACTAGAGGCCCAGTGCAAGATGTTCATGCCCTGGGGGGTGGGGCCTCAGCCTGGCCTGCACCCTCTCAACGCTGAGCTCGCTGCTCCTTAGTGCTGCCTTGGAGGTGGGAGAGGCTCCTGCCACCGCCACTGTGCTCACCAGCCGTGAGCCTGGCTTCTGGCTGAGCGGCGCTCCCCCTATGGGAGTGCACTGACCACCAGGGGCAGCTCCTGAATTGAGTGTCTGCCCCCTGGTGGTCAGTGCATGTCATAGTGACTGGTTGTTCCACAGTTTGGTCGATTTGCATATTAGGGTTTTATTATATAGGATTTTGTTACAAAACTCAAGCATGCACAAACCTAGAGACTAGTCTAAGGAACTCCCTTACACCTATCACCCAGATTCAGTCATTAGCAAGGCTCTGCCTCCCAACCATCTCTTCCTGGGCTAAGGTTTGGTCTGGGGGTTCAGAAACAGGGGCAGAGATGGGAGCTCTGGGGTGGGGGTGGGTTAGTTCCCTGGGACAGCTGGGGGTGGGATATAAAAATTAGGAGACAGCAGGAAGTGAGGACAGTGTGAGCTGCCCGAATTCAAAACAAGCAAACCCAGAAATGTGCTTCGACAGCCATCAATGGCGGCAATGATCCCAAACTGCTTGGTGCTGTCATTTCTAATTATTCTTTATCAGTGTCGGTGCTGGCTCTTACCAACAGGGGGCGGTCCTCAGCCCGTGCTCCCCTCCCTGACAGTGCCGGGCTCAGCAGGTGGTCCCCCAGGCAGAGGGTGGGCGATTCGCATCTCCAAGTACAGGCTCTCTGCAGGATGAGTGCCCCTGCCACTGGCCTGTCCTGCTTCCCTGGGGACAGGATGCCATGTTGCAAGTTCTTGGCCCAAGTGACTACAGGTGTTCCAGCGAAGGAAATGCTGTCAGACCCCTGGGACCAGAGGGTGAGTGAGGAGCCCAGAGGGCTTAGGCTGGTTTATCAAGACCAAAAAGGGACGGTGCTGCCCAGGCAGGCCCAGTCCCGGGTTCCCTGGGTCCTGACTAATGGGAGAAAGAGAGGCGGCAGGTGCAGGGGGACAGTGGTGGCCCTGGGCTCACGTTTTGGGGTCTCAGCTAGGTCCTCACCGTGTGACTGGGGGCAAATTCTGTAACCTCTCCATCTGTTCCAGGGACGGGGTCCTCCTGCCTGGCTGGGGAGATGAGCGGGATCCACATTTCGCCAAAGGAACAGAGAAGCAGAGCCCACGCATCATAGGAGCTGTGTCCCCGGCCCCTCCCACCCCCTCCCGCACAAGAGAAATGTCCAGGGAATCAGCGAACTTTTACACTTTCTCCTGAGTATGTTATACCAAGACACGTAGTGAAAATGAATTGAACGTTCAATAGCTTTTAGGGCTTTAAGGAAGATAGGAAGAAAAAAAATACTAACTTAAACACACTTCGTTAGAAAAAAGAGAGTGGTGGCGAGTGTGGCTGTGGCGGCGCCTTCCCGGGAGGGAGCGCAGCAGGACTTGTTCCCATGCTGCCTGCCTTCCAGGGCTCCCAGCCAAAGGGTGAGTTTCATTTTTTGTGCTACGCATCGCACAGTATCAGTAACTAACTGCCCCCCTCATGCCTGTGGCAGGAAGAAGAGCTTAGGAAATACTTTAAAATCAAGTGTCATCTGTTAGTTACGGTGTCTCAGGGCTTTCTATGAACTCACTTAATCCTCAGGGCAGCCCTATGACATAGCAGTTACTGTTCCCACTTTGCAGATGAGGGAGCTGAGGCCGGGAGGCTCCTGGGCAGCCTGGGATCACACATCCAGTGGTCGTCTTGCTGCACGTCCATGCCTTCTTTCTCCTCCCCTCCTTGGCTGCTGCCTGGGGTTCTCCGGCCTGGAAACGGTTGTAAGATTTCTCATTCTGTCTGCCTGTGGTGATGATAGTGATTCCCACGAAGGGGCCAGCCCCCTCCTTCCTGACCCTTTCTGTCCGCCTAGGCATTCTGCATCCTGGTCCCTGTCTGCATACCTGAGTCCTGCCTGGCCACAGGCTCTGGAGGCCTCCAGGAGGAAGGTGTCCCACATCCACCCTTGGCCACCCAGGAGGGCTCAGAGGACAAGCCTCGTAAAAACCCAAGAAGTGGGCCCTAGCCGGTTTGGCTCAGTGGATAGAGCATCGGCCTGCAGACTCAAGGGTCCCAGGTTCGATTCCAGTCAAGGGTATGTACCTTGGTTGCAGGCACATCCTCAGTGGGGAGTGTGCAGGAGGCAGCTGGTCAATGTTTCTCTCTCATCGATGTTTCTAACTCTCTATCCCTCTCCCGTCCTCTCTGTAAAAAAATCAATAAAATATATTTTTTAAAAAATCCAAGGAGTGGGAATCTGGGATTGCGAACAAGGGCCGAGAGGGGCAGCCTTGCCATCTGAACATCAGAAAGGATTTCTTGAGGGTCGATAAGCCCATGGAGGAGAGTGAGGAGGAACTGGACGTCGGAAGGGGCGGGACCAGGAAAGGTTTGAACAGCTGGCAGCCCCAAGAGCAAACAGCGTTTCTGATTACCCGGGTGACAACTGTCCTCACAGCAGGTTTGAAGCTGGGAGGCCTCTCTGGACAGGCTTGGTTCTGGGAACACGTGGTTGACGGCTATGCTCACATGTAGATGCGGATGCCTGAGCACAGCCCTTGTGCAGTGTGACTGTGGAAAGGCAGGCTTGTCTGCTGGGCTGGGAGGGAGCGGGGCCCCATCATTCCCGTGTTCCAGCCCATGGGTGGGCTGCTGAGGACAATTAATATGCATGTCCTGGGGGCTTAGCGCCTGTGGTCCTTACAACCACAGGAGCCCAGTCTCTGAAGTGAGTAGGTGCATTGATTTTTAAGGCTAATACGGCCATTGTGATGGTGGGGATGGGGTGGGGGTGGGGGATCAGCTGGCTGCCATCCTGGGCCGTGGGCTGTGGCCATGGGATCCCTCAGGGCACTGCCTTCCATCCCTGCCACCGCTGTTCCACCACCGGCTCCTTGGCACCTCCATTTTCCCGGTTCTCACTGCCCGGAGCCCTGCGAGTGGCACAGAGGCTCCAGAAGAGCTGGGCAGGGACCCTGGGGGGGCGCGGGCACTCACCTCTCCCCAGCGGTCCCTCTTCTCACACAGTGCACTTCCCCAGCAGGGCCATGGGCGCTTCTCACCTTTGTGGAGGAGGGCAAGGCATTTGCCGGTCCCTGCTCCTGAGATTCTTCGCGTCTTACAACAGGCACCCTGCCCTACTATTTGGGAAAACGTTAACGTGCAGGGGCGGAATGCCCGAACCGCAGGCGGTATAAGGCCTGAGAAATCATTTGGTCTGGCCCTGCCAAGGCATTAGGGGCGAGTTAATTAAATGTTTGCCCAGATGTAGAAGGCTAATTTTTAAGTTGACAATTTTGTTCGGCCCTCAAATGATGTTATAAATACCCAAATGGCCCTTGGCAGGAGAAAGGTTCCCCACCCTGGTAAGAAGGAGAATCTGGTTTGTTTTCTGTTTTTGTTTTTAGAAATAGGAAGACCATCTTTGCTAACAAATCTGGGGTTTGGTAAGCTGGTGATGATCGCTGAACAAGCACTGTTGTGTAAAAACAGGCCTCCTGTGTGCCCAGCTGAGGGGGTGCAGGTGCACCCCCACGGTAGCTACATCCCCATAGTAGGTGCACCCACAGAAGACGCACCCCTACAGAAACCCCCACGATAGACACACTTTCACAGTAGGCACCCCCCACACAGTAGGCCACCCCCACAGTAGATTCATCCAACAGAGACTCCCCACAATAGACACACCCCCATAATAAACACACCCCACAGTAGGTGCACCCGCACAGTAGGCACACCCCACAGAGACCCCCCACAAAGATACACCCCCACAATAAGCACACCTCACAGTAGGCGCACCCCACAGTAGGTTCACCCCAACAGAGATCCCCCACAATAGACACACCACTACAGCAGGCATCCCCACGGTAGACGCACCTCCACAGAAGGCACACCCTCAAGCTTCTACCCTGCAGACATTTTCACATCAGTCCCCAGTTCCCTGGCAGCGAGTCCTGTTGGCCCTCAGTCCCAGTGCCCGCAGTGTTAGAGCTGCCCAGCTCCTGCCTGATGTCCCACCGTGCTGGGCATCACAGGAAAGCTGAGCTGGGGGGCATGGCGGGGGCGGGGGGAATCCCCTACACTTTCACTTGCTTAGGGAACAGGGCTTGTACAAATCGAGAGTGCTCTCTATCCTGAGGACTTGCGATGAAGATTTTGGGGATCTAAATTTTAAGAAAAAGAATAAAAAGTTAACCAGTTATTTTCATTTTTGGAATGAGAAGAGGAAAAATTCACAAATTACACATTTTAAAAAGCTGCCAAATACCACAAACAGCAAATGAACACATGTATGAATCAACTGCCTGGCACACCCTATTAAACTTCTCTTACATTCTCACTTGCGTGCGCCTTGATTTTGCAATGTAATTTGCTGTAGAGAGACTAGAAAGATATTGAGGGCGGCGTCCTGGGCTGCGGGGCTGGGGTGGCCTCTCTTTCCCACCGCCCCTTCAGGAAGCGCCACCCGGGCGTGGGGACCAGCCCTGAACTCAGGCTCCTGGAGACCTTGGTTCCAGAAGGAGCCAGGGCACGATGCAGGGATCTCTCTGAACCGGGAGAGAAGAGGCCACATTTCCCCGCTAGTCTCGGGTTTCACTGTGTCTGCATTTGGTACCTTTCCTTTTCCTAGCTGTACTTTCTCTGACATGTTTTTCATGGAGTCCTGCTCAAACCCCATGCCTCACAACTGTGTGCGTGTGTGCATGTGTGTGTGTGTGCATGTGTGCGTGCGTGAGTGTGTGTGTGTGTGTGTGTGTGTGTGTGTGTGCTTTTTCCCTGGAGAAGGAATCTTGTTGCATTGTAGAACATGTCTTGTCTATTTTGCCATCAGCAATGGCCCATAGAGAGGCTGAGTGGGGCCTTTTCTCTTTCTAGCTGTAAAGAGGACCAAATCTTTCTCCCCAGTGCACCCTCTGTAATAATCTCCTGAGAGAACCATCCTGATCAAAACACCCTCCTCAGACCCTTATGGCCCCATTGCCGTCCACAGGCACCAGCACACCGGGCGCATCCCTGGCCTCACAGCCTGGCCCTCACCTCCTTCAGGTTTATATCTTAGTTTTTCCCCCTGTCACCGAAAAAGGTTTATTCAGGAAAAAGAAAGAATTGCAATCTAGTACATGCAGACATGGTACACACATTGAACCAAACAAAGATGGAGGAAGGACTATTTATTTATTAATTAAAGAGATTTTCAATCTTAGTGTTTTTACTTCTTTTTCAGTTACAGTTGACATTCGATATTATATTAGTTTCTGCTGTACAGCATAGTGGTTAGCCATTTATGTAAGTTACAATACCACTTCTTTCTTATGTCCTGGGCTCTGCCTCCCTCTGCCCCCTTGCCCTCCTCTTCCCATCGGCCTGCTGAAATCCTATCTGGCAGAGTCCTGCCCAAATGGCAGCTTCTCCTGGGAGCTTTCCCTGATATTCAGAGACCAGTGACCCTCTTTAGCTCAGAGCCCCTAATGGCCATCCAACCTTGTATAATAGATTCCTTGTGCTTATTTCTTGTCCCTAGTGTGCAGGAGTGGTTGTCTACCTCATCTTGACATCCACCACAAATGTTTGTTGAATTAATGACTCTCATTTTTTTAAAAATATATTTTATTGATTTTTTACAGAGAGGAAGGGAGAGGGATAGAGAGTTAGAAACATCGATGAGAGAGAAACATCGATCAGCTGCGTCCTGCACACTCCCTACTGGGGATGTGCCCGCAACCAAGGTACATGCCCTTGACCGGAATCGAACCTGGGACCTTTCATTCTGCAGGCCGATGCTCTATCCACTGAGCCAAACCGGTTAGGGCATGACTCTCATTTTTTGATAAAGGAAACCATTGATGCTCAGGGAGTTTAAGTGATTTGCTCCAAATCACTCAGACCTGAGATACAGGCTGGCATCGCCCCTGTCCCCATGCTCAGTGTCTCCTAGAGTCATGCAGTGACTCTGATTCAGAGTCTGATGGGCCAGCCCAGAAAGATGAGGTGCGAGAGTGAGTGAGGTGGACATTTTGGTTCTTTCTACAGATTTTCATCCTCACTGTCTCCCATTATAATGGGGGAGGGAGTGGTGTCTGATTGCATCTTCTTTTGGATTTGTGTATGTGTGTATGCAAAATATGTGGAAATATTTTTAAGTCTTTATTGTAAAAATTTTACATTCACAGAAGCAAAGCAAATTATACAACCGCCTCCCCCGCCCGTGCTTCCCACACCCACCCTCACCATCCCTCTGCCAGGCACCCATCACCCAGCTATGACAGGGATCACCTGATGTACAGTTTCCCACATTCCGGATTCTGCTAACTGCAACCCTGACAGCCCTGAGTATCATTTAAATTCGCTCCCACCAATCTGTATTTCTTGTATGCTAGTAATTATATCGAAAAACTTGATTTTTTTGATCAATAATACTGAACAGGATGGTCTTTTTATGATGAGCACATAATGTTGTTGATGTTTATTTTTTATCCTCACCCAAGGATATGTTTTTATTGATGAGAGAGAGAGAGAGAGGGAGAGAGAGAGAGAGAGAGAGAGAGAGAGAGAGAGAGAGAAATATCGATTGGTTGCCTCTGGTACGTGCCCCCCCCCTCCCCGGCCCCCCCCCCCGCCCCGGGGATTGAACCTGCAACCTTTGGTGTACTGAATGATGCTCCAACCAACTCAACCATCCAGTCAGGGCTGTTGTAGATGTTTTAAAGTATAACATACTTAAAAGTAGATCACTGGGGATGCAAGGCTAGTACAATTTTTGCAAATCAATAAAATGTGATACATCACATAAACAGATTGCAAGGCAAAAATCACATGATCATATCAATTGATGCAGAAAAAACACTCCACAAAATCCAACACCTTTTTTTTGATAAAAACTCTTAGCAAAGTAGGAATAAAGGGATTATACCTCAACATAATAAAAGCCTTATATGACAAACCTACAGCCAATATCATACTCAATGGACAAAAACTAAAACCATTTCCCCTGAGAACAGGAGCAAGACAGGGATGTCCACTCTTACCACTCCTGTGCGACATAGTACTGGAAGTGCTAGCCATCGCAATCAGACAAGAAGAAGAAATAAAAGGCTTCCAAATTGGAAAGGAGGAAGAAAAACTGTCATTAATCGCAGGTGACTTGTTCATAGAAAACCCTAAACACTCCATAAAAAACTACTAGATTTAATAAATGAATTTGGCAATGTAGCAGAATATAAAATTAACACCCAGAAATCGATGGCTTTTTTATACACCAATAATGAACTCTCAGAAAGAGAAACTAAAGAAACAATTCCATTTGCCATTGCAACAAAAAAATTAAGATACTTAGGAATAAACTTTACCAAGGAAGTAAAAGACTTGTACTCTGAAAACTACAGGACATTGAAAAAAGAGGTAGAAAAAGATATAAACAAGTGGAAGAATATACTGTGCTCATGGATTATTAGAATCAGCATAATTAAAAGATCCCTACTATCCAAGCAATCTACAGATTCAATGCAATCCCTATTAAATACTGATGACATATTTCACAGATCTAGAACAAACACTCCAAAAATTTACATGGAACCATGAAAGTCCCAGAACAGCAATCTTGAGAAAGAACTAAGTTGGAGGGATCATAAGACCAGATAACAAGTTATACTAATCAAAACAGCCTGGAACTGGCACAAGAACAAGCATATAGATCAATGGAACAGAACAGAGAACCCAGAAATCGACCCAAGACATTATGCTCAATTAATATTTGACAAAGGAGGCAAGAGTATATAATGGAGTAAAGACAGTCTCTTCAATAAATGGTGTTGGGAACATTGCATAGGTACATGCAAAAGAAAAAAAAAAAAGAAACTAGACCACTAACTTATACCATACACAAGAATAAATTCAAAATAGATAAAAGACTTAAATGTAAGTTGAGAAACCATAAAAAGCTTAGAAGAAACCATAGGCAGCAAAATCTCAGACATCTCACATAGCAGAATTGTTGCCAATACATCTCCTAGGACAAAGGAAACTAATGAGAAAATAAACAAATGCAACTACATCAAAATAAAAAGCTTCTGCACAGCAAAAGAAATCATCAATAAAATGAAAAGAGAGCTCACTGCATGGGAGAGCATATTTGCCAATGATGCATCTGATAAGGGACTATTATTCAAAATATATAAGGAAAACATACAACTTAACAAAAGGAAGACAAACAATCCAGTTTAAAAATGGGCAAAAGTCCTAAATAGACACTTCTCCAAAGTGGACATACAAAAGGCCAAGAGGCATATGAAAAAATGCTCAAAGTCACTAATCACCAGAGAAATGCAAATTAAAATGGCAATGAGTTATCACCTCACACCTGTCAGAATGGCTACCATCAACAAATCAACAAACAACAAGTGTTGGTGAAGATGTGGAAAAAAGGGAACCCTAGTGCACTGCTGGTGGGAATGCACACTGGTGTAGCCATTATGGAAAACAGTATGGAGTTTCTTCGAACAATTAAAAATGGAACTTCCATTTGACCCAGTGATCCCAATTCTACGAATATATCCTAAGAAATCAGAAACACCAATCATAAAGAATATAGGCACCCCTACGCTTATAGCAGTGCCATTAACAATAGCTAAGATTTGGAAACAGCCCAGGTGCCCATCAGCAGATGAGTGGATAAAAAATCTGTGGTACATTTACTCAGTGGAATACTATGCAGCTGTAAAAAGAAAGAACTCTTACCATTTGCAACAGCATGGAGGGACTTGGGAGAATATTATGCTAAGCAAAATAAGACAGTCAGAGAAAGATAAGTATCACATGATCTCACTTTTATGTGGAGTCTCATGAACAAAATAAACTGATGAACAAAATAGATCCAGAGACGTAAAAGCATGGAACAAACTGTTGAACCTCAGAGGGAAGGCAGGGGAGGTTGGGTGGGAAGAGACCAACCAAAGAACTTGCATGCATGTATGCATAACCCATGGACACAGACAATAGGGTTGTGAAGGCCTGAGGCAGGTGGCGGGGGCTACTAGAAGAGGTCCAAGGGGGGTGGGGGTGGGAAAGTGGGTATATGTTATCCTTTCCACAATAAAGATTTTTAAAAAGTAGATCAAGTTTATGATGCACATCTGAAAAATGGAAAAGCTGACTTGTTACCAGATACTGACCGGAAATGGAATGGTTTACTCTGGGTGGTGTCTTAATAGAAGTTTCTTGATGAATTAGATAACAAATAAAAGAATATAGGACGGTTGCTCAGTGATTGGCCTCCTGAAGTAGGAAGATTCCAGAACTGGGTACGTGTCTTCCTTCAGCATGGCTACCTGCTCACCCGGACAGGATGTCAATATTTGATGACGTCCTGGGACAGCTCTGTGTGACACGGGGTGGAGCGTCTCCATAGGAATCAGTACCAGTTTTTTCAAGGAACCAGCATGGCTCCTTTCCTACAGGAAGAGCTGTAGAGGTGTAGGGAGAGCCTCCCGCTTCAGTATTAGGCAGAAACGATGCTTCTAACTATTGCCTTCCGTTTGCAGAGAGTGGTGGAGTGGAAGATAAAGGAGCGGCAGTGTGAGTGTGTCTTTGAATTGAGACCCTGTTGGTGGGTGGGTTCCCCACTAAGATGTGTAGTTCAGTAGAAGGTCTGAGAGCCAGCGTTGGGTTAGCAGCTAATGGCACCTCTTCATTGCTGACAACCTCATGCCCTCGAGTGAGTTGCTTCTTTGTGCCTTCGCTTCTCTCTGCAAATTGAAAGACTCTATTGGTCCCCAACTGACATAGAGATTTCCTAGAATGCTGAGGGTGTTCACTGAGCCTTCTTTATCTTACAGTCCCCTTTATTACCTCTCCTCGGTGGTGGCCTGCCTTTCCAATGAGAGAATTCTCTGGGGTTCTGTGCTGAGCCCACAGTGGACCCAGCAGGGGCTCAGCAGTCTCATTAGTTTGAATGGAGGCATGAGTTCTGCATCTGAAGTTGTCTAGAAATTTCAGAAGAAAATTGCTGAAGAATTCCGCTGCAAGATTTGAAAGTACTAAAAAAAACCACACACATAGAGGCCAGAAAGTCCCCTTGAAAATCCTTTTCCAGTTTCACTCAGCAGAGAGGCCCTCAGTGCCTTAGGATGTGCCAGGCCATAAAGATAAGCACTAACCTTCCATCTTCTGGGAAGGGCTTATCGGTCCCATGTTTGGGGGAAAGCCGCCTCCTGGAAAGATGCCCTATCAGCGTCCTCATCCTGTACTTTACCAGGGTCCGCGTCGCTGGGATTGTGATGTCAGCCCCCCTGTTCCCAGAGGGAGGCTGTGTTTGGTCCTTGAAGCGAGCACACCCTGGAGGGGGCAGGAATCGTTTGCTCAGGATCTGGCCCCAGCCAGGGCCCCTCCCAGGCCCTCTGCACTTGAGATAGCTCAGGGAAACTTCCTCACTATCACTGTGACCTCCAGGGCCCCCGCGTTGCCAGTTAATCATTACATGGGCAAGGCTGTATTCCTCTGGCTTTCTGGCCTGTTTTTGCAGCTGGCTGGGTTTATCACTGGCCAAGGGCCTTGGCTGGTGTTTGGATTGCATACTGATAGGCGGCCAATTGGCCCCAGCTCAGCCCTCACTGCATAGGAGTCAGGCTCCCCTTGGGAAACTGGAGCATCTGGGTTGTTAGCACCCACTTCGCCAAGCTGCTGAAAGGCCCAGGCACTGAGCACCCACATTTCCTTCTGGAGAAATTCCTCAAATAAAGTTGGGATCCAGGTAGCCCAGAGCCAGAGCAGGAAACCTCAGAGTGGGAGGTAAAGAGGCGAGGATGAGTCACGGCCCTGCTCCTCGGGCCTCTGCTCAGGGTCCAAACGGCGGGGCCTGATCATGTATCCTGTTCTGAGATCCACTCTTCCTCCTCATGTCCCCCTCATGCTCCCCTCTTAGTGCACGTGGGCGCTGAGACAAGCCAGAGCTGTTTGACGCGTATATTGCAAAAGCAAGCTGACTTTCTCCAGAAGCATCTCCTAGCTTTTTCAACAACCATCAGAAAATTCTTAGTAATTAAATAAAGTTGGGGAGGGTTCCAGGGGCATCTGCCCAAATGACCCCTGTGAGCTAATCCGGTTCACAGAAGAGCCACTGCATGCCGCAGGGTGACTGCTCATCTCTGTCCCAGTTGTGTGCTTTCTCACCTCCTCTCCTAGCTGGCCACTTCCTAGCCCCTGCCTTTCCAGCCAGTCTCCTTATCGAGGCTTCCTTCTTATTCTAGGCCTAAAACGTTCTTCCCCTCTTCAAAGCTCTGTTGAGTGGTGTCTGTCCTTGCCTGCCCTCAGCGCGCAGCCCCGTGCTCAGAGCGGGGTGCACACTGCACGTCTGCATCGTCTTTGATCTGAGCTGCTTCTATGTTGTCTCTGAAGTTAGTTCTCCGGGGCTGCTTTCCTGGAGGTAGCTCAGGGCTCTTTCAAATATGGAGCCGGCACAGTGGGTGCCACTGTGCCCTAAGGGTCCCTCACTACCACATCTGGGTCTCTGGGAAATCAGGTTATGATTGGGTCAGTAACTGACAGCACAGGAGGACAGGGGTGACTCAAAAGCCATTTCCTCCCCCGCCTGTGTGGGGTTTCCGAGCCACTCCCACCACATGCAGTGACAGGGACATGGAGGCATCGACCCTCCCCCACAGCCTCACAGCTTTCAGTTGAAAGTCCTTAGACAAAACCTCAGCTCTGGTGCTCCCTGGATGGCAGGCCTGGGTCAGGCATGAGCTTCCTCCTCTTCCCTCCCTCTCATCCCACTACCTTCTCAGAACCCACGGTGTGGACCTGATGGGAAAGGGGCACAAGGAGCCATTAGGAGACGCTGAGGGAGACCTGCCCAGGAAGCTTCAGGAAGTCCTAGGGGACAGGGCAGGGTGCTGGGGCATTGCTTCCCAGGAGGCTTTGCAGACCTGGGTGCAGTGGGCACCTGCTGGCTTCTGTGAGGGGCCGAGGAAGGCAGAGGAGCAGCTGTGGGACTCCAGGCCCTGGGGTGTGGAGCAGGCACTCCCAGGGTCTGGGCCGTGGCCGCTGTGGACGGAATAGAGGGTGGGAAGAGTGGTGGAAGCATCTTCCTCCGGTGGTTTAGACACAGACTGGACCAGAGACCCCGTCCGCCTCTGCCCCCCAGCGCACCGGAGGCAGCTCTGCAGTCGGTGCCATGGAAGGTGGGCGCCTGGAACCAGGTGCGGTCTGTCCTTCCTCCTGGCCTGCCTCTGAGCTTCGTGAGACTGGGAGAATTTGTCATTATAAACAAAGCCTGCTTCCTCCCTTTTATGACATAGCTGACAGCGTTAGTTTCCTCCGTGATTTCTTTTATTGCCCTCAATTTTTATTAATCCCGCGGCTGCCAGGGATAACTGTCTCATAAAATAGTAACTGAGGGAGCTGCTGCCGGAGGCCCGTGCCGACGAGTTAGAGAACATCTCGTCGCTCCCTGGAGTGGGGGTGCTGGGCACAAGTGCGGGGTCTCGTCAAGGTGTCAGCATGGCCTCAGAGATTTGTGATGACGGCCCGTGTCCTGCGGCAGGCAGGCCCGGCGCTTTGCAGCAGCCGGAGTCCAGAGCAGGCCCCTCTGTGACCCACAACCCCTCCAGGCGAAGGGCTGCCATGCAGACACGGCTGAGGGGAGGATGCAGCCCTGAGGTGTCACAACCCCCCTCCCCAGAGAGGATCTGGGCACATCCAACTGAGAAGAGGGTGTAGTGCCTCACTGTGAGGTTAGATGTTCTACCCGGGAAGCCCCAATTTTCCTCAGAACCCCCCTGCACCTGCCACTTTCCTTGCCTGGGTACAGAATGGTCTTTTCTTTCTTTCTTAAATATATTTTACTGATTTTTTACAGAGAGGAAGGGAGAGGGATAGAGAGTTAGAAACATCGATCAGCTGCCTCCTGCACACCCTCCACTGGGGATGTGCCTACAACCAAGGAACATGTCCTTGACCGGAATCAAACCTGGGACCCTTGAGTCTGCAGGCTGACGCTCTATCCACTGAGCCAAACCCGTGAGGGCCCAGAATGGTCTTTTATTAGCACCCTGCCTCCCCCACTGACCTCACTGCTGCCTGCCCGTCAGCCATCCTGAGGCCTTAGGGGAGAGAGCAAGGAGCACAGACAGCTCTTCCCGCAGCCGGAGTCAAAGAAGAGTCTTCCTTGGTCTAGTGGTGGGTGCTGGGAGCAGAGAGCCCCTGGCCCCTGGCTGGGGTCCCCAAAGTGGCTTTGGCTTTCTCTGTTTTTGTCCACTGCCTGCTCAGCTGATGGGCTTGAATTGGGTACGGGACTCACGCATCAGACACATATTACAGTGGCCTTAACTGTCCTGACTTTACCAGTGGGCAGCTGTCACTGGCCATCACAAGGACACCTCCTTGGAGTCCCCTACGACCTGGCCAGCCGGGCTCCATCCGTGCGGCGCTGTCCGTGTTTCCTGTTTTCTTTCTTGCACCACTCCCTCCCTCCATCCCTCAGCTAACGCCAGGCATCCAGGGGAGATTTGTAAAGAGTCACCTTTCCTACTAGAAACTTGCTCCTTTGTCATTAAAGGCGTGCGCAGGTCCTCTGCGCAACTTTGCACAGGGCGGGGAATCTTGACCGACTGCACTTCACGTTGGGAATAGGCGGATTTCACAGTCATGGGGTGCTCAGTGCCTGCACCGGGCAGCCGGACACAGTGTGATGGGAATTGCTCTGCTTGTGGCCTAGGAGGGTGAAGGACAGGGAGGTCCAGAGAGAGAGTATCAGAGGAATGCCCGCAACCTCCAATACCCAGGAGTGCGCAGCCCAGGAACACCAATGCCTCCATCCTTCTCTGGGCAGCCCTGCCCAGCACAAAACCCCTCCCACAGCACTGCATCCCAGGTGCCGGGCACTCACACTGTTGCTGCCAGCCAGTCACACTGGTGGCCTACTTGGCAGGGGCGGTGAGAGGTTTAAGAGCCACTGGCCTGCATTTCAGTAGCATGCTATGTACTAGCTTTCATACTCAATTTCATTAAAAGCCAATACTATACAAACAATCCCTTTTCATGCTCATGGCTTGCCTAATTCAGAGAGGAAAAAAACTTTACATATCCCTTGGCCCCACCCCTGAGTGGAGACCATTCCCCATCCCTGTGAATACCCAACAGAGATAAAGACAAATGTCCACTAAGAGTACATGCACATGGCCCTAGCTGGCGGCTCAGTGGTTAGAGCATCAGCCTGTGCACTGAAGGGGTGCATGTGGGAGGCAATCAATCGATGTGTCTCTCACATCGATGTTTCTCTCTATCTCCTCCCTCTCCTTCTCTCTAGAAAACAATGGAAAAAATATCCCCGGGTGAGGATTAACAACACAAAAAGAATACATGCACATGTATTTTATTCATAATGGCTTCAACCATAAACAGCCTTCATGTCCCTTCCCCATAGAATGGGTAAAGAGATGGTGGTACACTCACGCACTGACATACCATTCAGCAATGAGAATGTGAGCAACAACTCTATGCCGCCATGCGGGTGAACTCGCACATGCACCATGATGAACCGGAGAAGATGGACATAAAAAAGAGTTCACGGCACATAAGGTTCAAAAGCAGGCAGAACTCCTCCACGGCATTTGAAGTCAGGATGGTGGTTACCCGTGGCCCCAGGAGAGGCTGGTCTGTTTTCCATCTGAGGGCAGGCTGCCGAGCAGGGTCGCCTGGGGGGCTCAGCTAGCTGCACACTCGTGGTATTAATATTTCAAGGAAAGGTTTTCTGAAAAACACCAAGTTCACTCTGGATTTAGCGCCATTTCAACCAGACCCGTCATCTAGATGCCTTTTTCTTCAACTGTCCCCAAGGACTCTTCTCCGACAGCGCACAACTGCTGATGGCTTCCGTCTGTGTCATTATTTCAAATAGCTTTTGCCATCTGACTCTGCTCCAAAGCACTTCGCAGCAACACTGGTATCCTTAACAGGGAAGGCATCACTTTTCTCTTCTCCCTTTATTGTTTGGAGCCGAGGGGCAGGCAACAGGCAAGAGGCTCACCCTGACAGGGCCAGGAGCGCAGGCCAGCCTGCAGCCTGACTGTTGCTCTGAGGTGAACAAACAGAGGCCTGGGAGGGTCAAGGCCTTGCCCAAGACACTCAGAAGGGCTCTCGGTGACCCCACGTCACTGCCTGTCACGCCACATTTGTAAAGTGGGGCTTGTCCAGGGAGACAGGAGTTTTCCAAGATCTTAGGACTGACCCCTTGGTTGTCAGGGGTCTGGCTTTGACAGCACAACCTCAAAGGAAGACCAGAGATAAAGGAACGAGAAAGAGGACGAAAAAGATGCGGAAAGTGGGCATCAATAGGAGGAAGTCCATGAAGAAAGGGCAGACAGGTGCCATCCAAGGAGGTCTAGAGCATCCCTCTCCCCTAGCCAGCCTTCCACACCCTGGGCTCTCAGCTGCCCCCTGCTGGTATCACTCTCCAAGCGGGGGTGGGGGGGGGGTGGCGGGGCGGGGGCGTGCTCCAGGAGGAGCCCTTAGCGCCTGGCCGCCCTGGCTGGGTCCAAGAGCCCTCTCCCCTTTCTTGGGGCTAGCACTGCCGCCACCCCCTCCAGGGCATGCCAGGCATGGCTTCCAGACATCTGCGTGGCTTTAGTTTCTTTGGCTCCTCACTCTTTGCATATTTCTTCTGAAAAAAAAAAAATCAGACTCTAAGTGGTTGATTTCCTCTAAAAACATGAATCTTCATCACTCCCAGCCTGGTGTCCAGCTTGCACTGGCACCTGCTTTTCCTCTTTCCCGGGGAGGGGTGTTAGGGGTTGTATGTGGGGTACTGACAAGTTGGCAAAGCTCACAGCTCTCGGCCATGGCCCCTTCATCTCCAAGCTGCGCTTTCTTTTCTGCAACAAGGAGCCACCGCATCTGACCCTGACGCCCTGCCCTCCAGGGTCAGAGGTCATGCGTTGAGCCACACCACGTGTTCGGTGATCACTCCTGCCCATGGTCGGAGACCAAGGCTGGGAGAAGCAGGCCCTTAGGGTCAGGTGGAGGCTGCAGTGGCTGACCTGAGAGCCGGCTCCTGGACATCGCTTCCCAGCGGGGTTGTGTCCCAGCAAAGGAAGGCAGCCGAAGCGAAGGGGTGGGAAGGAGAGACCCAGGTGAAGGCAGTCTCTGCACCTGCCTCATGAGGGGCTCTCACTGGTTAACCATTAACAGGGACCGGGCCCGTGGTGGCCTGGGCTGCAATCGAAAACCGAAAGGGCATGTTTATAGCCAGCAGCCTCCCAATAAATTACCTTTCCTGCCAAAAATGCGCCCTTTCCCCCTTTTCTTGTCAGCCTTGTCACAAAGCTGAAATGACAGGTGAGCAAACAGCAGGCGCAGAGCAAGGAAAAGCCCACAGCTCTGCAAGACCACAAAGCTCCCCTCCGTCTGACCTGGGCCATTATCTCCTGGGAACAGTCTCTGCAGATTATGGAAGCGCAGAGGGGGGCTGGGCGGGAGCTGTGAGCCCGAGGCCGGGACAGGAGAGAAAGGGGCACAGGGCTGGGGGCAGAGGGAAGGAGAAATGCACTTTATCTCCGCAGGATGGAGCTTTTGAGTTTATTGCTCTGGATGTTGAGAAACAACGTGGGAGCAGCATCTCTAAGGGCCCAGCAGGAGCGAGGTTGACAAGGGGGGTTGGAAGTCTGACCCTCTGCAGCCACTTAGCATTTGCCAAGAACACTGATCACAGCGGGCAGCTGAGCCCCAAGCTGCTCACAGCAGAGAACAGCAAGGATTCTGTTCCAGGGCAGGGAGGACTTGGAATACCTCCTAGCCCACTGCAACTTTCAAAATTCTGGCAAGGACGCATTAAGTCCTAAGATGAAACCCCAGGAATCCATGGGAAATGCAGAGACCGCAGATGAACTCCCCTGGTTCTCAGGCCACATATATGTGCACAAACCAGAGATTGAGCCATGTCCATGTTTGTCTCCAGAAAAATCTTTATGTTATCCGCTCTGCCTGTCCCTCCATTCCTCTCTCTCTCCCCGCTTCCTGCCTGCCTCCTGCCGACAAGCCTGTATTAAGCACTAACTGTGTGTACGGTGCTGCACGACCACTTGGAAATATGGAGAAAGCGAGTACGCTCCCTGCTCTGGGCAGCTCCCAGCCCAGCTGGGAAGGACACAGACGCGGCTGTCCTGACCCCGCAGGGGCACGGGGGCTTTGGGGAAGGCACCGCTCTGGGCAGACACAGCCCAGAGGCACAGGGCTGGGGGCCAATGGCACCTTTGTACACACCAGGAAAGGCATCCTCCTTCTGGGCAGGAAGCAGCCCTGACCAGGACACGGGTTGGCGAGCAGGCTGCACACCGGGGGCTGTGAGGGAGGCCAGGGCGTCCCCTCTGCGTGTGGAGAGAGCATACTGAGCTGCTCCCCAGATGGTGAACCCTGGCAGCCTATGAGTCTGAAGGTATGAGGACCCGACCTCCAAACATTTTTCTAAATTGTGACAAAATTCACATAACATAAAATTTACCATCTTAACCGTTTTCAAGTGTACATTGAGTAGCATTTACATTATTGTGCAGTCAGTCTCCGGAGCTCTTTTCATCTTGCAAAACTGAAAGGCTATCCACATTAACCAATCACTCCCATCACCTGCACTCCCCCAGCCCCTGGCAACCGCCAGTCTGCTTTCTGTCTCTGTGAATTTGACTACTCTAGGTACTTCACATAAATGGAATCATACAGGATTTGTCTCTTTGTGGCTGGCTTATTTCACTTAGCACAATGTCCTCAAGGCTCATCCACATTGTAGCACATGTCAGAATCTCCTTCCTTTACCAGGCTGAGTAATATTTGATTGTATGTATGTACCACATTTTGTTTATTCACTTATCCATCAATGAGCATTTGGGTTGCTTCTGCCTTTTAGCTATTGTGAATAATGCTACCACGAACATGGATGTACAGATACCCAACCTCCAAACTTTTAAACCATTTGGGAGTCCACAACGTCTGCTGGAGTGATGGACACCCACATGGCGTGGAAGGAGGGTGCGTGTGTGTGTGTGTGTGTGTGTGTGTGTGTGTGTGTGTGTGTGTGTAAAGATCCTTTGGTGCCACACTGGGGCTGGAGGATGGGTCCCAGACAGAAACATCTGCTGGAAGACAGACAACACAGAGGCAAATCGTGGCCAGCCCTAGCCTCTCCCAGCCCATGCCATAACCTCACAGCAGTTTTGCTTACTTTGGCCTTCACCTGGGATCGGAGGCTGGGGTCTTTCTAGCCTTTAACTAGGGTGCCCTCATGTCCCAGAAATACCAACCTTCAATTCCAGGAGTTGCACTCCCCCTCCTCCCCTGCCCCCATACAAGGAAAAATGTCTCCCAGCTTGGGAATTTGGAGAGAGAAACTTCCGGGCAGGGGAGTTGCCAGCTTGGGGTGTGTTGGTCAGCAGGCCCCCCTGAGGGTCCTTCTCCTCTTTAATTGGTCTCTTTAATTGGGGCAGAAGAGATGAAAGACCTGGACAATTTTCCCCAATTAATTAAATTATCCGCTGGCTTAGTTGCCTTTTATCATCTTGAATGGGAGGCATTAGGTAGACTTTCCTGTGATATGTAATTTGCTCCTGTCTCTCTCCCTCAGCTCCAGGGTGCTGTTTATCTTTCCTCCAGGGCCTGTTGCATCCCTCACTCGTCCTTTCATTCACCTATTCATCCAACATCTCTTCCCCTGTAGTACTGAACAAACAGCATCTCTGCCTGAGGTGTATTAGTACTCCCCGAAGACTCAGTCACACTGGAGGCGGGCTTTATTTCTGGATTCTTTGACGATCTCTGATTTAAGTAACTCAACTCCTCTGACACTTGCTCAAGAAAGTCAATTAAGGAAATTCCCAGAGAGCGGGGCAATGGTTAGGACTCTGTGGTTAGGACTCTGTCGACGGCTGCTAAACTCAGAGGGTTCCATCAGTTTCCCCAGAAAATTGAACAGAAGTTAAAATAAACATTTCCAAAGTTATAGTTTATGATGTGCTACTAAATTGCTACCTCTTCTTCTCCTTTCTCAACTCAATTATAGAGTATTAGTTTACTTTGTGGCACCAAATGACTCTTTATTTCTCCTGGACTGAATTTTTATTGTCGCTCTGGTCCCTGCCCTTTGTCTTGCTGGGCCCCCTGTGCCCATATCTGTGAAGAATTTCGGGAAGGGGAGAAGGGGAGGTGGTTTCTGAATGTGGGCAACACTCTAAACAAGTTCTGCTAATCTCAGGGTGAGTGAAACTCTTTGCTCAGAAACTTTATGGCCGGGGGAATGGGTGCTTCGTGTTTGCTCTTCAAATAAAGGAACCGTGGAGGCAGAGAAGGGCATTTTCTGTGGAGCTGCTGACTTTTGAAATCGTGAGCCTTCTTCCTTATCAGGCCGGTTTATTGCAGGTTTCATGATGTTTTATGAGGGAACGGAGGCCCTGCTGACGAGGGTGGGGGCAGCTGTCTCCAACCTTCCACATTGTTGACAAGATCAAAGGACAGATTCACCACCTGATAAGATTGGGTGGATAAGATCGGGCTGGGCGGAATCCCTCTGACTTCTTGCCTCCACACACGGGGGCAAACAGCAGGCTTGGTCTTGTGCCTTTTCTCCCTGGCCTGGCCTCTTCCGTTTCTTGTATATTTGTGGAACCAACTGGACCTCCCAGGCAATGCCTGCCCCTCAACATTAATTACTATTTTTCCTTAACAATTTTAGAATTTAAAAAAGTATACATTTTAATGATTTAAATTGCCTGAGCACTTCAATACCCACTGTTCATACAGGTGACACTTGTAAAAGTTGTACAATGGAAAATAGAAAAAAATGTGTGCGTGACAATAATTTATAGTCAAATAGTTGTCTCTAGAACACTGGTATTTCAGGAAGAGAGACTCTATGGACTGTATTCTCAGCCACTGCTGACATTTTACTACAGTTGCCTCGACAACCTTTGAGACTTTTTAAAATTTGTCTCATTATTGAGAATTGGAAACTTCCATCACCAGAAAACTTCTCTCTTTCTTTCTTTCTTTCTTTCTTTCTTTCTTTCTTTCTTTCTTTCTTTCTTTCTTTCTTTCTTTCTTTCTTTCTCTCTTTCTTTCGAGACAGAGGAAAGAATTATTTCCTGATTCAAAAGAAGCTTCTCTGATTTTCCAGAAATATCCCTGCTTCTCACCTTCTCTGTGACTCACCTGGCTTTCTGATCTGGCTGCCATGCTGATGTTGGGCCAGACAGACAGTCCCTTCTCTGTTTTGGTGCTGAGGATAGCAGGCATGTTCTGGCGGCGGTAAGCACATATCCAGGTAACTCGCTGCAGCTGCCAGAGTCTGTCCTCAGCAGATGTCAAGGGGCTACTTTATAATCGGTGTTGTGCTAGAAGGGTTGTAGAGCACATCCTGAGAAATTTTGTGACGACAGCTCTGCTTACCTTGATTTTGTGTTTCCATTGCTCTAAACTCCCTTCTCCCCATCCTGAGCTTTCCCCTGAGCTCCCTGATTCTTCTCTGCTGAGGTGCCCTTCCTCCGCACCCGCCCCCCCCCCCCCGCCTCCCCCGCCTCTGGAGCCAGGCAGGCTCATGTCTTCTGTATTTCTCTTTCAAATGCACCTGCTGAGTGTCCTGAAGCCTCTTGGAGAGCAAGTTGATGAACTCATCCCCATTAAGGTAGTATGCCAGATAGCTCTCACTTACTGTATCTACGCCCCTCCCTCAAACCTGCACATTTTCAGAGCATTGCCATCTCTTGCTACCCAAGGGAGGCAGGTCCATGGAGGAGGCTATGGTTGGGGGTGCAGCTGGGGCCCGGGGGCAGGGGGAGCTGAAGAAGGTGAAGAGGCAACTTTTATCATCTGTGATATTATTTCCGAAACATTATCAACTCATATTATTGCCCACAAATTTTCACCTGAAATTTAGAGAGTACTAGGCTTTTATAGTGCAGTAAAAAGTGTATTAGCTGGTTCTGGGGTTGTCTCGCCAGCCATTTATTCCACTGTTTTATCAATATTGCCATAATTTGACACTTGTGAATAGAGGAAGATTGTAAAGTGTTCACAGATCCTGTAAACTGTACTAAATAGAGATTAGTATTACTACTAAGTCTAAACCCTAGTAAAAGATAATTAAACTGATGGACGTGGCTGTAAATCTCCTTTTATCAAGTGCTCACTCTCGTGCCGGCGGTCTCACCTTATTATTTTACAGCATCATTAATGCTCTGGCAGAATTGGACCTAGTGGATGCTGCTGCCTGCTGAGTGAGGAGACAATCAGATATGTAAGACATGTGGAAACCCCGTGTGGGCTCTCCCCTTCCCTTCTCCATCACAGCGTCCACGCCAGGGCTGCCTCCAAGTGAACCAGGGGCTCCTCCAGCCCTGCCCCTCCCGGCCCCCAGCTCTGCAGGGGTAGGCCCTGGTCTTTAGAGAATGCCATTCCTCTGCTCTTGAAAGCAGTACTTTCACCGAAGCTCCTTTGGGGCCACAGTGTCACATGTGGCCGAATAATGCCCCTTCTGGGAAAATAAAACTGTCAGCTCTCAGTGGGGGCAGCTGAAACACAAGCATCTTTTTAATCGGCACCACACTAGCCGGGGAGACCCCTGGATGGAGCTGTATCGAAATGGCTCAGTCCTAGCAAGGAGGTTCCCTTCATTGCTTTTGACGGTGTGTGGGGGGGGGGGGGGGAAGGGGGGGGGAGTGTGGCACAAGAGCACAGCAGAGTAGTTGGTATGGGACAGGGGAGCACAAGGGCCACCATCTCTAAGGATGTGCCCTCTGGAGCTGCCATGCTAAGGAATAACTAGTGGGGTGCCCTCATCCCCACCCCTCCCTTCCCACACATCCACCAGTTGATCTGAGGCTAGCCAGGGGTGGGCAAACTTTTTGACTCGAGGGCCACAATGGGTTCTTAAACTGGACCGGAGGGCCGGAACAAAAGCATGGATGGAGTGTTTGTGTGAACTAATATAAATTCAAAGTAAACATCATTACATTAAAGGGTACGGTCTTTTTTTTTTTTTAGTTTTATTCATTTCAAACGGGCCGAATACGGCCCGCGGGCCGTAGTTTGACCACGGCTGGCCTAGACCAATAGCAAAACCAAAGCACCGAGGCCTGGCTCAAGCTTGTGGGCCTGGGGTCCTCTCTGGTCAGGGGCACAGCTCCCCAACATCAAGAGTGTGTGTCTGCCAAAAGCTGCCTCATCTGCCATCTGGTTTCTACTCTCCAGGGCTACTGGGATGAAGTGACATCTGCTACTTGCCATCAATCCATATCCCTTCCGTGGCTGTGCTGCCAGCCAGAAGCATGGACCATTGGCAGGTGGAGGAGGTAGCAGTAGGGGTGGGCCTTGTGTCTCTGGCCTTTCGCTGGCCTGAGTCAGGGCTGGCTGTCACCTTCGTCCTCCAGGTGCCACCCAGAGTGTTAGTCCTCCTGGACCTCCCCGAGGCCAAATCTGGCCTAAAAAAGGAATTTACTTAGATATTTCAATGCCTTTGACTCCCAGTTGACCAGCACCCCATTATTTATGAAACAGATAGCCTGGGGCCAATGTTCTTCTCATTGCCTGCTCCTGACCTTGGCCGTGACCCTGAATCACTGCTTATGGGTAACTGGCCTGTTTGACAAGTCCAAGTTCTCAAGCCACCGGGCGAGCCTTGCTCTTTGGCTGGCCTTGACTGTCGAAACTGGAACCTGGAGAACAAGGAAATAGTCCTACCAAAGAGTCATCTGGGAGAGACTGGATTTGGCCACATCAGATAAACACATTTCCCCCCTCTTTTATTGCCTAAAGCTAAGTGATATGTACCCTGGTTGGAATTAGCAGGCTGAAAGTCCAAGAGATAAGCAGCTTCTCCTAGAATGAGAGATCAGCAGGCCCCGCAGTGGGCTTGTTCAGGAGGCCTCTTCACCTTTTGAACTTGGGGCCTGACTCCCCTTTGCTGTTTCACAGTTGCCAGCAGCAGGAGCCCGGGCAGAAGGAGTGGAGCGGAGACTGGGCTTGGGCTGAGAGAAGACCTACTTCCCGGGGCCCCTCCCCAGGGCTCCCCTGCAGGGTTGTTTATACACTCAAGTTCTTGGTATCCGACCCTGCAGTGTGAAGATGGAGAGCCCTGGTCTCGCGGTGAACGATCACACTTATCATCACTTACTGAAAGGCTGATGAAAGCAAAAGAGCTTTATTTCTGTAAACACGCAAATGATCGTAGTTCCACAGGCATGGTCAGGGCCTCACGAGTAAACCACCCCGCTCTTCTGCTTTGGACCTTTGAGCGTTGGCGCGGACCTAAGCACGCCGCAATGAAGACAGTCGTGTAGAAACAGACACAAGTGTGAGTGCGCACGGCTTCACAGAGGCCCTTGATGAGGAGGATGAGCTGGGACTCCTGGGGTGGGCGCCCAGCTGAGGCCCAAAGATGAAAGAATCAGATGCCATTAGCACAAAATGTCTGCTCCCAAAATGCTATCATAAAAATTATTTCTCTAGTTCTGAGTCTGTTTATTTACCATCTCCTTCCATAAGTGCTCATTAAATGCCTCTGTGCCCAGCACTCTCCCGGGCTCCCAGGGCGTATCGGCCCAGTCCTTGGCCTCCCGGAGCTCCAGGACAATGGAGGAGACAGACAGGCGGACACAGCGCGCTGAATGTGACACAGAGAGCACAGGGCCCTTCCTGCTGTGGGGTGTTCCCGTGTGTAGGATTGTGTGTGCGTTTATATGCGTTTATGTGTGTGTGTGTGTGTGTGTGCACACACACGCAAGGACAGCATGGACACACATACCCATCAGACATACTTTCCAACCTGGTCAGGCCTCTGAACTCCCAGCTTCCTGACCTGGAAGTTCTCACTTAGGGAAATTATGATCTTTAAGAATTTAGCATCTGAAAAACTGCTTTTTTCTCTTGCAGGATATTTTTCAGTTAAGTGAATATGTGCTGCATTTGAGATTGTTGTTCCTTAAAAGTCTCACCTTCGATCCAAGGGGCGGAGGAAGGGAGAAAAGAAGAACAAAGGAAAAACCCTGACAATAACAAATGAAACCTCAGGTGCCGTAACCCAGGTAAACCGCGAAGAAGATGCTGGCTGAGGCTGACTGGTGCTTAAGCTAATAAACCCGATTATCTTGAAGAGTAAACACTGTATTGTTTTGCCAACTATTAGATTTTTACTACTCTCCAATAAAGCAAGCAGGTTCTTCATTTTAAATAATATTCCATTCACTGTTTCCTACAGATTAGCAATTGAAAGAGATGTCAACAATTTTCACTCTTCAAATTAAGTATAATAGGCTTTTATAGCACAGTATAAAGATATGGAAGGCAAGGGCTGCCATCACCACAGCTCCATTTCTTTATCTATCAGCACAGCCCCAATTTGACACTTGTCAGCTCGTAAAGAGCCGTAAAGAGCCGCAGACCCCATAAAGCTGGCAATGCTTGCATTCTCTGTGCAGCTCACTCCAGGCACAGTGAGGAGATAATTTAATTAACGAATGTGCTGTGAGCATAAAGGGTTATCTCATGAGTCCTCTCCTTTGCCTGCTGCTGCTCCCAGTGCTGGGTGTTTGCCTATTAGCAGCAGCCTGGGCCTGGGCTCGTGGAGAAGAGCATTCGGTGCAGGTGCCCCGGCCTCCGACTGGCTTCTGTTGGGTGTTTCTGTGGAAATGTGACATCACTGTTGTTCCCAGGGAAATGGCAACAGTTTATCGTAGCTGGTTTCCGAATAGCTTCACAGCGGCTATAACCAATTTCTCCTCAGGTGTTTAGTATATGCTTATGTATGTACATGTGAGTGCGTGTATGCGCGTGTGTGCATGACAGTGGGCCCAGGAGGGACTTCTAACTGCAGCTCAGCTTCACCTCTGACCCGGCTCATGTGGCAAGGGACAGGCTAGGAGCCGGGGCAGAGACCGCTGGGGGTGGAGGGATGGGTTGGGGCCCCTCTTTCAGCTCCCAGGGCAGTGCTTTCATAACCCCGCCACCTTTGAATTATGAGACGTTTCATCGCGGTCCTGCAGGCTGCACCTGCAGCTCTGAGGCCAAACCCACCTCCTATCAGAGGGAAAGCTCAGGGGAGGGGAAGGACTCCTCACTCAGCTCTGCATTCCTCAGGGCCTTGCTTTGGGGTAACTGCAATCACAGCTAAGCACACGGAAGTGTCACCCTAACCCCAAAGCCAACCACCCTTCTTCAGGGCCCAGGAGGCCACTGAGCCTGGAGGGGCCAGCTTATGGATCCAGGCTTTAGAGACAACTGGAGGGGGCACTGTGAGGGCCTCCTGTTCACCTGCCACACGGCCAGCTCGAACCGTCCTGCTGGAAGGACACAGGCTCTCAGGGGACATGCTTGCCCTCTAGTCACTCCTTGGAAGACAACTGCAGGGAAGATATGGGCCTAAAGCAGTGATAGCGAACCTTTTGAGCTCAGTGTGTCAGCATTTTGAAAAGCCCTAACTTAACTCTGGTGCCGTGTCACATATAGAAATTTTTTGATATTTGCAACCATAGTAAAACAAAGATGTATATTTTTGATATTTATTTTATATATTTAAATGCCATTTAACAAAGAAAAATCAACCAAAAAACAAAAATGAGTTCGCGTGTCAGAGGTTTGCCATCACTCGCCTAAAGAATGGGCTCATTTCCAGATTCCAGTCCCAATGGAGCCTTTCACAACCTTTTGGTCCAAAGCCACTATCCAAACTTGCGTTTTGGAGACGTCAGCACTCACTCAGCAGCTCTGGGCTTCCTGAATCCCAGCTGCTGAGCATCAGGAGAGAGGAGGGCTTGAAGCAGGGGTGGGTCACAGGGCGGTCTGAGCCAGAGCCCCCAGTCCCTCCACTGCTCCCGGCTCTGCTCCAGTCTGGCAGTGGCCACCCACCTGAGGACTTTTCAACGCTCACTCTGCCTCACAATCCCTACGGGGCTTGTCATAAGAGACTGACGCCGGCTCTACCCCAGAAATTTGGATTGCTGTTCTGGTAATTTATTTTCTTTTTCTTTTTTTAAGTATTTTTGAAAATTTGTAAAAAATTGTGGTAAAATATACATAACATAAAATTTACGTTTTAACAATTTTTAAGTGCATTGTTTAATGGAGTTAAGTACATTTGTAAAGTTGTGCAACCGTCACACCACCATCTCTGGAATTCTTCTCATCCAGCAAAGCTGGAAGTCTGTCCCCATTAAAGAGTAACTCCCCTCCCCCCTCCCCTCCTCCCCAAGCCCCTGGCCGCCGCCCTCTCCTCTCTGTGTTTATGAATTTGACGACTCTAGGGACCTCATATAAGTGAAATCAAACAACATTTGTCCTGCAGTGCATGGCTAGCACTTCACATAGCACGATATCTTCAAGGTTCATCCATGTTGTGCATATGTCAGAATTTCCTTCCCTTTTAAGGCTGAGTAACAGTCCACTTCAAATGGCGTATAATAGGCTTTTATAGCTCAGTACAGATATGTACCACATTTGTTTACATAGATATGTATGTAAGTATAATAGGCTTTTATGGATATGTATCACATTTGCTCATTTATCTGTTGATAGACATTTAAGTTGTTTCCACTTTTCGGCTATTGTGAATGACGCTGCTATGAAGATGGGTGTGCAAATATCTCTGAGTTTCTGCTTTTGATTCTTGTGTGTACCTATCTAAGAAGTGGAATTGCTGGATCATATTTTAAATTCTGTTTAATTTAGAAAGAATTGCCATAATGTTTTCCATAATCACTGTACCATTTTACATTCCCACCAGCAATGTAAGGATTCATATTTTTCCACATTTCTTGCCCACACTTTTTTATTTTCTGTTTGTTTGTTTGACAGTAACTATCCTAATGGGTGTGAGGTTTTGATTTACATTGGGGATGGGTAATTTAAAAGATTGCTCAGGAGGTGCCAGTGAACACCAAAGTTGAAAACCACGGAGTTAATGCCTATCATTTATTGAGCATGTATTATTCCCCAGGGAGTCCTGAGTACTCATTTACCACCCCCCGCCGACCGCCCCCCCCCCCCCCCCGGCCCAAACAGCTCAGTGAAGTAGAAATCATTCTGGTTCCTACAGGTGAGAAAATTAAGCACATGGAAGTGAAGACCACACAGCTAGTAGATGGTGGGGCCAGGGTTCAAGTCCAGGTCCCTGGGCACTTGGCTGTTTAGCCCTTGGATGAATGAGCTCTTTTAGGGACCCTTCCACTGCAGGAGGAGAAAGTGTGAAGGGACACTATCTAATTTTCAAGGGGTCAATACAATATCAAAATTAAGTTGTTAGTTTCATTCTTAAAAGAAATATATTTTTTACATCACATTTTCAGTAAGGAGGTTTAATAAAGAAGAGTTGTTTAATTCTAAGTACTCATAGTTCTGTCTTTTAAAGGAATAGTTTAATAGTTATTTTATACTCATTAATTCAAATAAAACTTGAACCTATGCGTTTTGAAAGAGGCAGAAAACTAGAATGCATTTCATTTACACCTGTACCTACTGAGTACCTATAACAGGGCCACGTTTTAGGATGTATGACAATACTGCCATCTTGTGGGAAATTAAAACGTGGCCATTTACAACTATAGCAACATAATCCTAAAGCTAGGATTCTGCAAATTCTGTGCACAGGGCTATTTAGACCCACTTTTGGTCAAGGGGAGGAAATGTCATGTTCTTTTAAAGCAATTCACGCTATTGGAGAGCAAAGTAAGAATCCCGCGCCCAGGCGGCGGAGACCACGGCAGAGGCAGTCCTTTGCGGCTCCGGGACTGTCAGAGGGGAAGCCGAGCCTGGAGCCGGGCATTGGCGGAAGGGCTAGTTACCCCAGCAACCATGCTTCCACTCTACCCACAAAGACAAGGAGGAAAAATCTGAGCCTCCGACGCACACCCTAATTGTCTTTAGTTTTAGAAGGTCTAGATAGGCAGGAATCTTTCTTCCTCCCTGCCTCTCCTCTTCCTCTTCCTCTTCCTCCTCCTTCATAACTACTTTATTGAGATACAATCCATACATTTAAAGTGGACAATTCAGTGTTTTTTCGTTTATTCACAGTTGTGCAACCATTGCCACAATTTTACAACACTCTCGTCACCCCAAAGAGAAACCCCATGACTCCTCAGTCCTCTCATTTTTCCAAGGCTGTGCCAAGCACTAATCTACTTTCTTTCTGTATGAATTTATTTGTCCTGGACATGTCATATAAACAGAATTATATAATTATGAGGTTTTTTTTGACAATAACCTTTTTTCATGGTTTATCCACGTTTTAACACATATTAATACGCCATTCCTTTTTAATTGATTAATAATATTTCATGGTATGCATATCCCACATTTTATTTATCCATCCATTAGTTGAGAGCCATTTGGGGTTTTCCCTTAACTTTTTGGCTAATTTGAATAATGCTGCTATGAACACTGGTGTAAAAGTTTTTGTGTGAAGATAAGTTTTTGTTTCTTTCGCCAAGGAGTGAAATCGTTGGGTCAAATAGTAATTCTGTTTACCATTTTGAAGAGCTGTCAGACTGTTTTTCAAATGAGCTGCATCATTTTACATTCCCACCAACAATGTAAGAGGGTTTCAATTTTTCTACAACATCACAAGCATGTTAATGTCTTTAATAATAATAATAATAATAATAATAATAATAATAATAATAAGTTTAGCCATCCAAGTAGGTATGAAGTGGTATCTCATTGTATTTTTTTAAATTTGTAAATTCTTTATTTTATTTATTTATTTTTTATTTAAAATTTTTATTGTTGACACTACTTCATGGTGGTCTTGATCCCCATCTCCTTAATGGCTAAGGGTGTTGAGCATCTTTTCATGTGCTTACTGGCCATTTGTGTATCTTTGGAGAAATCTAAAGCTCTTTGCCCATTTTAAAATTGGGTTATGTACTTGTCTTCTTGTTATTGAATTGTAAGAGTTTCAGAAATATGATTTGCAAACTTTTTCCCCATTCAGTGGGCTGTCACTTCACTTTCTTAATGGTGTCCTTTGAAGTGCAAAAGTGTTTAATTTTGATGAAGTCCAACTTATCTGTTTTTTCTTTTGTTGTTTGTACTTTAGGTCTCATATCTAAAAAATACTTTGCCAAATCCAAAGTCATAGAGATTTACTCCTATATTTTTCTGAGTTTATAGCTTTATCTCTTTTTAAAAAATGGTGCTTATATATTGCAATATGATTATTATCGTAACATTATCTAACACAGGGGTAGGGAACATCTGACCCGAGGGCTGTGTGAGGCCCAAGAAATCATTTGGTCTGGCCCTACCAAGGCATTAGGGGCGAGTTAATTAAATGTTTGACCAAATACAGCAGGCTAATTTTTAAGTAGGCAATTTTATATGGCCCAAGAATGATGTTATAAATATCAAAATGAACCTTGGCAGAATAAAGGTTCCCCACCCCTGATTATAACACCTCCATCATATCAGATAATTATCTTTATTTTTGGGTAGTGAGTATATTTAAAACCTAGTCTTTTAGCAACTTTGAAATATATAACATGGTATTATTGACTGTAGTAACTATGTTATGCATTAGATCTCCAGAATTTATTCATTTTCTAACTGCAAGTATACACCCTTTGACCAACATTATCCCAATTCCTTCACCCCAGCTCCTAGCAATGACCATTCTACACTCTGTTTCTATGAGTACAACTTTTTTAACTTGCACATATAAGTAATATTATACATCATTTGTCTTTTTCTCCAACTTATCTCACTTAGCATAATGGCCTCAAGGTCCATCTATGGCAGAATTTCCTTCTTTCTTATGGCTGAATAATATTCCATTATATATACTCCTATGCAAATTAACTGTCTCTCCGCAACAAAGATGGCAGCGCCCATAGTGGCTGAGGCAGGACACTGGTGGCATTGCCCAGGCAATGTGAGCCCAGAGTCCACTCCTCTGCCACATGGAGGGAGGGGAGTGGCCTCTGGCCAGAGGCCTGGACGTGGGATGCTGGTGTCGTTGCAGGTCGGGCTGCCCCCACAACACGAATTTTGTGTACCGGGCCTCTAATATATATATCACCTATTTTTATCCATTCATCTGTTGATGTACATTTGGGTTGTTTGCATATCTTGGCTATTGTGAATAATGCTGTAGTATCTCTTCAGATCCTGTTTTCATTTCCTTTGAATATATACTCAGAAGTGGAATTGCTAAATCATTAATTTTTGTGAGTAGTGTAAGATAGGGGTTCAATTTCATTTTTTCAACAGCATTTATTGAAGAGACTATCTTTTTCCCATTGAGTATTCTTGGCTCCATTGTCAAATATTATTTTACTGTATATATGGGAGTTTATTTCTGGGTTCTCTATTTTGTTCCGTTGATCTATGTGTCTACTTTTATGTCAGTACCATACTGTTTTGATGACTATAGCTTTGTTGTATAGTTTGAAACCAGGAAGTATGATGCCTCCATCTTTGCTCTTCTTTCTCAAACTTGCTTTGGCTAGTTAAGTCTTTTGTGATTCCATACAAATTTTAGAATTGTTTTATCTATTTTTGAGATATATGCCATTAACACTTTGATAGGGATGCATTGACTTTGTAGATGGCTTTAGGTAGTATGGACATTTGTTAAAATATATGACATATATAATATTAAATATTAATTCTTCCAATCCATGAAAGCAGGATATTTTTCCATTTGTTTGTGCTTTCTTCAATTTCTTTAGTTAAAGTCTTATAGTTTTTATTATACCTATCTGTCACTTCCTGATTATAAATTTATCCCTAAGTACTTCATTGTTTTTGATGCCATTGTGAATGGGATTGTTTTCTTTATTTCTTTTTCAGATATTTTATTGTTAGTGTATAGAAATGTAACTGATTTCTGTATGTTGATTTTATATTTTGCAGCTTTACTGAATTTGTTGATTAGTTCCAACAGTTTTTTGGTTTAGTCTATAGAATTTTCTAGGTATAAGATGATATTATGGGCAAATAAAGACAATTTACTTCATCCTTTCCATTTTGGATATCTTTTATTTCTTTATCTTGCCTGATTTCTTCAGCTAGGGCTCCCGTACTTACTGAGTAAGAATGGGGAGAGTGGGCATCCTTGTCTTGTTCCTGATCTCAGAGGAAAAGCTTTTAGCCTTTCATTACTGAGTATAATGCCAACTGTGAGTTTGTCCTATATGACTTTCATTATGCTGAGGTATGTTCTTTCAATATCCAATTTGTTGAGGGTTTTTATCATTAAAGGATGTTGTATTTTGTCAAATGCCTTTTTACATCCATTGAGATGATCATATGATTTTTATCCTCCATTTTGTTAATGATGTATCACATTTGTTAATTTGTGGATGCTGCACCAACCTTGCATCCCAAAGATCAATCCAACTTGTTTCTGGTCTATGATGCTTTTAATGTATTGCTGAGTTCCATTTGTTAATATTTTTGAGAATATTTGCATCTGTGTTCATCAGGGACATTGGTCTATAATTTTCCTTCCTTGTGTCCTCTCTGGCTTTGGTATCAGACTAATGCTGTCTTTGTAAAACGAGTTTGAGAATATCCCCTTCTCTTTCATTTTTTGGGAAGAGTTTGAGAAGAATTGACATTAATTCTTTAAATGTTTGGTAGAATCCCCCAGTGAAAAACATCCAGTACTGGGCTTTCCTATGCTGGAAGATTTTTGATTAATGATTCAATTTCCTTACTCATGATTGGTTTGTTCATATTTTTCATTTCTTCACTAGAGGCCCGGCGTGCAATATCGCGGCCCCGCCCACCACCCCGCTGTGCTTGCAGCTGTGCTTGCAGCTGTGCCTGCAGCTGTGCCCACCCACTGCTCTCCTGTGCTCGCACCCCACCCACCGCCCCGCCATGCTCACAGCTGCACCCGCCTCGCGCACCAACCCGCCTGCCAGCGGCCAGCCTTGCTGCAATCGGAGCCTGTGGGCCGCAGGGGAGGGCCCGAGAGGTGCTCCATGCACCTTATGGTGACCGGTTGTTTGGTCGTTTTGGTCGTGATGCCTCTTGGCCTTTTATTATTATAATGATTCAGTCTTGGTAGGTTGTATGTTTCTAGGAATTTATCAATTCCTCTAGGCCCATCGTCGGCAAACCATGGCTCGTGAGCCACATGCGGCTCTTTGGCCCCTTGAGTGTAGCTCTTCCACAAAATACCACGTGCGGGCGAGCACGTACAGTGCGATTGAAACTTCATGGCCCATGCACAGAAGTTGGTATTTTGTGGAAGAGCCACATTCAAGGGGTCAAAGAGCCGCATGTGGCTCGCGAGCCACGGTTTGCCGAGCTGCAGTTTGCCAACCACTGCTCTAGGCTATCCAGTTGGTTGGCATATAATTGTTAATATTGTGTATTTCTGTGGTATCAGTAAAAATGTCTCTTTTTTAATTTCTGGTATTATTTATTTGTCTTCTTTTTTTCTTATTTAGTCCAGCTAAATATTTGTCAATTTTGTTTATCTTTTCAAAAAAATCAAATCTTAGTTTTTAGTTCTGTTGATCTTTTCTATTGTTTCTCTTGTCTCTATTTTATTTATTTCCACTCTGATCTTTAGTCCCTTTATTCCCCTAACTTTGGGCTCCGTTTGTTTTTCTTTTTCTAGGTGTAAAGTGGAGCTGTCTATTTGAGAGCTTTCTTTTTTATGGTGTGGGGTAGAGGCCCTTTTTCTTAATATATGCATTCATTGCTACACACTTTCCTGTAAGAATTGCTTTTGCAGAATCCCATAAGTGTGTTGTGCTCCATTTTTATTTGTTTTGAGACAATTTTTATTTCCCTTTTACTGTTTTTACCCATTGGTTGTTTGGGAGGATACTGTTTAGTTTCCACATGTTGTAAATTTTCCAACTTCGCTCTTATTGTTGACTTCTGGAGGATGTTCTATGTGTTCTTGAGAAGAATGTGTACTCTGCAGCTTTTGAATAGAGTGGTGTACATTTGTCTGTGAGGTTCATTTGATCTAAGTGTGGTTCAAGTCCAATGTTTTCTTCTTGATTTTCTGTCTTGCTGATCTATCCGCTGCTCAAAGTGGGGTATTAAAGTCCTCTACTGTTATTGTATTGTTATCTATTTCTCTCTTCAGATCTGTTATTGTCTGTTTAATATATTTATGTAATCCAATGTTGGGTGCATATGTTATTTTCAATTTGTTATATCTTCTGATGAGTTGACACTTTATCATTACCTAATGACCTTTTTTGTGTCAGGTTACTGTTTTTGGCTTAAAGTCTATTTTGTCTGATATAAGTATAGCTGCCCCCACTTTTTTTGGTTTCCACTGGCATGGGATATTTTTATCTCTTCCTTCCCTTTGAACATGTGTGTGCTTTCAAAGCTGAAGTGAATCTGTTAAAAGGTAGAATATAGAATATATATATTTTTATTCATCCTGCCATTCTGTGCCTTTTGATTGAATTTAATATATTTACATTTATAGTAATTGTTGATAGGTAAGGGCTTACTAATGCCATCTTATTAACTACTTTCTGCCTGTTTTGTAGTTCTATTGTTCATACCCCCTCATCCCCCGCTTCTGCCTACCTTCACGAAATGGTGATTTTCCCTGGTGATATACTCTGACTCCTTTCTCTTTATTTTTTTGTTAATCTACTATGTATTTTTGCTTTGTGGTTGCTCAAAGGCTTACATAAAGATCTCATCGATATAACGGTTTACTTTATGCTGATAGCAACTTAACTTTGATCACATACAAAAACTTTATCCTTTTACTCCTTCTTTTATGTTTTTGATGTCACCATTTACTTCTTTTTATATTGTCCATTTGTTAACAAATTATAGTAGTTACAGTTATTTTTCAACAAATTATAGTAGCTAATTTTTCATGCTCTTTTCCTTTAAACTTTATGCAGTAGTTAAGTGGTTAGCATACCACAATAAAACAGAATTAGTGTTTTCTAAATCTGACTGTATATTTACTTTTCAGTGTGTTGTATATTTTCATGTTACTAATTAGCATCTTTTCCCTTGAACTTAAAGAACTCTTTTCAACATTTCTTATAAGGCAGGTCTAGTGATATGGAATGCCCTCAGCTTTTGTTTGTCTGGGAAAGTATTTCTTTTTCATTTATGAAAAACAACTTTGCCAGATACAAAGACTCTCACCACTTTGAACATATAATTCCACTTTCTTCTGGCCTATAAAGTGTTTGTTGAGATGTCAGCTGACAATCTAATGTGGGTTCCCTTCTAAGTTACAATCTTTTTTATTTTTTCCTGTTGCTACTTTTAGGCTCTGTCTTTCTGTTTTATTTTTGACTATTTCTTTATATGTCTTGGAACAGATAATTTTTAAATTAAAATAATAGGGCAATCTATTAGCTTTATGAACTTGGATATCCAAGCCTTTATCCAGGTTTGGAAAGTTCTCAACTACTATTTCTTTGAATAGACTTTCTGGCCCCTTCTCTCCCTCTTCTCCTGGAACTCAAATGATTTCGATATTAACTATTTTGATGGTTTCTCATAGAGCACATAGGCTTTCTTCATTCTTTTTCATTTTACCCCCTTGTTGTCCTCTGACTGAGATATTTCAAAGCTTCTATCCTCGAACTCACTGATTCTATCTTCTGTTTGGTCTATTCTAATGCCAATGCTCTCTTTTGCCTTTTCATTTTATTCATTGAATTTTTCAGCTCTAGGATTTCTGTTTAGTCCTTTTTTTACAATTTCTCTCTATTAAATTTCTCATTTTGTTTGTGTATTGTTTTACTGATTTTATTGAATTATCTTTCTGGTGGTCGTTTGTTTTATAGTTCATTGAATTTCCACAAAGCAGCCAGATCTTTATGTCTTTGGGTTTGTTTACTGGAGGATTATTGTGATCTCTTGGTGATGTCATGTTTCCTTGATTCCTTATATTCCTTGGGGTTTTGCATTTGAGGTAGCAGTCTCCTCCTCCAAGCTTTTCTAACTTCATTTATCTCAGGTAGGACTTTCTTAGTCCTGCTTATATCTGGCACTTTCTGTGACCTTGTTTGGATATGTCTACTCCACACTTCTCACTCCCTCTTGTGGCAGAATTTTTAAGCTTGTATCTCTTCTCTGAGCCATACAACACACCAGGCTGCTACGGAAACCTCTCCTTTCTCTCCCCGACCGTGGTGCTGCAGCTCAGGATTGTCACTATCCCCCGGCTTACAGACTGGCTTGTCTCCTGGGAACACTCCAGCTCACTCTCACTACTATCTTCCAGGAATAAAGAGCCGGTTGCACAATGTGGGGAGGTGTAGGTTTTGCCTTTGGGGTTGCCCACAGGTCAGGTTTTCACAGCAGCTTTTGGGAGGGCTTCTAGCTGGAGTCCATAATGCACTCAGCAAGCACTGTGTTCCTTTAATGCTTTCTGATATTCATATCTGCTTCTCTCCTAATCTCCTCCCTTCCCCCAGTCATGGAGCTTTCCACTTTCATACTCTGGGAGGAGGATGGGTTTCTTTAGCAGCATCCTGCAAAGCTGAAAAGCTGGGTACTCGCTCACTGCTTTCTCCACGGGAGAGATCCCTGTGACCCACAGCTCTCAGCTGCGCTGCCTTGGGTGTGGGGTGATATGATAAAGTCCCTCTTACCACTCCATTGCCTCCAAGCTTGTTTTGTTTTGTTTTGTTTTGCTACAACAGATGGCTGGAATGTTTCTTCTGTAAAACCTGGACTTCTATAAAAACTCTTTTGTTTGGGGGTGTCTGCCCAAGTCAGTGTTTTCCAGTTGGTCCCAGTCTGTGGCCAAAAGGGGCTGAAGCCGGTGTTCAGGTTCTTGCTGGTTCCACAGTCTATACCAAGGACCGTCTGCCTATTAGCCGATGCACAGGCCCCATGGCTATGGTACTGGATCTCACACCCCCCCAACTCCCACAGAGGCACTTTCGTTCATAGATGGATTCCAAATTTTAGTTTTTAGGGGGGCCAAAAAGCAGGGAGCGCTATGTTGCCATGATGCTGACATCACTAATTTTCTCTTACATTTAGGTCTTTGATCCCTTTTGAGTTGTGTGTGTGTGTCTGTGTGTGTGTGTGTGTGTGTGTGTGTGTGTGTGTCTTTAGCATGGGGTAGGGTTCAACTTCATTCTTTAGCATGTGGATATTCACTTGTCCTAGTACAATTAGTTAAAAAGATTATTTTACCCAATTGAATTATTTTGCACCCTTGATCTATAAATACACACTCATAAAAAAGTCTCTAGGACCAGTCTATGGAACTTGGATTCTGAAGGAACAGTGCACTGGGATCATCTGGCCACATGAACAGTGTTTTCTCCTGGTCATATAATTTCTCATTTATCTCTGCCTCTTTCATAGCCTAGGAAGCTGAGCTGAACAGCTAGAGGCAATATAAATATTTTTTTGTCTTGCTTTTGGGTCCCACTGCCCTGGACCCCCCTCTGGCACTTTTCAGATTCCTACACATCTTCCAAGCAGATGACACACCAAAACTAAAAGATAGAGAGAGAATGCTAGGAAGGATTGGGCAGTGAACGCAAAATCCTCCGACCACCAAATGTCCTAAACCCAGTCTATCTCTCCACCCAGTCATCTTGGCCAAGACATCCTTCTTTGTTTCACGATTACTCAGCACTGTCATCTTCTATCATTAAAGGTCTCACCTGGAATGGTGGCATCTAGGGATCTAGGGACGGGGTTTTCTCTGGCGCCATCTAAAGTGGTGGCAGAGGAAGCGAGTGCTCACAGAGGAATGAGAGCGATAGGAAGAGACCCACAAGAGTGTGGTGTCAAAAAAGAAGAGTTTAAGGGTGTAGGAAGAGTCTACAGGACCAAATACAGAGAGGAGTCAAGAAAAATAAGGACTGAAAGGTGGGAATTTGGGAATGTAAGGCCTTTGTTTATGAAAACAATTCCAATTCTCACAGAGCTGGGAGTGGCATAAAGATAGCAGTAGGCTAAGCAGTGAATGGGAAATGAGGAAAAGGAGAAACACTTATATATTTCATAAGGTAGTGGAGTGCAAGGCCATTTGATGAGAATGAAATGTGGAACTCTGAAGTTCAATCCTTGAACATGCCTTAAACAGATTCATTTTCACTTAAGGCTCAGCAGCTGAATAGAGAACAGTTACCACATGTCACCACTAGAGGCTACCCCAAAGCCACTTATTTTATTTTTGTTAATTCTCACCAGAGGATATTTTCCCCATTGACTTTAAAGAATGGGAAGGACGAAGGGGTAAGAGGGAGGGCAGTGGAGAGAGAGAAACATCGATTCGAGAGAGACACATCAATTGGTTGCCTCCTGCACATGCCCCGACACGGACCAGGGCCAGGGATCGAACCTGCAACCCAGGTAGGTGCCCTTGACTGGGAATTGAACCCAAAACCCTTCGGTGCAAGGGCCCAAGCTCTAACCACTTCACCACACTGGCTAGGGAAGCCACTTAATGTGGCTCATACCCTGTTGGGAGTAGGGGACAGAGGTTTTGAGGTCTTTGTCTAGAAAAGTAAATATATACCAAAATATAACCTTCCACCCTAATCCAGTTAATGCACATTCTACTGGTAAAAGTTTATAACTCTGTGGTTTAATTTGCATCCCTTAATTGCTAATATTCTTTTTTTTTTTCTAATAGATTTTATTTTATTTTTTTGTGGTGTTTTTTCCCCTCTTTTTTATTTTTTTTATTGATTATGTTATTACATATGTGTCCTTATCCCCACATTACCCCCTATCTCCCCCCAACTCATGCCCTCACCTCCCTGTTGTCTGTGTCCATTGGTTAGGCCTATATGCTTGCATATAAGTCCTTTGGTCGATCTCTCCCCCTTACCCCCACCCTTCCCTACCTTCCCCCTGAGGTTTGATGGTCTGATCGATGCTTCTCTGTCTCTGGATCTGTTTTTGTTCATCAGTTTATGTTGTTCATTATATTCCACAAATGAGTGAGATCGTGTGATATTTATCTTTCTCTGACTGGCTTACTTCACTTAGCATAATGCTCTCCAGTTCCATACATGCTGTTGCAAATGGTAAGAACTCCTTCTCTTTTACCGCAGCATAGTATTCCATTGTGTAGATGTACCACAGTTTTTTAATCCATTCATCTGCTTATGGGCACTTAGAATTGCTAATATTCTTGCTATACTCTGCCCTTCAGTTAAAAGACTGGGAAATGGATTGAGATACAATTATTAGTGACCAATAATTAATGATCACGTGTCAGGTACTGGGATAAGGATTTTTTATTCATTACCTTTAATTCTCACAAGAACACTGTTAGGGGGATCTGTTACATTCTTTTTGCTTTGTTATTCCTAAACTTAATTTTTTAAAAATATGTTTTATTGATTTTAAAAATATATATTTTATTGATTTTTTACAGAGAGGAAGGGAGAGGGATAGAGAGTTAGAAACATTGATGAGAGAGAAACATCCATCAGCTGCCTCCTGCACGCCTCCTACTGGGGATGTGCCCGCAACCAAGGTACATGCCCTTGACCGGAATCAAACCTGGGACCTTTCAGTCCACAGGCCTGTGCTCTGTCCACTGAGCCAAACTGGTCAGGGCCTAAAGTTAATTTTTTAATGAAAAATTGTAAATATACAGAAAGTGAGGTGGAGAGTCTAATGAATACCCACATGAGCATCACCTAGATTCAACGGTTGTTAACGTTTTGTCATATTTGCTTTGTCTACTTGTTCTTGGCTGAAGTATTTTAAAGTATGGCCATTACTCACCCCTAAATATTTCTGTAGGTATTTCTAAAAATTAAGAAAATTTCCCAAGTAATCATACCATTATTATAACAAATGAAATTAACTATAATTCTCTAATATCATCTAATACCCAATTCATATTCATATTTTGTAGTTGTTTTTTATGCTTGGTTTGTTCTGACCAGGATGTAAACAAGACCACTCTTTGCTATATCTCTTAGGTCTCTTCTAAGAGCAATTCTTCTCACACTTCTCCTTCCCCCTTTAAAAATGACATTAACATTTCAAAGAAACTGCCAGCCTCACCCTATGTGTGAATTCAGCTTTCCGTCCTTGTAGCCACCTGGTCCCCTTGGTTCTGGCCTCTCTCGGAGACTTTCCTTCAATTCTGAGAATTCTCTGATAACCTTTCAATGCATTCCTAGCCAGAATGGATTTTGTTGTTTGCAACTATAAACTATGACTAATACAGTGACCACGCAGTTGAGGACTGAAGGAGGCCAGGTGGCTGCCCCATTTCTTGCGAAAACTCAGCTGAGAAATGTGTTTCAGACACCAACCCAGGGTGATTCAGACTCCTGCCTGGGAATGTTATAAGGGAATGCTGAACATGGCCCCGTATACTAAATTGTGTGCAATTTTCCCGGAAAAGTAAAACAATAATTTAGGTCCTTTAACAGGTTTGTAAGGACTCATTAAGAAGAGAACAATGAGAAACAAATTAGGGCGAGCACAGTGCACGGGACGTGGTGGACCAAGGTGGAGGCTGCGCCTGCGCCTGGGCCCACGTCACTGGCCTGGTGGGCTGTGAGCGGTGGGTCTGGGCCGTGGCCTCAGCAGCCATGGAGGAGGTGGCTGAGACCGCTCCTCAGCAGGGCCTCCCCTCTTGGGGGCCTTCTCTCATGCCTTTGTGGAGATCAGTGTTCGGGGGCAGCCAGGTTCAGAAAGTCCTCCAGTCAGGGCCCTGGATTGGCTCCTGACCTCGACATGACTCTCAGCTCCTAGTGACCCCATTCGGAGTGCTAAACTCAGTCCCTTTCCTGGAGGCTCAAGGACTGTAGGAGCCTGTGCTGTTCCTCTCAAGCCTTTATGCTGCCTTTCCATTCTGGCCGGGGTTCTAGGAAGGCAGGGCTTCTTTGTGTACATGCACAAAGGAGAGGTCAATAAATGTCCCTTGGCATTGGGGGACTTGGCTGGTCTCCTCTTTGCTAGAGCTCTTCCTCCCACATCGCCATGTTGCTGGGCAGGTGGATTTGGTGGAAAAGCACATGTGAAGTCAGAATGTTGCTTTCAGCCTGAAGCTCTGTGGTTGGGATGACAGGGAGAGAGGACTTTGCAGGTGGGTGGGCAAGTCTCGCCTTTTTCATTTTAGAGAGCCAATTCCTGGATTTTGCCCTGACATGCACATCAGCGGCTGTCCACTTGATGGTCTGTTGATGATGGACATGGAGGATTCTGGTATAAATTTTCATCCGTGTCTAGAATCTCTTTGTCCCATATAGTTCAGGTTGCTATTTGAAGCATAAATCAGGTCAAATAACTCCACTGTTTTAAAAGTCCTTCCTGACTCACTAGGCCTTCTCGTGGTTTTGTAAAAATTCAATTTATGGGGGTGACACTGGTTAGCAAAACCATTCAGGTTTCAAGTACACAACTTAACAAAACACCATCTGCACACTGCATGGTGCACACATTGCCCCGAGCAGTCTTTTTCTGTCTCCCCATTTCCCCCCTTTTGCCCACCTCCACCTATCTTCCCACCCCCCTTTCCCTCTGGCCATCACCACACTGCTGCCTATGTCTGTGTGTTATGTATACGTGTTGTTTCTTTCGCTTAATACCTTCACCTTTTTTCATCCAGTTCCCCAATCCTCTTTCCTCTGACAACTGCCAGTCTGTTCCATGTAGCCATGCCTCTGTTTCTATTTTGTTTCTCGGTTTATTTTAATCATTAGATTCTATATATAAGTGAAATCTTATGGTACTTGTCTTTCTCTGACTGGTTTATTTCACTTAACATAATAATCTACAGGTCCATTCATGCTGTCACAAAAGGTAATATTTCCTTCTTTTATGGCCTACTAGTATTCCAATGTGTAAATGTACACAGCTTTTTCAGCCACTCTTCCATTGATGGGCACTTGGGCTGTTTCCAGATCTTGGCTATTGTAAATAACACTGCAATTAACATAGGGGTTCATATATTCTTTTGAATTAGTGTTTCAGATTTCTTAAGAATATATCCCCAGAAGTGGGATCACTGGGTCAAAAGGCAGTTCCATTTTTAATTTTTTGAAGTAACTTCATAATGTTTTCCACAGTGTCTGCACCAGTCTGCACTCCCACCAACTGTGCGTGAGGATTTCCTTTTCTCCACATCCTCTCCAGCACTTGCTGTTTGATGATTTATTGATAACCAGAGGCCTGGTGCATGAAATTCGTGCACTGGGGCAGAGGGGGAGCGTCCCTCAGCCCGACCTGCGCCATCTCGCAGTCTGGGAGCCCTTGGGGGATGTCTGACTGAAGTCTTAGGCCTGCTCCCCATGCTGCTGCAACTGTTGGACATCCTTAGCCAGCTGTGAGCCCAGCTTCTGGCTGAGTGGTGCTCCCCCTGTGGGAGCGCACTGACCACCAGGGGGCAGCTCCTGCATTGAGTGTCTGCCCTCTGATGGTCAGTGTGCATCATAGTAACTGGTCGTTTTGCCGTTTGGTCGATTTGCATATTAGCCTTTTATTAAATAGGCTAGCCATTCTGACAGATTTGAGGTGATATCTTATTGTAGTTAAAATTTGCATTTCTCTGATGATTAGTGACATTAAGCATCTTTTCATTCTATTGGCCCTCTGCATGGCGTCTTTGTAGAAGTGTCTATTCAGATCCTCGGGCCATTTTTTTTTTTAAGTTTTTTATTGATTTCTTTAGAGAAAGAAGAAGGGAGAGAGATAGAGAGATAGAAACATTGATGAGAGAAACATCATTGATTGGCTGCCTCCTGCACTTCCCTTTTTGGGGATGGAGCTGCAACCCTGGGCATGTGCACTGACCAGGAATCTAACCGCGATCTCTTGGTTCCTGGTTCAACACTCAACTACTGAGCGACACTGGCCAGGCCCTTTGCCTATTTTAAAATTGGGTTGTTTTTCTTCTTGGTGTTGAGTTGTATAAGTTCTTTATATATTTTGAAAATTAACCCCTTAGCAGATGTATCACTGGCAAATATATTTTCCCATTCAGTGGGTTCCCTTTTCATTTTGTTGATGGTTTCTTTTGCTGTGCAAAAGGTTTTAAGTTTGATGTAGTCCTGTTTTTCTTCCCTTTGTTTCCCTTGTCCAAGGAGATATGTTGGCAAAATACTGCTAAGAGAAATGTCTGATATTTTACTGCCTAGGTTTTCTTCTAGAATTTTTATGGCTTTGCAACTTACATTTAATTATGTTATCCATTTTGAGTTTATTCTTGCATATTGTCTAAGTTGGTGGTGTAGTTTCATTTTTTTTTGCATGTATCTTTCCAATTTTTTCAAAACTATTTATTGAAGAGACTGTTTTGACCTCATTGAATGTTCTTGCTTCTTTTGTCAAATATTAATTGACCATGAAGGCGTGGGCTGATTTCTGTGCTGTCTATTCTGTTCCATTGATCTATGTGCCTATTCTTGTGCCAGTACTACGCTGTTTTGATTACTATGACCTTGTAGTAAAGTTTGATATAATGTAGTGTGATACCTCCAACTTTGTATTTGTTTCTCAAGATTGCTGAAGCTATTTGAGTTGTGTGTGTGTGTGTGTGTGTGTGTGTGTGGTTCCATATAAATTTTTTGGAATATTTGATATATATATATCTTACAGGAATTATATTGAATCTGTAGATTGATTTGAGTATTATGGACATTTTAATAATGTTAATTTTTCCTATCCATGAACACCGTATATGCTTCCAGTTATTTGTATCTTCTCAATTTCATTCTTCAGTATCTTATAATTTTTTGAGTATAAGTCTTTTACCTCCTTGGTTAAATTTATTCCTAGGTACCTTATTTCTCTTTTAAAATCTAATTTAATTTATTTTTAAAAATATTTATTGTTGAAAATATTACATATGCCCCTCTGTTTCCCCATTTACCCCCTCCAGTCTACCCCTACCCCCCACCCCAGGCCCTCACCACCCCACTATCTGCGTCCATGGGTTATGCATATATGCATACAAGGTCTTTGGTTGATTACCTTTCACCCACCCATCCTCCCTCACCTTCCCCCTGAGATTCTGCACTCTATTCCATGCTTCCGTGTCTCTGGATCTGCTTTGTTCATCAGTTTATTTTATTACTGAGATTCCATATATGAGTGAGATCATATACTTGCCTTGCTCTGACTGGCTTCTTTTGCTAAGCATAATACTCTCCAGGTCCCTCCATGTTGTCTCAAAGGGTAAGAGATTCTTCTTTTTTACAGCTGCATAGTATTCCATGGTATAAATGTATGACAGCTTTCTTATCTACTCCTCTACTGATGCACACTTGGGCTGTTTCCAGATCTTAGCTATTGTAAATTGTGCTGCTATGAACATAGGGATGCATACATTCTTTCTGATTAGTGTTTTGGGTTTCTTAGGATATATTCCTAGAAGTGGGATCACTAGGTCAAATGGCAGTTCCATACTTAATTTTTTGAGGAAACTCCATACTGTTTTCCATAATGGCTGCACCAGTTGGCATTCCCACCAGCAGTGTACTAGGGTTCCCTTTTCTCTACATCCCATCATTTGTTGATTTGTTGATGACAGCCCTTCTGACAGGTGTGAGGTGATACCTCATTGTCATTTTAATTTGCATCTCTCTGATGACAGTGACTTTGAGCATTTTTTCATATGTCTCTTGGACATCTATATGTCCACTTTGGAAAAGTGTCTATTTAAAAAAGTGTCAATTTGCCCATTTTTTTTATTGGATTGTTTCTCTCCCTTTTGTTAAGTTGTATGAGTTCCTTATATATTTTGGATATTAACCCTTTATCAGATGTATCATTGCCAAATATTTTCTCCCCTACAGTGGGTTCCATTTTCTTTTTGTTGATTTTATTTATTTATTTATTTTGCTGTGCAGAAGATTTCATTTTGATGTAGTCCCATTTATTTATTTTCTTCTTAGTTCCCTTTGCCCTAGGAGATGTATTCATAAACATATTGCTATGAGAGATGTCTGAGATTTTTCTGCCTATGGTTTCTTCTAGAATTTTTATGGTTTCCCAAGTTACATTTAGGTCTTTTTTCTATTTTGAGTTTATTCTTGTGTATGGTATGAGTTGGTGGTCTAGTTTTATTTTTTATTTTTTGCATATATATGACTTAGGTACTTTATTTCTTTTGTTGGAATAGTAAATGAGATTATTTTCTTACTCTCTTTTTCTGACATTTCATGATTAGTGTATAAAAATGCCACCGATTTCTGAATATTTATTTTGTATCCTGCTATTTTACTGAATTCATTTATTAGACTTAGTAGATTTTTGGTGGAGTCTTTAGGATATTCTATGTATAATATCATGTCATCTGTGAATAATGACAGTTTTATTTCCTCCTTTCCAATTTGGATGTCTTTTATTTCTTCATGTCTGATTGCTGTGGCTAGGACTTCCAGTACAATGTTGATTAAGAGTGGAAAAAGGGGACATCTCTGTCTTGTTCTTGATCTTAAGGGAGATGCTTTTAGTTTTTGGCCATTGAGTGTGATGTTGGTTGTGAGTTTGTCATATATGGCCTTTATTATGCTGAGGTATGATCCCTCTATTCCCACTTTGCTAAGAGTTTTATTTCATTATAAATGGATGCTGGATTTTATTCAATGCTTTTCTGCATCTATTGATATGATTATGTGATTTTTATCCTTCATTTTATTTATGTGCTGTATCATGTTTATTGATTGGCAAATATTGTACCAACCTTGCATCCCCTGAATAAATCCCACTTGATCACGGTGTATCTTTTTATGTTGTTGCTGGATCCAGTTTTTTAATATTTTGTTGAAGATTTTAGCATCTATGTTTATCAGAGATATTGGCCTATAATTTTCTTTCTTTGAAGTGTTATATCTGGTTTTGGAATTAGGACAATGCTGGCTTTATAAAAAGAGCTTAGAGTCTTTCCTCCTCTTGAATTTTTTGAAATAGTTTGAGAAGGGTAGATGTTAGGTCTTCTTTGAATGTTTGGTAAAATTTGCCCGTGAAGCCATCTGGTCCAGGACTTTTGCTTGTTGAGAGTTTTTTTTAAATTTTATTTATTATTGCTGCTTCTCATTGTTAACTTACTCATTGTTTAATAACATGCTATTTAGCCTTCATGTGTTTGAATGTTTTGGTTGTTTGTGTTTTTTTTTTAGTTGATTTCTAGTTTTTTACCATTGTGGTCAGAGAAGATGCTTTACATGATTTCAGTCTTCTCAAAGTTGTTGACTTATTTTGTGTCCTAATATGTGCACTTAAGAAGAATGTATATTTTGCTGCTTTGGGATGAAATATTCTGTAAATATCAATTAAATCCATTCTATCCAGCATGCCATTTAAGGCTGCTGCTGTCTTGTTGATTTTTTGTCTGGAAGATCTATACATTAATGACAGTGAGGTATTAAAATTCCCTACTATGACTGTATTGCTGTTGTTCTGTCCCTTAATATCCACCAAGATTTTCTTTATATATTTATGAGCTTCTATATTGGGTGCAAGGCTTTCTAGTATGTTCTCTTGTTGGATCGATCCCTTTAGCATTATGTAGTGACTTTCTTTGTCTATTTTATGGTTGTTATTTTTTTTGAAGCCTATTTGTCAGATATAAGTATTGCTATCCCAGCTTCTTTTTCATTTCCAGTTGCATTGAATACTTTTTTCCCATCGCTTCACATTTAGTGTGTGTGTATCTTTTGTTCTGAGGTGGATGCCTTGTAGACAGCATGTTTTCTTTTATATACATATTATTGCTTTTTTACAGAGAGGAAGGGAGAGGGATAGAGAAACATTGATGAGAGAGAAACATCGATCAGCTGCCTCCTGCACACCCCCTACTGGGGATATGCCCGCAACCAAGGTACATGCCCTTGACTGGAATCGAACCTGGGACCCTTCAGTCCCCAGGCCAATGCTCTATCCACTGAGCCAAACTGGCTAGGGCTAGACAGCATGTTTTCTTATCCACTCAGCTACCCTATGTCTTTTGAGTGGATCATTTAATCCTTTTACATTTAAGGTTATTATTGATAGGTAGTTATTTCTTACCATTTTATTTTTTATACCTATGTTCCCTTCTCTCTTGATTTCTTTGTTCTTTCTTCTTCCTAAAGCAAGGCTCTTAACATTTCTTGCAATACTGGTTTGGTTTGGTGGTAATGAACTTTCTACCTTTTTTTTTGTCTGGCAAGCTCTTTTTTTTTTGCCCTCAATTCTAAATGATAGCCTTGCTGGATAGAGTAATTTTAGTTGTAGGTCCATCACTTTGAATATTTCATGCAATCCCTTTTGGCCTGAAGTGTTTCTATTGATAGCTTTGTGGGAGCTCCTTTGTAGGTAGATAATTGCTTTTTACTTGCTGATGTTAAGATTCTCTTTTTGTCTTTAATCTTTGCCATTTTTATTATGATGTGTCTTGGGGTAGGATTATTTGAGTTCATCTTGATTGGGGCTCTCTGTGCTTCTTGAACTTGTGTGAATTTTTCTTTCACCAGGTTAGGGTAGTTTTCAGCCATTATTTCTTCAAAAATTTTCTCTATCTCTTGTTTACTCTCTTCTCTTTCTGGTACCCTTATGATGCAGATGTTGTTATGCTTGAGGTCCCTTATTCTTTCCTCATTTTTAAAAATTCTCTCTCTTTTTTCTTTTTGATGGTCTGCTTGGTGCTTAGTGTTATTCTGTTTTCTAAATTGCTGATTCAATCCTCTGCTTCATTTAACCTGCTACTGATTCCTTCTAGTGTATTCTTCATTTTAGATATTGTATTCTTCATTTCTGACTAGTTCGTTTTTATGGTTTCTGTGTCCTTTATAATGCTTACTATCTCTTTGTTTAAGTTCTCACTGAGACCATTCATTCTTCCTCTAAGTTCCTTGAGGATCCATATGATCATTGCTTTAAATTCTGCATTTGGCATTTTGTTTGCTTCCATTTCATTTAATTCTTTTTCTGGGTTTTTCTCTTGTTATTTCATGTGGGGCATATTTCTTTGTCTCCTCATTTTGTTTCTCTGTATTAGTTAGATTTGCTATGACTCCCAAACTTGTTATGATAGTTTTATGATAATGTTGTCTTGTTGGGTTCAGTGGTACAATCTTCCAGATCACCTGAGCTCCATGCTCTGGGAATGTTTCTTGTAGGTTATGTGCACTCTCATGTTGTAATTGAGTCTTGAATGCTGTTGGCACTTTCATGGCTGACTATAAGGATAAATCTTAATCACCGTGTATGAGATGCTGTACAGGGGCTGCCCCCTGAGGCAGAGTTGTGCCCAGCTGTGTCTGGTGCCTGCCAGAATCCCCCTTTGCTGCTAGTGTGGCTAGTTGGGTCGAGCTCTGGTGTGGTCTGAAGCCCACCACTGGTTATGTTGGTTCTCGGTTTACTTGGTTGGGGTTCAGGTACAAGTTGATGTAAGACACTGTGTGTAACCAGCCTTGGGCTATCTGGAGCTACTGTGCTGCTCACTGTTTGCGACTCTATCTCCTGGGACTGGGTGTGCTTGGGAAGGGCCGGTCGGTGTATAATGGTCAGCTTCCTCCAGCCTAGGGCTGGGGCAGACCTGTAAAAGGACTGAGGCTTTCTGAGGACCGCCTCCACCTATCAGCTACTTCACCTCCCCGCAAGGTTGCCTGGTCTTCCTCCACAGCCTTCCAAAGAAAGATTGTAGAGTGGGTCCAGGCTGGCCGCAACTCACAGACACTTGCACAGGATGCAAGCTCCCTAGAAAGGGGCAACCAGGGTCAGCAGGAGAGGGCTAGTGGGTTCCCTACACGGGGGTCACATGACCAGGCACTCAGTGAGGAGAATGTGGCCAAACCACTCCTTCTCTACCAGTGTCTCCCACTCTAGTTTCCCCAGGAGGGGCGTGCCACAGGTTCAGGTGGGGTCAGCCAGCTGTCTCCTCTGCAGGAGCAAGCTCAGCCAGGCAGAGCCTCCAGGCTCAGGAGGACAGATGAAAAGTCTCCTGCTGGGGTGATGCTGGCCCAGCCCACAGGAGGAGGCTAAGCTCTTTATCTGTTCCCAGACAATAGCCTTGGAGGGATTCTCACTCTGAATGTCCAGCTCTGAGTGGTTCTCCCTTTCTGTGGAACTGAGCTCAGGGAGGGGTGGGGTATTTGGGACTTAGGGGGCAGATCCAAACTGTCTCCCGTTGGGGGTGGTGCCCATAACCTATAGGAGGGGTATGGGTATTTCTTCTCCTTCCTGGGATAGTGCAGGCTGAGCTTGCAGGGAGATAGAAATGGCCCCCTGCGATGTAGCCACACAACCCAGCATCTGCCTGTCTGATTCCCAGACAAATGCTTCCCTGGCAGACATGCTCTCCAAGTCCCTGCTCTGCATGGCGCTCTGGTCTCTCTGCATGGCTGACCTCAGCAGGACAGGGCGGGCCAAGTGATTCAGCAGGTTGGGGATGGGCGATGCCAGCTGCGCACTGGAGGTGGGAAAGTCCAGTTCCCTCTCCAAAGCCACAAGGTTTAGTCACTCTCTGAGTCTCTGCCAAGAGCCTCCACACAAAAAGAGGGCCCCAAAGGTCGCTCCTGAGTGCAGCCAGAACACTTCTCTGTTGGACCCGACCATGGCAGAGTGGCCTTGCCAGCAGTTGGAGACCAGGCAGTGTACTACCCAGGCTGGTGCTGTAACAGTAGGAATGCTCATCCCTGGGAAGGTGATGTATGGTCTGTAGCAGACTTCTCTCGCAGTGGGACAGATGTTCACTACCAGATGTTATGTGGGCTCCTCTTCCCACCTCTGTTGCTCTGGGCTGAGGATTCCTGCATGGGGTTGAGACCTCCAAGCTCCTAGGGAGAGGGACTTTTGCAGCCAAGATGTCCCTCCACCTTCTCAGCTGCAGCACCTGGGTGTGGGCACTAACCCTTTTCACTTCTCCACCCTTCTTATCAGTCTCTATGTGGCTTTTTCTGTAAATTCTTGGTTATAATATTTCAATTCAGCTAGCCTTCAGTTGGTTATTCAAGTAGATTGCTCTATAATTTAGCTGTAAGTCAGGCTTGGGGCAGGAGCAGGTGAATGTAGCTTCCATCTACTCTGCAGCATCTTGGAATCCTTCCCATGGCTTTTCATAAAAGCCGGTGTGGGCTGGCCTCTTTCTACTGCTCTGCTGCCATGTCTCACCTTTCACCTTCGTGCTCAGGACTCTCCAGCCACACTGGCTCCTTCCTACCCTTTGAACACTTCAGACCTCAGGATGTTTGCACTTGCTGTTCTTTGTGCCTTAAATAACATCCTCAGGCCATCTCACATCCCATTACTTCTTGTCATTCAGGTCTCAACTCAAATTTCACTTCCTCTCTGACCACCACCTTTAACTTAGCCATCCTTTCCTCTATCATCATTTTTCCCTTTGCTCAGTTTCATTATCTTTACAATACTTATATTTTTCTAAAATTCTTTTATTCTTTTTTTTTTGTATACCTAGAACCATGCCTGGTGCATAGTTTTGTTCAATAAATGAATGAAAGGGAGAATAGTGGGACATGTTTGTAATGTCTACAGGCATATTAAAAAAAAAGTAATTTGAATTTTGGGTCCTACATCTAATATTTATGCTAGTTTACTATAACTTTATAATTTAAATTTCCTATAGAATGAAAATGTTTAGTGCATGCCAAATTGAATAACTCATTATTTATTTAAGACAATGATCAGATTTATTCAATGAAGGAATGAGTAAAAGGTGGTGCTCCAGGAAAAGTGTCCCATTTGATCCTGTGGCATCTGTACCTTCTGGCACAATGCTGGGTACACAGACCCAAGGAAAACATGATCGATCCGGTGAACTTGAAGGGAAAGTGCTGCTCTGTTGGTTTCTCTCCTCCATGTGGAACAGAAGATTTCCCAAGTCACAGATTGCTCCCCAAAGTCCAAAGAAGCAAGACTTTCAGATGGTTTTCTTCTTGGAATCTCACACTTCTCTGTAAGTTCAGAGAGCTGAGAACTAGGGTCAAGATCATGATCATAACTGGCCCAGACTTCCCACAGAACAGAGGGAACCGTTCCTTCCAGCCCTGCAGGAGCGTTTCATGGCTGACCCATCATCCCTCCACTCTTGAGTTAGCAGGTCTGAAGGGGGCCCCTAATGGTCTCTGTCTCGATGGATTTTCTAGCCAGCTCTCATCCCCTGAACTAAACGAGCCACTTTTTGAATCACTTTTAAGAAAATTACACCTCCTGAGCTGATTCCCCCCTTCACCCAACATCCTTTAGGCAGTTTCTCTTCTCCCAGGTGTGTGCTCAAGAAATCTCTATATCTTGATTGCTGGCACAATGTTAAACAGAATCAGACAGAGAAAATGCTGGGGGTGAAGGAGTGGAAAAAAACAGCCTTTGTCCTCAATCAACTGTAAACGCCCCTTATCCTTTTAGTGAAATTCAATCTTTTTCAACTTATAACTTTTTATAACTTCTAGCTTATAGATTTTTATAGGTTCTTGGGAGGCAATTTTCCATGGGTCCCTTGCATTTCTGCATGTCTTGTGAGCAGAGGCAATGATGGTCTTTGTTCTGGATGAGTGTTCAGGGATGTTTGTATAGCAAACAACCTTGATAGATAGAAAAAGTGTTTCCCTCTGAGACACAAGGCAGATTTGTTTCCTGACCAGTATAATAATGCCCTTATTCAGGGCAAAGGCTGGGCAGCTTTGCCACCAGTCCCCTTATCATATTGGGAGTTTCCTAAAGTACAGGGCTCCTGCGCTGTGACAAAGGCCACTGCATGCTCACCACCTGCCTGGGATGCTCCCCTCACCCTGAACTTGGGGGCCCGAGGAACTGACGTGAGGCTCATGCTGCCTGCTGTGTAAAGTCCTGTGTCTCTGAACCAGCAGTTTCCTGTCTTCTGCCTACATCCATGAAACTGTGGCAGCCACCTTATGTGGCAAGCGGGGTAGAATCTCAGAGCCTTCTTGACCCTCCTCTCATCTGTACCCAGCAACTTAATTGTAAGCCTGTTTCACTAGTACACATTGTACAGTAAACTGTACTGAATTTCAAGGAAATGTGTCTCGTCTCCACAAGAGCAGGCAGGCAGGTTGCCCTCTCCTGATTACCTAATAAGTACGTGGCACGTGGCCAGTGCTCCGTGGCTCCTTGCTGGCAGGTCCCCTTTGGAAGGCCTGCAGCTGGGGGTGTGCCTCCCCTCTGTCCACACGAGCCATCTCTGAATAGACTCCATAGCGGTGGTGGGTGTCCTAGTTTCCAGGGGTCTCTGAGTTTAACCTTAGGCCATTTCCTGCACTGCCTGCTGGCATTTCCACCACTCAGCGGCGAGCCAGGTGGTGCCAGGAAGAATGGCAAGAGGGAGCTGTTAGTAGGAGCAGCCCCAGGTGAATCCACAGGGAGGCTAGGACATGAGTCAGTGAGGCGAAGGCTGGAGGGGACCCCCCCCCCCACCCCAGGTTAAGGGCTAAGTGTCTGGATGTCTGGGAGTCCACTCTGCCAATGAAACAGAAGCTCTTTGCCCTGAGCGTGGAGAATAGGAGACCTGGTATCCAGGCCAACTCTGGGTCAATTCGTGTCCCTCAGCGGGTGACACCGCTGCCGTGAAGCGGAAATGAACCAACACAAGGAGACCACCAAGCCGGTCTCTGAATCAGGATTGGCAGCTTCTCTTTCCCCTGTGCATTGTGCCACACTCTATGAAGCTATAGATGGAAGAGGCAATAATCATGGTTTTGTTTAAAAAAATAATAGCAACCTCCCTCCCCTCCCCCAAAACAACCACACAACTACGACTTAATATACTCATGCAAACAAGGAGAGCCAGGCTGTGGAGGGATGGGCCTGGGTTCTGGAGCCAGAAGTTACTGAGTGTGGGTCTTGGCTCTGCCACCTGTGAGCAGAGGGTGCCCATCTCCTCACCTGTGGAATGGACTGTCCTTCCAATGACACTGGCCGCCATGTATGTGAGAGCACTCGGACCCTTGGAGTGGGCATACGCAGGGAGCTTGGGGACGTGGAGGGAGGGGATGTTACCCCTCAGGGGGTGGCCAGGGGACACTAATGATGTCACTTCCTGAAAATCTACCCCTAAAATGACAGCCATTCTTCCTGGCTCTGAGTCACCATAACATTAACAGTAAAAGCCATGATTTAGTAGGCATGAATCATGAGCCAGATGTTGCACACATATGTGATGTTATTTCTAATCTTGAATCATTATGATATTAATATTTACAATTCTGACCTGCCCGAATATTTCAAATGAAGAAACCATTTCTCAAGGAACTTGCAGTGCATGGCCAAGGACACTCAGTGAACTTAGTGCTGGAGTCACACCTCGCAACTGTCCTGTGAGGTTGTTTTATTATTGGCGTGTACCAGTGGGAGGTAGTGTGGCTTACGGAGGACAGCGGCAGCACCAGTGTGCAGGCAGATGTGGAGGGAACCGAACACCTCTGCTGTGAGGACCCCGAGGTGGCAAGGTGCTTGCTGGTGTTCCTGCTCCATGTAGGTGGGGCTGTGGATGCTGGAGGGGTGGCCAGTGTCCCAGGAAAGACTGGCCTTGACCCTGTGGCCATAGTAATGGCATCATTTTGCTGAATGTGTCCTGTGGGCCAACCCTGGTCTGGCCCTGCCTCTCTCCCTGACTTGGAGCTGGCCGGGAGCATGGTGGCCTGTTGTTTGGGCCCCTCTCACAGAGCTCTCGATCCCACCATCCTCTGCTCCTCAGCCCAGACAGCTCCACAGCCGTGTTGTGTATCTATTCGTCCCAGGAGCTCAGGGTGGGGAAGCCAACCAGCCTGCAGGCAGCGAGCACCATGCAGATGGAGCTGCCCTGGGTCTGACAGATGTGGGCTTCTCCTGTCTGGCTCCCTTCCTCTTTAAAGAGCCCTTGGAAAATTGTCTGCTAAGAGTCAATTGGGGGCAAAGAGTTTGGTTTGCTCCAAGAGGTGCCTCTGTTTTGTGGCAGAAAGTTGAGCCGCAGACGTGGAAGAACAGAAATTCTGAACGTCACATCTTTCCTTAGATGTGGCTGGTGTCCCCGAGTGAGCCGGGGACAGTGCACTGTCAGGGGCTGACTCCTGCTCCCTCCTACGCTGTGGGTCGCCTCACTTGCCCTCACAATAGGACACAGGCCCTCGTGGAGAAGGAGCCTTCTGGGCACAGTCGTGGCATCTCAGCCTCCAGACAGGATGCACTGGATTCACTTCATGGGGCAGCTCCATATGATTGGCAGTGTCTGGCTGGAGCACTGAGGTCGCAAGGTCACCCCTGGGCGGGGACTCATGAGTCTCATCTGCAGCTGGCAGAGAAAGGAGGTGGGTGGTACAGGCCTGCTCCCTGGGCCACTGTCTGCACTGGCTGAGCTGCAGGTCAGGCTGTGTGTGACAGAGACCCGAAGCACAGTGCCTTACACACGGAGAAGCGAATGGCTCTCTCAGAGCAGCCCAAGCCGGTGTGGTGGCAGCTCTGCAGAGCCATCGGGGCCGATGGTCATCATTCATGCCGCCACGCCTTTCCCGGGCATTGCCCTCGGCTCACTGCCAGAGGCTCGCTGCCAGGTCCACTCCGCCTGGGCTCACGCCGGACACTGTGCAAAACTATGTGATGCCTTTGAACGGAGCGGTCCTGTGGCAGAATGTCTCTGATGTAAGAACCTGAGGAAAGATGATTAGCGGGCATCGGCAGTGCCAGAGGGCTTTGTTTAAACAGAACCCCACCCAGATGAAGGGAATCAGAACCTTTTCCGGTGCCTCCGGAAACAGAGTGGTAAAAGGCAGAACAACAGCTGTGAATAAAATGCATTTTAATTTACTTTGTGTTCACCCAGCTGGGTCTGGAGACTGAATATTTGCATTGTGCCATACTCTATGACGCTATAGATGGAAGAGGCAATAATCATGGTTTTGTTTAAAAAAATAATAGCAACCTCCCTCCCCTCCCCCAAAACAACCACACAACTACGACTTAATATACTCATGCAAACAAGGAGAGCCAGGCTGTGGAGGGATGGGCCTGGGTTCTGGAGCCAGAAGTTACTGAGTGTGGGTCTTGGCTCTGCCACCTGTGAGCAGAGGGTGCCCATCTCCTCACCTGTGGAATGGGCTGTCCTTCCAATGACACTGGCCGCCGTGTATGTGAGAGCACTCGGACCCTTGGGGTTCAGGAGTGGGCATACTGCAGGGAGCTTGGGTAAGTGGAGGGAGGGGATGTTACCCCTCAGGGGGTGGCCAGGGGACACTAATGATGTCACTTCCCGAAAATCTACCATTGAAATGATAGCCATTCTTCCTGGCTCTGAGTCACCATAACATTAACAGTAAAAGCCATGATTTAGTAGGCATGAATCATGAGCCAGATGTTGCACACATACGTGATGGAGGAGAAACACTCCATCAATCAGCCAGAGTCTTGGTCTCTTCTGCTCATCAGAGAGGTTGTAATGGAGAGGCCAGGTGGTGACTCACAGGCTGGGTTTTAAATTCTAGTGTTCAAATTGCTACGTGTTTGGGCAAATGGCAAGTGCTTGCTCTCTGTACCTTATGTTCCCTGCAGGTCTATAGGAGAATTCAATGAAATGCAAGTACCTAGTCTCACGTGGTGTGGCAGTAAGTGTTCAACTAACCGCCACTGTTGTCTCAACAGAAAAAGCTCTGGGGCTCAACCTTTTCTACCTCCTGCAGGTCCAGCAGCCGCAGCCAGTGCTGGCCTTCCTAAAGGAGACCCAGAAGCCCGTGGGAAATACTCTGTGACTCTAAGAAAACTTCACTCATTTTTAGTAATTTGGTAACACATATTTGTTTTATTGTCATTTAAAAACTTTAAGATTCACAAATAAGTGCATATAAAGATGTCCAACTTCAGTCACCATTAGGAAAATGCAAATTCAAATCATGGTGATATATCAGGACACACCTATCAGAATGCCTAAAACAGAAAATAGTGATAACACCAAGTGCTGGCGAAGATGCAGACAAACTGAATCACTCATGCATTGCCGGTGCAAATGCGAACGGCGCAGTCCCCTAGGAAACAGTTTGGTAGTTTGTCTTAAGGCTTAAAAGGGACTCGGAGAATGTACAACCTGGATGAGTCGCAAGGGAATTATTCTCAGTGAAAACAACCAATCTCAAATGTTACATAGCATATGATTCCATTTATATAACACTCTTGAAATAACAAAACTACACAGATGGAGAACAGGTTTGCTGGTTGCCAGGGGTTAGAGATGGAAGGAAAAGGAAATCACTGCAGAGGCCACACACAGGAGCCTTGATTGTGTGGTGGTTACATTAAGCTACACATGTTAAAATTACATGGACTCACACACACACACACATACACACACATGTACCACTGGTAAAATCTGAATAAACTCTGGATTGTACCAATGTCAATTTCCTGGTTTTTATCTTGTGTTGTAGGTGTGCAAGATGTTAAACTTTGGGGGAGGCTGGGAAAAGCTACATGGGACTTCCCTGTACATTTTTTTTTTTTGCAATTTCTCGTGAATCTATGAATATTCAAAATAAAAAGTTGGAAGACACCTTATAATGTCAGAAAGCAAGGAAGTGCTAAAAAACATACATACTTTGATGGCAGAAGCCAACAGAAAGCTCTCAATGTCCAAAACGGGAACAATTTGAGCAATAAAATAGTGTTGGCTTATGACCCAAAATATAAAATGAATATCCATGAGATCATACTAACATAAATAAATTATTGAAAAGATAAATAAGTGGGGGAGAAAAAAACAAATCTCTCTTTCAGGAGAATTCTAAATAATTCATGTAGACACTTCACCCTGAAGGAGTTGGAGTGCAATTCTCCGTTCCTTAAGAAGGTTGGAATTTGCATAGTGACTTCCTTCCAAGGAGGATAGCATGGGACAGGAGAAGAGGAGTAAGTAACTTTGCAGAGGAGAAAAGCGACAAACACTCGCTCAGCCAGGTGATCAAGGTCAGCACGGACAGTGATGAGTCATGCATTATGCACCCTTGCGGTGACGCGATGAGAATGCCCTGTCCCTCTGTGTTCTTTATCTCCCCAACCCCCATTCTAGCCCCAGCCTAATCATGAGAAAACCAGACAAGCTCCAACAGAGGGACACCTTACAAAGTATTGACTGATATTCCAAAACTCCAAAGGAAACAAGAAAATGTCTGAGAAACTGTCACGGCCAAGAGGAGCCTACGGAGACCTGACAATGAAATGTAATGTGGATCCTGGAACAGAAAGAAGACATCAGGGGAAAACTAAGGAAATCTGCATGAATAAGGAACTTTAGTGAATAAAACTGTACCCATATTGGTTCATTAGTTATGACAGAGGCACCACACCAATGTAAGAGGTTAATAGTGGGGAAAACTGGGCTGGGGACATGGGAATTCTCTGTACTATCTCCTCAATGTTTTTATAAATCTAAAGCTGTTCTCAAAAAAGTAAAGTCTGTTAGCAAATAAAAAGAAATGAAAGATTTGGTGTACATCATTTTTGAGGGGTTACTGGGAAGCAGGCACTTTCAAAAGGATTTCATGGTTAAAGCCATCCTGACGGGGGCTATGTTATTATTAGCTGCTTTTCACTGATGGAGGCCCTGAAACTCAGCGAGGTCAGTTTTCTAGGGCCCCAAACTGAGAAGCACTGAGCTGGGATGTGTTTTCAGGCCTTCAGACTTTGATCCTGTGACTCTTCCCATGATGCCACCCAAGGACCTTTGAGAAGATGGTTATCCAATCCGGAGGGGCGACCAGTTAACCAGGATGCTCCATTAACCAGAGCTCCTCCTCCTCGGCCATCATAACTTTGTCCTCCCCATAGGACTCAGCATCGTTCCCTGAGCCTTACATATGCAGGTTCTATTTTCACAGCCATTCAGGACTGTAGGGATTGTTTGCTCCTTGTTAGGGACGGAGAGACTGAGGCTCAGAGAGGTGAAGGAACCTGTTCAAGGTCAAGCAGCTAGTGGTGGGTCAGGATTCAAGTGCAAAGCTTGCACTCCTCCCACTGCATCATGCTTCTCCTTAAGTGACCAGCATGGCCCCACTGAGGAATTTCACACAATCACAGATACAGCCATGATTCTTTGGTCTTTCCTCTGACTGTTCTTTGCTTTGTGGGAGCAAGTAGTGAGGAAGAAGGCAGTTTCATCTAGTGAGGAAATTCTTTGGATAATTTCCATAGAGGGGATGAGTCATGGGGACTGGTCACTGCATTCACAGGACACATGGTAGAATCCACCCTATAAACCAAGCTGGCAAAACACTGCATACCAATCCCACCATCTCCACGCCTGCTCCCACAGCAGCCGTAATTAATCAAACTTGAGCTCTTGCCTGCTGAGCCTGCACTCAGCCTGACAACTATATCAGCGGGCGCCCCTGGCAGCCACCACTGAGCCCAGGCCTGACCTGGGACAAAAGCACTCTGCCTTCCCAGCGATGGGTGCTGCCACACTTGCAGGATTTGAACACAGAGTGAGATGTGCACAGGCTGGTTACTGCCTGTGCAGCGCGTGCTACAGTCACAACACAAAATGATCTCTGCAGTCTTTCAGTAGGGTGTATGGTCACAACCACATTCTTGATGCCACATGTCCACGCTCTCGGGAGGGACGAACACCGTGGAGCTGCTGAGTGCCTGAGGGGCAATGCCATGATGTTCCTGTGCCAGGAATGAAAAGGTGAAACCACAGGGCAGGATGCCAGGAGCTCTGTAGGCAGGCCACCCACGGGGAGTGACAGGTTGATCCCTGGGAGAAGATCCTGGCAGCTGCAAGAAGTGACAGCGGCAGGATGAGGCTTTACATTTTGTTCCAGATTGTGATCCAATACTTGTGACATCAATGGCAACAACGACAAGAGAAAGCAATGGCCACAGGCTTAGGAACAAGAGGAAAATTACCTTGTGATCCTGGGACACTTGATGACTGTATCTGGACCTGGGATCAATATCAAAGAGGAGTCCGCAGAGTTAATCACAGCTGATCCCATTCTTCTGAAATATGAAGCCAAATTGCCTGAGACTAGTATTTATGAGAATTTGCCAAACTCTGATAAAAGCTTAAAAAATCATTATGTCACAATACTTTTAAATAGCTCACAATTTGTGCATTAGCTTAACTTATATTTGCTAACATTTTGGTTTTCCTTTGTTGCCATGTTTCCCTTGGGAGTCAGAAAGCCCAGCCCCGATTCCTATCAGTGTGTCCCTGGACACGTCACCTGGCCTCTCTCAGCTTGTTTCCTTGTCTGAAAAATGGAGGTGAAACTATAGCAGCCTCATAATGTTGAGGGTTAAGTGAATTAATAAAAGCACTTGTAGATAGTAAGAGCTTTATAAATATTAGCTGTTACTCCTACAGCCAAATGGGCAAATGCACAGCTCTCCCCCATTCCTAGATACGAGGTGTGGAAACTGCACAGGCGATCTCCATGCAGCCAGACAGGAGGCGATGCGCAGGAGGCACCTGGAGCCGCTCTCCTCCGGGGACAGCGTAGGGCTCGGCCTGTCCTGCGTCCTTTCTTATAGGCGGCTGAATGCTCCTAGGAGGCCAGCAGCCCAAGGGGCCTTTCACTGTAGCAGTGATAACTGTAGAGAAAGTAGTGTTCAGACCGCAGGAGAAAATGCAGGTACCCGCCTCGTCCAATAAACCAAGCTGGCAAAACACTGCCAGGAGCCAATGTTTACAGGGAAATGCATAGGGAGGAGCCATCAAGACCTTGGGGGTTGTGTTTTTAGGAGCGAACTCTAATTTAATGAGCAGATATGTGTTAACATTTGGATTTTATTTCTGCATTCAGAAATGAAAATAGATTAAAATTTGATAGCATGGGCACTAATAACTCATTTTTATCCTGTGGAACAGTGATGGCGAACCTATGACACGCGTGTCAGGTGACACGCGAACTCATTTTTTTGGTTGATTTTTCTTTGTTAAATGGCATTTAAATATATAAAATAAATATCAAAAATATAAGTCTTTGTTTTACTATGGTTGCAAATATCAAAAATTTTCTATATGAGACACGGCACCAGAGTTAAGTTAGGGTTTTTCAAAATGCTGACATGCCGAGCTCAAAAGGTTCGCCATCACTGCTGTGGAAACACACACACACCACGTGCAAAATTAAGACAATTTCCAAATCATTTTGCTGCCTCTGCTCGTGAGAGAGCTCTTCCTGGGCCACACCCCGCGGTCACGGACCCCACGTTCACACTGTGACAGTGACCCAACCTACAGGCCTCCGAAGCCAGGGGGACGGCTGCAGTGCATTTTGCTGCGCAGGCTGAGCTGTGGTCTGGAGCGTTTCGCTGCGGCCTGCCATCTGCCGCCTGCTGGTGTGTTTGCCTTCCTCTGGTCAGCTCTGTGCCCGGGCTGGGCCCTTGATTTGGTGCAGTTTCCCAAGGAAATCACAGAGGCAGCCACCTCCCTCTCCTCCTCACTCTGCTGGCCCACGCGGGCAGCCGCATCTCCTGACAGGGAGGCTCTGTCCACAGCCCTCACCGTGGCCCAGCACACGGGAGACCGAAGCAGCCACGTCCATGCCAGGGACCTCGGCAGAGAAGGGAAAGGCCAGGAGGAGAGCGGAGAGCAAACACAGGTTTCAGAAGAGTTGGTCCCTTTCTGCGAGTTCTTCCCCTCCCGCACCGTGGCTGCAGCTGGCAGGCACAGAGCAGTGTGCGAAGTTCAGCCTGTTTCTGCGCCACCACATCACGCCTGGGAAGCGGCAGAGGAAGGTGCTCCTTGGAGATCCAGGCCCAGGCTGGGGCGCAGAGGCAGCTCACAGCATCGCCAGGCCGCGGCCCCCTGACCAGTGAGTAGCATCGGGGCCCACTCCCTGCGCCCACTGTGCCCCTGCAGGGAGCACACTTTGAAATGCAGGCTGCTCTACAAAGCACCGGGCCAGTGCCCTGGGCTCTGGGTAGACAGAAAATGACGTCAACCATTTCTCTGTGTGGCACAGAGTCCAAGGCAGGAGGGAGAGCGGGGCTTTAAGAAGAACTGGCCAAAGACCTGTCTTTCGAACGTGGGCGGAGGGCTCAGTCAGTGCCCCGGGTGACAGCAGCCAGGCCCACGCTGGCCACAGGGCACCGTCCTCCCGCCTGGCAGGGGTGGCAGCTCTCTTACACACGCTCACTGGACAGCGCTGGGTTTGTGCCACACGAGCGGTAAATGGAAATTGCTTAAATGTGAGCCATTAAGTACGTGCACGCTTCAAGGCCTTTGGAGATGTAATTTTCTCCTGTACAAGCCAGCAAATGAACTTGCACACTAAATTAAAAACTCTTATTATCCTGTGAGGTCACGCCCTGAATTTGGGAGGACAATTCCCAGCTGCTGATGTGACAGCCTCAGATTTTTTTTTTTCTTTTTGCCTCAGAGATTTTTGAAAACAATTTCTTTCTTGTGCACCGACTCGGGGCCCCAGACTGTGTAAAAGCCTCTCCAGCTGGGCCCTTTCCCTCCCCCTAAGCGTGGAGGCCAGACCTCCATTTACTGTCACGTGCCCTTAGCGATAAGGCAGGACTGATTGCCTCTCAGTATTAAACAGGTCGCCTTGGCGTGGCTGAGGAGGAGGAAGTACCCAGGTAGTAAACCCGGTCTTTCATTACAGATAATGAATAATGAGCGTTATTCAGTGTGAAAATGACTGCAATTCTTCACCTGTCAGATGAAAAGGGCACAGAAAAGAGGGGTTTAAAAATAGCGCCTGCGCTCAGTGTGTGGTGGCACAGCTGGCAGCCTGAGAGCATTGTCTGCCAGGGAGGGTGGTGAGCCAGCCAGCCTCAGAGAAGTTCAGGAGCTGCCTGCTCAGGAGCATCCTGGGTTAGGATTGAAGGAGGAGGCGGGGTTTCTCCTGTGACCGTGACCTTGGGACAAGGTCTTGCTGCCTGACTTCTCTTTGGAACCTCAGCTTGCAGCCCATCGTCATTCACTCATGCTCTGAAGAAAGACACAGAGAGGGCTTCCCCACATAGAACTGTGGGAGTCTCTGGATTTCAGCTTCCCAGAGCTCATTCGGAGACCATCTGTAATGTGAAGGGGCTGGAGGAAGCGGCTGGAGGCAGCCTCATGAGAGAGCACAGGCTTTGGAGTCAGACGACCAGAACTGGCCACTGTACCGATTACTCCCTGCACAGCCCTGGTGGGGCCCTGGCTCCGGAGCCTCATCTCTCTGTGTCTTCTGCTTCCCTAACACAAGCCGCCTGTGTGAGGAGCTTGCTGAGTACTTCTTCCCCTTCTAGTTTCGCCTCCGGCTGCAGCTCTCCACCTCGGCCCATGCCCTTCCAGCCCATCTCTCTGAGTTTATTTCCATCTTCACTGTCTCTCTCCTTAGGCAAAGCCAGCGCATGAGGGCAGTGGCTGTTTCTCTTATTCGCCACTGTTACTCAGTGACCGGAATGGTACCCAGGGCCTAGTAATTACTCACTATTTACTGAGTAATCTGATCCTTCCTAATAACTATTGGTTTTGTGAAAACAAGGTACAAATTAAAAAAATGCAAAGTGGATTCAATCAATGCTTAGGTTACTGGTTGGCAGCTCAAATGATATAATCAAAATGTCTACTTCTGTAGCATTTCATAGTTACACCTTTTCACTAACGATCCTGCTCTCCACCCCGATTGACACCTGCCCACCCAACTGCTGCAAACTTCAAGGGGCCTTGCCTTTCTCACAGGCCAATTTCCCTCCTTTGCAACTGACCTTGAGCTGCACAGGGAGAAAGCCGGACCCCAAACTGCTGACCCTGAGACCTTCTGAGAGGTCTTCCCTTTCTTCCCCGATTCTGCTTTCACAGTGGAAAAGGGTAATCATTCTGAGTCATACAAATCACAATATGGACAACATACCCACTTATTGTGAAAGATTAGAGCAGCGGTTCCCAACCTGTGGGTCGAGACCCCTTTGGTGGTCGAACGACCCTTTCACAGGGGTCGCCTAAGACCATCCTGCATATCAGATATTTACATTACGATTCATAACAGTAGCAACATTACAGTTATGAAGTAGCAACGAAAATAATTTTATGGTTGGGTCACAACATGAGGAACTGTATTTACAGGGCCAGAAGGTTGAGAACCACTGGATTAGAGCTTGTAACAATTCTGGAGAGGGTGTTTGTGGCTAGATCCCAAATGCTCAGCTAGGAGTGAGACCCTGAGCAGAACCAAGAATGTTTTTCAAAGAGACCCCGACCCTGGTCCCTGAGAGCCTCTGCTTCCTTCCACCTAAAGGCTGTGGGCCTGGGCCACCAGCACGTCATGAATTGTTCATCTCAGAGCCTTCTCGCCAGCCGTCTGAGGGGCCCAGTAGGTCGTAGGTGAGGCTACTCTCTAATAGGAAGATCACCACCAGGGCTATCTGGCTGAGGGATGGATGGACCAAAGCACAGGTAAGAAGTTCCCCGCCTAAGAACTGCAACATGGTTTACTTCAGGGAGGGAAGAGTGAGGGGAGAAAAGGTCTGTGACTGTGAGCTGGCATCGGCAAGTCCAAGACAAAAATCAGCACCTCCTGATGGGGTGAATAACTGTGACTTCTGCAAATTAAACTACATTTGCACCTCCCAGGTCTCAGTCTTGACTTATTAAGGTGCAGGGAAGAACAGCTGACCTCTCCCTCTGCTGTGTGCCAGCCACCCCCACCCCACCTGGGGCTCACCCAAGTGCAGTTATGAAATGGACTCTTGCTCTTAACCTGCACTGAGGCTCCCGCCTCACTCAGCAGCCTGCCCATGTGTGTCCAGGGCCAGTGAGTTCTCAGAGAAAGCCATTTCCTCCTGGGAGCCACAGATATTGCCCTGTAACAGACTATGTCTGGAGAAAAAAGTAAAACAGCCACACTTCCACCTTCAATATTGTCCCATCAGATGGCAACAGTTCTCTCTTGTCAACCAGTGAGGAGAGCCAGGGCATGTCCATTGTAAACTGGCTGTCCGTAGTAACTAGCACCATGCAGGCACAGATGGGAACTAAAAACAAAAAGAAAAAAATACAAAAAACAAAATCACCCAAACGGATGGAGATGATTAAAAAGGGGAAGGTTTTCAAATAGTCTTTCTAAATTTCTTTTAAAAATTGAAGCACAATCCACTTGCTTCCTCCAGTGAAGCCTTTATTGCTTTCTCAATGTTGCAACCTGAATTTAGATGAAAGAGACATTGGCGATTGGCGCTCTGCGTCCTTCCTTGAGGAAACTGATGAGAGTGAGGGTGATAAATAGATGTCTTAAACAAATCTATCAGAGCAGGCATGCTGAGACATAATGTTAAAATGGCAATATTCTCCAAAATGAGCTACAGATTCAAAGTCCCACCTGGATTTTCTTGTAGAAATTGATGAACTGATCCTAAAATTCATACAGGACCATGAACAGCTGAAACAATTAAGAAAGAAGGAATGAAGTTGGAGGACTTATACTGTATATCCTGATTTCAAAACTTACTATAAAGCTGTAGTCATCAATATAGTGTTGTACTGGCATAAGAATAGACATATTAATGGAGTAGAGTTAAGAGTCCAGAAATAAACTCTTACATTTATGGCCCATTTATTTTCAACAAAGATGCCAGGACAATTTATTGGGAGAACGAATAGTCTTTTCCACAAATAATGCTGGAACAAATGGATATGCTCATGAAGTTGGACCCTTATCTCACACCATACATAAAAATATCTCAAAACAGATTCTAGACTTAAATTGTAAGAGCTAAAACTATAAAGCATTTAGAAGATAGCACAAGACTAAGTCTTAATGACCCTGAGCTAGGCAATGGTTTCTTAAATATGACACCAAAAGTACAAGCAATATAAAAAGAGGTAAATAAATTGAAATTCATCAAAATTAAAAACATTTACACTTCAAACTATACTATCATAAAGTAAGACTAGGAGAAAATATTTGCAAGTCACCTATCTACTAAGGGACTTGTATCTAGAATATGTAAAATAATGTTTATAACTCACTAATAAGAAGATTAATTTGTGCTTTAAATCATATGCAACTTTAAAAATAGGCAGAGGCTACAGGAATGATTTTCAGGGCCTGGTGGGAGAGGGGAATAGGAGTGACAGCTTAGTGGGTATGAGACTTCATTTGGGGAGTTATATTAGTGCGAATATACTAAATGCCAATGGCTCATAAACTTTGAAGTGGTAGTTATGGAATATGAATTATGTATCAATAGAAAAGAAATAAAATAAATTATGCAAGAATTGAAAATATAAAAGCTTCTCTACCTCTTCCCTCTCTCACATCGCTGGACTTCCTACCTCATTTCTGATACTTCTACGCTCCTTTACCCTATCAGATCTCTCCAAGAAAACACTCCTGACTTGAACTGCAATCCCAGAACTGGAATAGCAATCACATCCCAAACCCATTAATATGGAATAAGAATATTTTGAGTAGATAAAAACTCTGGTACATTTACACAATGGAATACTACTCAACTGTAAAAAAGAAGTAAATCTTACCTTTTAAGAAAGCATGGATAGACCCGGAGTGTATTATATGAAGTGAAATAAGCCAGTCAGACAAAGAGAAATACCATATGACTTCACTTATATGTGGAATCTGATGAACAAAATAAACTAACAAAGTGGAGAGAACAGACTGACAGTTGTCAGAAGGGAGGGGAGTGGGGGCTGGGTGAGAAAGGCGAAAGGATTAAGCAAAGGAAAGAAGAAAGACTCTTGGACACAGACAACAGCATGGTGATTGCCAGAGGGGAGGCTGTGGTGGGGGGAGGTAGAAGAGGGTAAAGGGGAGATAAATAGTGATGGAAGGAGACTTGACTTGGGTGGTGAACACACAATACAATATACAGATGATGTATTGTAGAATTGTATACCTGAAACCTATATAATTTTATAAACCAACTAGAGGCCCGGTGCACAAAAATTTGTGCACTCGGGGGAGGGGGGTCCCTCAGCCTGGCCTGTGTCCTTTCGCAGTCTGCGACCCCTTGGGGGATGACCACCTGCTGGCTTAGGCCGCTCCCCGGGTGATAGGGCCTAAGCTGGCAGTCAGACATCCCTCTGGCAGCCCGGGAGCCCTTGGGGGATGTCCACTTGCCAGCGGGGAGCAGACCTGAGCTGCAGTCAGACATCCTTAGTGCTGCTGAGGAGGCGGGAGAGGCTCCCACCACCACCGCTGTACTGGCAGCCATCAGCCTGGCTTGTGGCTGAGCAGAGCTCCCCCTGTGGGAGCGCACTGACCACCAGAGGACAGCTCCAGCATTGAGCGTCTGCCCCCTGGTGGTCAGTGTGTGTCATAATGACCAGTCATTTCCAGTCGTTCTGCTGTTAGGGTCAATTTGCATATTACTCTTTTATTATATAGGATAGAGGCCTGGTGCATGGGTGGGGGCCGGCTGGTTTGCCCTGAAGGGTGTCCTGGATTGTGGTGGGGGTCCCACTGGAGTGCCTGGCCAGCCTAAGTGAGGGGCTGAGGGCCGTTTTCAGGCTGGCCACACCCCCTTCAGGGAGGAGGGGTCCTGCTGGGGTGCCTGGCCAGCCTGAGTGAGGGCCCGATGACTGTTTGCAGGTTGGCCACAGCCCCTTCAGGGTGGGGGTCCCTGTGGGGTGCCTGGCCAGCCTGGGTGCTTATGGCTGTTTGCAGGCTGGCCATAGCCCCTTCAGGGTGGGGGTCCCTGTGGGGTGCCTGGCCATCCTGGGTGAGGGGCTGATGGCTGTTGAAGACTGGCCAAGCCCCCCAGTGAGGACCCTCACCCCATGAGGGTGTGGCCATCCTGGGTGAGAGGCTGATGGCTGTTTGCAGGCTGGCCATGGCCCCCAGCCACCCAAGCTCCCAGTGGAGGCTGGCTGGAAGCAGGTATCTGGGATTTGTTTGTCTTCTATAATTGAAACTTTGTTGCCTTGAGCGGAGGCCACAGCTGGCCAGGGCAGGCGGGAAGCTTGACTTCCTCCATCTCTGGGGCAACCAAGCCTCCTGTTTGCTCCAGCTCTGTGGCTGCCGGCTGCCATCTTGTTTGGGTTAATTTGCATATAGTTACTCTGATTGGCTGGTGGGCGTGGCTTGGGGGCATAGTAGAGGTGCTGTCAATTTGCATGTTTCTCTTTTATTAGATTAGATTAGAGGCCCGGTGCACAAAAATTGGTGCACTTGGGGGGGAAGGGGGGTCTCTCAGCCTGGCCTGTGCCCTCTTGCAGTCTGGGACCCCTCGGGAGATAATGACCTGCTGGCATAGGCCTGCTCCCGGGTGACAGGGGCCGGCCCAATCCCTAGGTGCAGCCCCTGGTCGGGCTCAGAGCAGGGCTGATTGGGGAGTTGGGGCGCCGCCCCCTGTCATGCACAGAGCAGGGCGGATAGGGAGGTTGCGATGCCACCCTCAGTCACGCTCAGGGTAGGGCTGATTGGTCTCCTGTCACACTCAAGGCAGGGTCGATGGGGAGGTTGCGGCACCACCCCCTGTCACGCACAGAGCAGGGCCCATCAGGGGGGTTGGGGCTCCATACCCTGTCACGCACAGAGCAGGGCTCATCAGGGGGTTGGGGCGCTGCCACTCTCACACTCAGGGCAGGGCCGATGGGGAGGTTATGGCTCTACCCCATCACACACAGAGCAGGGCCCGTGGGGTTGGGGGTTGGGGTGCCGCACCCTGTCACACACAGAGCCGCAGGGCGAACTCCCCCCTATCAGGCACAGAGCAGGGCTGATCAGGGGGTTGGGGTCCCTTCCCCTCTCACGAACAGAGCAGGGTGGATAGGGAGGTTGTGGCCCCGCCCCCTGTCACACACAGAGCCACAGGGCGATCAGGGGGTTTGGGTGCTGCCCCCTGTCACACTGATCCCGGTGCCAGGAGGCCTCTCAGCTCCGCTGATCCCTTTTACTATATAGGATAGAGGCCTGGTGCATGGGCAGGGGCTGGCTGGTTTGCCCTGAAGGGGGTCCTGGATCAGGGTGGGGGTCCCCACTGGCGTGCCTGGCCAGCCTGGGTGAGGGGATGATGGCTGTTTGCAGCTGGTCACACACCCTTCATGGTGGGGGTCCGCACTGGGGTGCCTGGCCAGTCGGGGTGAGGGGCTGAGGGCTGTTTTCAGGCTGGCAGATGACTGAAGCTCCCAACTGCTCCTTTTTTTCTTTTCTTTTTTTTAATTCTGGGCCAGCTTTAGTTCTGGCTCTAGCTCTGAGGCCTCTGCTGCTGAAAGCAGGTATCTGGTTTGTTTGGATTCTATAATCGACACAGTATCAACTCGAGCTCTGAGATCCCGGCGGGCTGAAAGCAGGTTTCTAGGGTTTTGTTTAGCTTCTATATTTGTAACAATGTTTCAAACTGCAGGCTCAGAGGCCAGCAAGGCAGGCGGGGAACGTTGGAGTCCTCCGTCACTGAAGCAAGCAAGGCTCATGTTAGCTTCAAGCTGCCTGGCTGCCGGCCGCCATCTTGGCTGGCAGTTAATTTGCATATCTCACTGATTAGCCAATGGGAAGGGTAGCGGATATACGCTAATTGCCATGTTTCTCTTTTATTAGATAGGATTAGGGAAACTAATCAAAACCACAGTGAGATACCACTTCACATCCACTAGGATGACTAGAATAAAAAAGAGACAATAACAAGGATGTGAAGAGATTGGAATTCTCTTTCTTTGTAGTGTCTTTATCTGCTTTTGGAATTAGAATAATGCCGGCCATGTAAAATGAGCTTGGGTGTCTTCCCTCCTCTTGAATATTTTAAAAAACTTTGAGAAGAACAGGTGTTAATTCTTCTTTGAATGTTTGGTAAAATTCCACCTGTGAAGCCATCTGGTCCAGGACTTTTGTTTGTGAGCAGTTGTTTGTTTGTTTGTTTAATTACTGCTTCAATTTCACTAGTTATACTCTGTCTATCCAGATTCTCCTATTCTTCCTGATTTAGTTTTGGAAGATTGTATGTTTCTAGGAATTTATTCATTTCTTCCAGGTTGCACTTTTTGTTGGCATACAGTTGTTTATAATATTTTCTTACAATCTTTTGTATTTCTTTGGTGTCAGTTGTTACTTCTCCACTTTCATTTCTGATTTTATTTGAGTCCTCTTTCTTTTTTTTCTTAATAAGTCTGGTTAAAGGTTTGTCAATCTTATTTATCTTTTCAAAGAACCAGCTCTTAATACCCCTGATGAACATAGAAGCTGAAATTCTCAACAAAATATTAGCAAATCACATCCAGCAATACATTAAAAAGATCATACATAATGACCAAGTGGAATTTATTCTGGAAATGCAAGGTTGGTACAAAATCCTCAAATGAATAAATGTGATACACCACATAAACAAAATGAAGGACAAAATCCACATGATCATGTAAATAGATACAGAAAAAGCATTTGATAAAATCAATTTATGATAAAAACTCTCAGCAAAGTGGGAACAGAAGAATCATAACTCAACATAATAAAGAGCATATATGACAAACCAACAGCCAATATCACATTCAATGGGAAAAAGCTACAATCATTTCTCTTAAGATCAGAAACGAGACAGAGATGTCCACTTTCACCATTCTTATTCAGCTAATTCTAGAAGTCCTAGTCACAGAAATCAGACAAGAAGAAGAAATAAAAGGCATCCAAAGTGGTAAGGAGGAATTAAAGCTGTCATTATTTGCAGGTGACATGATACTGTACATAAAGAACCCTAAAGATTCTATAAAAAACTACTAGAACTGATAAATAAATTCAATAAAGTAGCAGGGTACAAAATAAATATCCTGAAATTGGTTGCATTTTTATACACCAATAATGAATTATCAGAAAGGGAAAATAAGAAAACAATCCCATTCACAGTTATTTCAAATATAATAAAATACTTAGGAATAAATTTAACCAAGGATGTAAAGACCTGTTCTTGGAAAATTATAAGACACTGAAGAAAGAAATTGAGGAAGAAACAAAGAAGTGGAAGCATATACTGTGTTCATGGGTAGGAAGAATTAACATCATTAAAAAGTCCATATTACCCAAAGCAACACAATTTCTATCAAGATACCAGTGGTGTAGAACAAATATTCCAAAATTTTATATGGAAGTATAATTGACCCCAAATAGCCTCAGCAATCTTGAGAAAGAAGAACAAAGTTAGAGGAATCATGCTACCTGATATCATACTATACTACAAGGCCATAGTAATTAAAACAGCATGATACTGGCATAAAAACAGAAATGAACCTATACCTTTATAGTCAATTAATATTGACAAAGGAGGCAAAAACATACAATGGGGTAAAGATAGTCTATTCAATAGGTGGTATTGGGAAAATTGAACATGCAAAAAAAAAAAAAAAAAAAGAAAAAAGAAACTAGACCACATTCCTACACCACACATAAGAATAAACTCAAAGTGGATTAAAGACTTGAATGTTAGACTTGAAACCATAAAAATCCTAGAAGAAAACATAGACAGTGAAATCTTGGACACTTCTTGTAGCAATATTTTTTCTGATATATCTCCTGAGGCAAGGGAAACAAAAGGTAAAATAAACAAATGGAATTACATTAGACTAAAGAGTTTTTGTACAGAAAAAAAAATCAACAAAATGAAAAGAAAACCTACTGAATGCGAGAACATATTCACTGATACATCTGATAATAGATTAATGTCCAAAATTTATAAAGAACTTATAAAACTCAACACCAAAAAATAAACAATCCAATTTAAAAAATAGGCAAAGGATCTGAATAGACACTTCTCTAACGAGGACATACAGATGGTCAATAGACATATGAGAAGATGTTCAATGTCACTAATCATCAGAGAAATGAAAATTAAAACCATAATGAGATATCACCTCACACCTGTCAGAATGGCTATCACCAATAAATCAATAAATAACAAGTGTTGGCAAGGATGTGGAGAAAAGGGAACCCTCATGCACTGTTGGTGGGAATGCAGACTGGTGCAGCCACTGTGGAAAACAGTATGGAGTTTCCTCAATAAATTAAAAATGGAACTACCTTATGACCCAGTGATCCCACTTCTAGGAATTTATTGGAAGAAACATGAAAAACTAATTTGAAAGAATATATGCACCCCTATGTTCATTGCAGCGTTATTTATAATAGCCAAGATTTGGAAGCAACCCAAGTACCCATTAGTTGATGAATGGATAACAAAGCTGTGATGTATTTACACAATTAAATACTATTTGGCCCTAAAAAAGGAAGGAAATCTTACCCTTTGTGACAACACAGATGCACCTGGAGAGCATTATGCTAAATGAAATAAGTCAGTCAGAGAAAGACAAGTACCATATAATTTCACTCATATGTGGAATCTGATGAACAAAATGAATTAAAAAGCAAAATAGAGACAGACTTATAGGTAAAGAGCAGGCTGACAACTGTTGAGGGACAGGGGTTGGGAGGCTGGGTGGGAGGGTGGACAGATTGAGCAAAAAGGAAAAAAAAAAGAGAGAGAAAACTCATGGACTTGGACAGTAGTGTGGTGATTGTGGGGGGTAGGGGGGTAAGAGGAAGTGGAGGAGGGTATACAGGGGGTAAATGGTGATGGACAGAGACTTGACTTGGGGTGGTGAACACACAATACAGTGTACAGATGATGTATGTGTTATGGAATTGTGCACCTAAAACCTGTATAATTTTAATTTTGTTTATCATTGTCACCTCAATAAATTCAATAAAAGGAAAAAAAGAAAAAGAGGCGATTGAAATTATTGTAAGTTGCTGGTGGCAATGCATAATGGTACAGACACTGTGGAAAACAGCAGCTCCTCAAAAAGGTAAATATCCTCACCCGGTGATGTCATTATGAGAGCTTCTCATCTGTTCATCTATTGAATTATTTTTAAATTATACTTTAGTAAGGATAGAGCCTACATCCATTTATTATGCATTTTCAAAAACCATCTTTAAACATGTCATTTCAGTGTATTGTTCATAATCTAAAAGTAATCAATGGTGGACAGATTGAGGAAGTGATTTTCTAGCATTCCATTAATTAATTTAGTAGGCTCAAATCACGTGACAAAAACTGACAAAGCTTGACTCTTAACAAAGATTGAACTTTCTTATGCATCATCTTTTAAGAGGCTAAAATATACATCTTGAGTTTTAAATATTTATATTAAATTCCTGATTTCCTATTTAAGTTGAAAATTGTTTCTTATTTTACTCAATGTGGAGGTTCTTTCTCAGTGGCTTTCCTCATTGTTGCTGCCATTTCAGTTATCTGGTCAACATGGGCTTGTGGTGCCTTAGAATGCTGCGTATCAAACTTCTCTGTTATACCCAGGTCACTCTTTAGGGTAGCCATTAGCAATCTACACATGTGCTCTCAGTACTTGCTTATGATAAGCCTCAGAGCTAGTGATGACTCTCCAGATGTGTGAAGTGTTCTGTGCTCTGGCTGCAATTCTCTGTCTGATTTCTGGCTGTGCACTGGCCAATATCTTGGGTATTCATTCGATTCTTTCATTTCTTCTTTATACTGCTTCATTTCTTCCATTCCTTTTGGGAGCTATGGTTTGCTTATAAAGATACTAGAGGCCTGGTGCATGGATTTGTGCACATTGAAAGGAAATTAATTAGAAGAAATATTTTAGAGGCTGGGGAGGGACTGAGGGAGGGCTCCAGGGCGTGTCCAACCTGTCTCACCCAGTCTGGATCTGCTGGACCCCAGCAGCAAGCTAACCTACCAGTTGGAGCGTCTGCCCCCGGTGGTCAGTGCGTATCATAGTGACTGGTTGAACGGTTGAATGAACGGTTGGACACTTAGCATATTCGGCTTTTATTATATAGGATTTTGCTGCTTTGTCATGGTCTTTTGATCTTTCAAAAAGAGTCTTCTACAACTCACTTTCTAGTCTCCATTCTTTGCAGCTGAAATGGTTGGCTGGAGGCTAGCATTATCTCCTTAACCCCTGATGGGTCAGGGATAGGAAGCATGAATCCTTTTTGTGAAGGAAAAGGGAAGTGCCATTTCCCAGGCTTTCACTGGGGTTGGCTACCCAGCCTCCTCACCTGAATCCTATCACCGTGTTTTCTTTCCTTTCCCTTTAGCTCAACATACTTGTGCTCAGGACCATACATGATATGTGCTCTCTCCCAGTACTTAGGGTTAAATGGCTAAGTAAACAAAAAGGAAATAAAATGTTAATCTCTACTATATATAGCACATTGGGAGTATGATCTTTCCCTGAAGTAGATCTGTCACTGCTTTTACTCTAGCATAGACCTGCTTTGCTATTGCACAGAGTATAATGTAGACACATGCCCACCATTCTAGTCAGCTGGAATACCTTGGCTGTGATGAGGGAGTAATACCAGAGGACCTCAAATTATGCAATGTCTGCCCTAACCGGTTCGGCTCAGTGGATAGAGCGTCAGCCTGTGGACTTACGGGTCCCAGGTTCGATTCTGGTCAGGGGCATGTGCCTTGGTTGCGGGCACATCCCCAGTGGGGGATGTGCAGGAGGCAGCTGATGGATGTTTCTCTCTCATCGATGTTTCTAACTCTCTATCCCTCTCCCTTCCTCTCTGTAAAAAATCAATAAAATATATTTTTTAAAAAATTATGCAATGTCCCTCAGGCAGAACTTTTTCTGAGCAACCCTCCATCTTTGGGAGTTTCCCTCTCAGGCAACGAGGGCCAAGGTGAAGATGAACCCAGATGCTGGCTGCCTCATGCTCCCCAATCTCAGATGGAGGCTCTGGAAGGCTTTCAGCATTCCTGACAGCACTTCAGATATGGGGCTGCCTTGAGCTGTGGAGTATAAAATACTTCTTGACAGGCTTAAGCCTTGCATCTGTCAGTTTTGTAATGTGTGAGGGCATACCTAATGGGATATGCTCTGTGCTCGCTCCAGACACTTACACTACAGCCCTAGGAGTTATTTCCTAATGCTGTCACACTAGAGGCTGATAGGGTAGATTAGAGGGCTCTTAAGTAAACCAAATACATTAAGCCTTTATCCCAAGTCTTTAACTCAGCATTTCTCAACGTGGGGTTACAGATCATTTTTGCCTTTACCTGGGCAGTTTGTTAGTGTTAGGCACACCTTCTCTAGGCCCCAACCCAGTCTTACTGCCTTCAAATCTTTAGGCACAGAGGTAGGGTGTGTGAATTACAAACACACTTATTTTGCACAACATTTAAGACCAGTTAGTAAGTGCTGGGCCAAAGTCTGATTCCACAATTCTAACCCGTGGGGAATTAGTTCAACTGTCCCCCAGTTTCGAAGGATATGTGACAGTGAAAGAATGATTGATGAATGCAATCTCATCATACTAAATAAGTAAATTAGGTGATTGTTCAATTTTTCCACCACAAGGCTACTTTAAGATATCTGTGGGCCATGTTAATGAGATTTAGTTTATAAAATCTGATTCATGTTTGAAAAACTTACAGATGGCATCATTTAAGGCATCCCTTCCTTGCACAGCCACCATCCACTTTCTCTTCCCCCGCCACAGTCTGTGAACTCTGGAATGACCTTTCCCCTCTAAGCCAGCAGTTCTCAACCTTGGCTGCCTATCAGCACCGCTAGGGAGCTTTTAAAATACCAACACCCAGGTCACAACCCAGATAATTATCTGAATTTCTGGGGTTGAGACCCAAGTACCAATATTTGTAAAGCTGCTCAGGCAATTCCAATGTGCAACCAAAGTTGAAGCCACTGTTCTGAGGAAACACCTCATTTCTAAGAGCTCCAGCCTATTCCCATTTGGAGCAGTGGTTCTGCCACCATGTCCTTCCCCACCTTTTGGAATACACTGTCCCAGGACTCCATCCATCCCCTGGGTTCCATCACCCCGAGGAAACACTGGCATTGCTGCATTGCAGCTTTGCAGACCCTCCCCCTCTACCCCCAACCAGTAAAGTTGTACCATTTGGCTCTTTGCTGGATCAGCCCGTTCTGTTCCCCTGCCCCCATAGAGTCAAGCTGCTGTTTGCTGCCTGGGGCTGCTTTCCCTGGATCACTCAGCCCTGAGTTGATCAGACACAACGAAGCCACACAGCTCACCCTCTGAGCGTTACACTTTAAAGTCCATCACAATAGAAATAAGCCCTCATGTTCATTCGCCACTCCAGTCAGTTAACTGATGGAAAAGAGTTAGGGGAGTTGGTTACTAATTAAGAAGCCTGTATGTATTCCACCTAGATCCTCTGAAATATGCTAATTCTCAGAGGCCCAGAGAGACAAGGGAACAGTCTTAGCTTCCTGGGGAGGTGAAGCTGGCAAGAGCCCAACTGAAGATCAGGGACTGTTTCTTGGGAAAGAAACAGTGCCAAGAAAATTCACTCATTCAGGAAACATTTATACTGAGCACCTACTGCATAAAGCCCAGAGGACTAAAAACAGATGAAATGCCTGTGCTTGGAGCTTCCCTTTGGGTAAGGGAGGCAGTCAGTGAAGCAGTCAGATGCAAACTGTAGTGGGATTTGATAGAGAGACTGGGGAAGGGTGATAGATAAATACAGCTAACTAGGTGGAGGGCTGTAGCAGCAGGTGGGCTAGAGTGTTCTAGACAGAGGGGACAGCTGTGCAAAGACTGTCCGGGAGGAGGTTAGAAGGTTGTCTAGGACTGAAAGGCAACCAGCATCCCTGAGAGAACACACCAGGAGGAAGCATCCCTAAGGGGAGGCCCCCATGGTAAGACCAGGCAGGGACTCATAACCATTTTCCCAGAACAACGGGAAGACACACGTGCTCCCTGAAGATCTACGCTCTGTTTGTTTATTTTAAAATTTATTTTAAAATTATAGTTGACTAGAGGCCCAATGCACGAAATCCGTGCACAGAGGGGGGCGGTTCCCTCAGCCCAGCCTGCACCCTCTCCAATTGGGGACCCCTTAGGGGATGTCTGACTGCCGTTTAGGTCCGATCCCACAGGGACATCTCTTTTGCAATCTGGGACCTCGGGCTCCTAATTGTTCACCTGCTTGCCTGCCTGATTGCCCCTAACTGCCTCTGCCTGCCTGCCTGATCACCCCTAACTGCCCTCCCCTGCCGGACTGGTTGCCCCCAACTGCCCTCCTCTGCTGGCCAATTTGGTTCTGATTGGTCAGTTTCTATGCCAGTCAGTATCAAAAGCTCTCCCTCCTAGGCAGCCATTGGCTCCCCACAGCACCCAGATTTGGTTCTGATTGGTTGGTTTCTATGCCAATCAATGTCAAAAGCCCTGCCTCCTAGGCAGCCATTGGCTCCCCACAGCACCCACATTTGGTCCTGATTGGTCAGTTTCTATGCCAATCAATGTCAAAAGCTCTACCTCCTAGGCAGCCATTGGTTCTTCACAGCACCCACATTTGGTTCTGATTAGTCGGTGTCTATGCCAGTCAACGTCAGAAGCTCTGCCTCCTAGGCAGCCATTGGCTCCCCACAGCACCCACATTTGGTTCTGATTGGTCGGTTTTTATGCCAGTCAGCATCAGAAGCTCTGCCTCCTAGGCAGCCATTGGTCCTTCACAGCACCCACATTTGGTTCTGATTGGTCAGGTCCTATACCAATCAACATCATAAGCTCCACCTCCTAGGCAGCCATTGGTTCTTCACAGCACCCACATTTGGTTCTGATTGGTCGGTTCCTATGCCAGTCAGCATCTCCAGGCCTATCTCCAGGCCTGATCAGAGAGGCAGGGCCAAACAGCAGCCCAAGGAGGCCAGGAGAGAAAGAAAGGCCCAGCTGCTGGGGAAGCCCAGAGAGAAACAGGGAGAGAAAGAGAGAGGCAAGTACTGATCAACAGCTGCCACTGAGGCTGTGGATCAGACCCTGCCTCTCTCTCTGGGTCTCAGGCCGCTGGGCAGTCAGTGCTGGATCGCCAGGCTGCAGCGGGCAACCCAGCGCTGACTGAAGGATTTCCGGATTGGTCATTACTACCCTGGGCTTTTATATATTAGGATATACAATATTCTATTAGTTTGAGGTGTGCAACATAGTGATTAATCATTTACATACCTTACTAGAGGCCCTATGCACAAAATTCATGCAAGAGTAGGCCTTTCTTCCCCCAGCTGCCAGCACTGGCTTCCCTCTGGCACCCAGGACTTGGGCTTCATTCCGGCCGCTGGGAGGCACCTGGACCCAGGCTTCCTTCTGGCCCCGGCTTCATCCAGAAAGATGTCTGGAATGACATTTGGTCTAGTTAGCATATTACCCTTTTATTAGGTGAAGTGAGTACCACAATAAATCTAATAACCATCTGGCACTGCACATAGTTATTACAATATTATTGATGATATTCCTTGTGCTGTACATTACATCCTTGTGACTTATTTTATAACTGGGTATTTGTACCCCTTAATGCCCTCCCCCTTTTCTGCCCATCCCACTTCCCTTATGGTGACTGTAAGTTTGTTCTCTGTCAGCAGACCTACACTTGGAATGATGCCTGAGGCAAATGATGAGAGGGATTCAGAGTCAGGAGGGTAAACCAGTTGGCTGCCATTCTTAGTGATGGTGGCAGCAGTCTTGGCAGAAAAGGCTTTGGTTGCTCAATAGTCCTCATAGCCTGGACTAGGGTGGTACAGTGGGGACAAGCAGAAGAGAAAGGATTCCAGAAATGTTTAGGAGATGAAGTCAGTGAGGGTTTTCCCTCCCTCATACCTTCCTCCTGGGCCTCAGCATAGAGAAATCCTCTTCCAAAGGCAGACGCATATTGAATTCCAACCATATGAGTAGGGAGTCCTGTGTGATACACCCCAAGGGCTACCAAGTGATACATTTTTAGTATGGAGACATGTGAGAGTTATGTGAGGAGTCACTCTCGGAGGTATACAAGATGTGCTTGTCCTATACATGCTTAAACTAAGGCCAGACCAGTGAGGACTAGCTTTGTTCCTTCTTCCGCTGGGATGGTCCTAAACCTCCCAAACCCTGTCTATGGAAATCAAAGAAATGAGTGAGCAAACCTGGCTGAGGCCAGAAGCAGCAGCAAGACCCTGGAGTGACTGTGACCTGGGGACTCACGTAGGCGGAGAGTGAACTAGCCAGGCAGTCACAGGGGAGGGAACACTACCAGGGTCATGAGGAGTGTGAAGAGGAGCCACAGGGGAGTGGGTTCTGCATGGCTTACACACTAAGCAAGCATATGTACTGAGTGAGAGAGCCCAGGACCTGCATGACCCTGATCTTGAAAGCTAAACTCCTCAGTGTCCGCAGGTGAGCAAAGCCAGATGGCAGAGCTGGATGCTAGGGTGAGGTCCAGGTCAATTTGGGGGTCCCTCAGTACTTTCCTTACTTAACTTTGTAGCAGGAGCAAAGATGCTACGTTTCAGCTGATGAAAAGACACACGTGACAGAAATGCATCTGGGTCATATTAGTCCGTTAATCAGCTGGCCTAGGCAGGTGCTACATAAAGACAAGTATTGCTTAATTATACAATTTATTTCCAATGACATTTGTATTATAGCCTTCTGAGAGAGGTAGACAGAGAAATGAAATTCAAAAGTGGTAACCTGGGTTTAAAGCTGTTTAGTCTCAGAGGCCAAGGATGTCTGGTCTTCTGGGAAGAAACATCAGATTTGGAGCCTTACAAACCACCATGTTTGGGTGTGAAGCTTCTGTGGGATTAGATCCATTTACCCAGCAGACCATTCTGAGACAGAATGCAGGTAGGATGTGGACTGGGATGCCCATGCTGGGGACAGGTTCTTTCCTGGGACAGCAGAGTTGAAATATCAGGTCAGCTGAGTTGTGACAAAGCACCAAGGTTTTATTTTTATACTAGAGGCCCGTTGCACGAAATTCGTGCACTTGGTGGTGGTCCCTCAGCCTGGCCTGTGCCATCTCACAGATCAGGAGCCCTCTGGGATGTCCAACTGACAGCTTAGGTCTGTGGGGAGTGGGCCTAAGCCGGCAGTCAGACATCCTTAGTGCTGCCGCTGCTGTGCTCACCAGCCATGAGCCCAGCTTCTGGCTGAGCAGCGCTCCCCCTGTGGGAGCGCACTGACCAATGCAGGGGGCAGCTCCTGCATTGAGCGGGATTGGGCCAAAACTGGCTCTCCAACATCCCCCAAGGGGTCCTGGATTGTGAGAGGGTGCAGGCCAGGCCGAGGGATTCCACCGGTGCATGATCGGGGCCGGGGAAGGACAGGGGAGGTTGGCAAGCAGGGAAGGACTGCGGGAGGGCTCCAGGGTGTGGTCAGCCTGTCTCACTCAGTTCTGATCTGCTGGACCCCAGCAAGCTAACCTACTAGTTGGAGTGTCTCCCCCCTGGTGGTCAGTGTATGTCATAGCGACTGGTTGACCAGTAGACTATCTGCCCCCTGGTGGTCAGTGCACATAGGAGTGAGCAGTTGAGTGGCTTTAGCATATCACTAGCATATTATGCTTTGATTAGTTGAACGGACGACTGGATGATTGGACACTTAGCATATTAGGCTTTTATTATATGGGATTTCACTAGGAGCCCAGTGCATGAATCCGTAAACCTTGAAAGGAACTGTGGGCTGTGAGGCTGTGGTGGGCAAAGGGGTGGGTCTTGGCCCATCCTTTGCACCCCCGCCTGGCCCCTCCTGCCGTGGCCCCCCAGTCCCCTGTCTGCCGGCAGCCCCACTCCAGCCACTGCCGCTCCCACGTGCTGACAGCGGCAGTTCCGCCCACACCCGCTGATGGCACGGATCGATTGGGGCCGGCTCCAGCAGCTGGTGCGAGTGGGGCCAGCACTGGCAGCGGGTGCGAGCGGGGCTGTCACCAGCAGCAGGTGTGAGTGGTGGCTTCGGCACTGGCAGCAGGTGTGAGCACTGGGTGGGACCGTGGTGCACGGGAGCAAAGAATTTTCAGTAACCACCAGAGCCTCGCCCAGATGACAGCAACCGGTGCCCTGCCTCGGTCTGGCACCCCCGCTCACCTGCTCCACCATCCTGCCACAGCCGAATGCCCGCCATGTTATGTGCTATGCTGCCTGCTGCTGATGCCCGCCATGTTTTGCACGCACCCCATGGTGGTCAGTGCACATCATAGCCTCTGGCTGTTCGGTTGTTCAGTTGTTTGGTTGTTCTGCCCTTCAGTCTATTTGCATATTAAGGTTATATGTATATAGATATAGATATAGATATAGATATAGATATAGATATAGATATAGATATAAAGTTTGATCATAATTAAAACTTTCATGTTGTTACAAAAGCAACAAAATCTTGACTTTGGTGTCTCAATTTACAAAGCTGCTTTCTTGCGCTTCCAATAATTTTATTTCATGTATTTCTGTCAATTAAAAATAAATCACTTTTGAAAGCTAGGTTATCCATCCCTCATCACTGCAAGCTACCTTCAGGGCTACATTTATGTGATGACAATATTTAGAGTTCACTCCTGTGGAAAGGACATGGAATCAAGTCAACAAGACATGATCCTTGTCTCCAGTATGTTCACAAGATTGGCCAAACACCAGCTATTTGCCTATTTCCTGTACCTCAGTGAATGAACCAGTGGTGTTGAGAGGAGCGTAAGAACATGTCCAGGACAAGGAAGCTTTCTGCCCCTGAGCATTCGCTGGACTTCTAAAGTGAACCCCCCAGTCCTGGGCCACACAGGCTCAAGCTGATGCTGCAAATGAGCACAGAATGGGTACATGAGAGCCGTAGCTCCAGGCCAGGCTGACACGGTGGGTGCTGGGCAGAGGAGAGCACTAGGTTTTACTTAGAGCCCGGATGAGAGCCCTTCATTCAAACCCCAGGGTCCTGGGCCAATAGTAGCAGTGTGCCTGAGTTCTCTCCCATTCCCACTCTGGGCTGGAGAACCCCTCAACCCCCCCCCTCCACCCGAATGGCAGTTCAGTCACCTCAACAGTTGACCTAGAGATACCAGCCCTACCACCCTCCAGGGGGATCTCAACAAGAAAAGGTGTGGGTCCCTTTGGACACTGCACAGTGCAGCCCATCGCTATGGGGCTCACACCGCTAAGGCTTGCGTCAGTGTGACAGGCCACGATGGCAGATGCAGGAGTGCACAGGGTGAAGGCCAGTCTGTGGCGAAGGCAGGAGAGGGCTCCCTCCTCTGCCTCCTCAGGCTGGCCCCAGGTAGTACCACCTGGCGCTATCTGTCTCCTGTGGGCCACCTGCCTGAGCTTGCATGTCTCAGGTCCTCACAGCCCACAATGGTAAAATCCAGTGACCTCTGCTTCCTCTTGGCCTCTGTGCACCACAGGAATTTCAACTCAGGTTGAAGCAGAGCTTGGGGAACAAGGCAGAGGGAGTGTGGCTCCATTTACCTGTTACACCCATTTCTAACCCCGTCCTCAATCTAGGCCCCATGCCCCCCAGATTACTATCTTTGTTACCATCTCGTATAAATGTTCTGTCCTTGTCATTCAGGAAATAGTTTGGCTGAAGCAGCCTCCCTCTGGGGCAGGCACTGGCTCCTCTCACTTGCCGCCAGGTTATTGTCTCCTCTCCCGCTGCCGGGGTCCAACCCCAGCAGGTCCAGGGGTCCCCAAAGGTGTGGACGGAGTCGGCGAAGAAGGAAGGACACGGAGACAGCGTTCAGTTGATCAGCAGCCTAGCCAGGATCTCCAGTCAAGTTCTGGTCTGGATCTCCAGAGAGGTTCTGGTCTGGATCTCCAGCGAAGTTCTGGTTAGGATCTCCAGCCAGGTTCTGTGTCCATGTTCTCTTGCTAGGTTCTCCAGGTTCTCCAGGTTCTGTAGCCATGTTCCCTCGCTAGGTTCTCCAGCCAGGTTCTGTCCAGGTTCTCCAGCCAGGTTCAGTCACCAGGTTCTAGTCAGGTTCTCTTGCCAATTTCTGTAGTCAGGTTCAGTCCAGGATCTTTTGCCATGTTCTCTCCAGCAAAGTTCTTCTGTCTGTGTAGGTTCTGTCTTCTTGGCTCTCTTCTGAGTTCTGTCTCTCTCTGTCTTGTTACATCTGTATTTATACCAGTTGATTCAATCCTATCAATCTCTATTACAAAGGTTAGGGCGTTTCTTATCTCCATTCCAGGGAGTAAAGATTATGCAGCTTAAGCATGATTGTTTGTAGTTAAAGTGATTAATTACCCGCCTGGCACTTAGTTAAGGGGTTTTATTCCCTCCCTAACTTCAGGGGAAAATCCCTACCTGGGGATTCAACCTTTCTCGGAGAGGTGACCTTGGTTAAAACACAGCGCCAAGAAGGTGAGCAAACATATTAAGAACCGTATGCCATATATGCCAGGTCCCTTGAAACAGCAAGGATGGACCGGCTCCCGGCATCCCGCTGTGTCTCCAGCTCTCTCCGATAGCAGTCCCTCTTAAGCTCATCACAAAGGAAAAGGGGACCCATGACCATTACCTAAATGGCTTTTGGGTTGAAGACCTAGAAACTGTGGTGCTCCTGTTTCAGCTGTGGAACAATTTGCTTCTAAGCTGTTTGTGTAATAGGGAGAATGTGTGTGGGTGTGTTTTTACCATAGTAAACTGGTGTGTTTTATGCCACACAGATTGATTGTTTTTCTGTAGCTCTTCACCTGTTGCATCATTGAGATGTACTGGCAGTGGGGGAGAGGAAGGTGAATACCATCTTGAAGAAAGAAATCATTATGCATGTTGAGTCTCCAAATAGTGATTCTTCAGTCCATAAAGAAGCAGTAGCCTTGCCCTAGCCAGTGTGGCTTAGGTGGTTGAGCATCATTTCATACACTGGGAGGTCACTGGTTCAATTCCTGATCAGGGCACATGCCTGGGCTGTGGACTCGATCTCCAGTAGGGGCGTGCAGGAGGCAGGAGGCAGCCGATCAATGTTTTTCTCTCTCATCAATGTTTCTATCCCTGTCTCTCTCTCTAAAATAAATTTAAAAAAATTTTTAAAAGAAAGAGAAACAGTAGTCTTGAGAGCCAGATTTCATTGATGCAGAGAAGTTTTCAATGCAAAAGCTTCCATTTCTATGACAAGAACAAGTGCTGCTGTGTCAGCGTGGAGAATTACCCTTAGAAAGCCTGTAGGGGAAAAGCAGGGGCAAAATCCCTTCTGGTGGTGAAAGATGCTTAGAGAAGTTTGAAAGGATCATTTTTGGAAAAAGATGTGGCTTGGGTCTCTGAGAAGGACTGGGTGAAAGGAGCTAGACAATAAACACCTCAACAGACGCCCCAGAAAAGTGGAGAGAGCCCAACAGCACCAGGCTGATTGTGCCAGTGGTACCCCAGCAGGGGGCATTAGATAAAGGAGCCTCAGACAGGACCCCACACAGATTATACCCATAAGGAGAGGGACCTGCTAGTTCCCATGCTTTCCAGAAAGAGGGGAGAGAAGTAGGGGTCTGAAGAAGAGGCTTCGAGTTGTGCAAAGGAGGCTGTGGGTGTGGAGCCCCAGGCTGGACTGCAGCTGTGAATGCCAGCACTCCCCTCAAAGACCGAGTGGGCCCAGCCCCCCCTATGCAGGCCAGAGGTCCGGGAACCAGGCAGCCAGGACTCAGAGCTGGGACTGATTGGCTGTTGAAATGGAAAAGATGGTTCTGATCCAGAAAAGACTAAGAGTGTTCAAGGGCAAGTTGAATGTCTCTCACTCCTGCCCCCCCCACTCCATAGACATGTGGATGAGCCCAGTGTCCATCCTGATCACGCTAACGACAAAAGCTAACAGTCCCCGCACGCTGACCACTGACCTGGGCCCCCGCTGGAGGCCAGCCCCCCAAGCAGCTCTGCTTCACCACATGCCTTCCCTTCCTCCACTTGGGAGCCCCACCTGGAGCTCAGACACCTTCCCAGGCTGGAAGGGGCAGGGGGCCACGGCTGGAAACATGACGAGGTTTTGAAAAGGACCAGCCTTGAGGAGCACATGGGTGGGGCATAGGGGGAGGTTTTGGGCTCTTGCTGTAAAGTGGGGAACTTTCTGGGCTTCAGCTGGCTTATCTAAAAGCAAGAGTGGGTGGCTCCAAGCCCACCTCACCATGGAGCCTTCGAGACCTAACTTCCCCCAAAGCTGCTCCTCCCAGATCCCTGAGCCCTAGGCTAGGACGCTCCACCTGAGCCGTTTTCCCCCTGGTCCCAGCTCCTGTTCTGAACAGTCTCATGTATATGTCTTGACTCCTTGAAGCACTTACTGTGGGCCCAGCCGGCTTGTTTTCGGTGCTCTGCAGGTAGGAAACTGAGGCCAGCTAACCAGGAAGTGACCAAGTCTCTTCCACAGGCTGCAAAGCCAGGTCCTGTCTGGCTCCTGTGCCCACACAGCTTCCTCCGTATATTGAAAGTCCTGTTCACAAGCCTCTGGTGTCTCATCCCTTCTTCACAGGCACTGCCCGTCTTCATGGCTGGCCCTGCTTTCCATGGTGAGCTCCAGGCAGGAGGCGCTGTGGCTGGTGCGTTCTCACCATCCATTCGAGGCCCAGAATGGTGTCTGGCCAGAGTTGGACTCATAAATCTTTGTAGAACAGATGATGGGGTTCAGGGACTTTATTTTCTGAGATAGTGTCTAAGATCTAAAGTACTGTTGGAACAGAAGGGGACTGTGGAGAGTACCTCCCCCACAGAGCACTGCTCCCACCAGGGAAGGCAGAGTACTTGATGCTTCCACCTGAGATGCCAGTTTCTTCTGGTGTCTCAGTGCTCAAACCTGCTGAACGCGAATTTCTTCCCATCATGGCTCATTCTAGGCAGAAGAATATGTTTCTGCCTTTTTGCCAAAATGATCTTTTAAATGCATTTCTAAGAAACCCCAGTTTCCAGCTCAGCTGACCTACTTCTGCCAACTTAGCACTTTATCTCAGGGCTCCTCAGGCAGAATAGACATGGTCTCCTTCCTTTCTTCTTGTTCTCTCTCCCTGCCCCACTTCTCCTTCCTTCCTTCCTTCCTTCCTTCCTTCCTTCCTTCCTTCCTTCCTTCCTTCCTTCCTTCCTTCCTTCCTCCTTCCTTCCCAAAGTAGCCAATGAGTATCCTGTATAATAAAAGCCTAATATGCTAAGTGTCTGGTCATCCAGTCATCTGTTCAACCAATCAAAGTGTAATATGCTAATGATATTCTAAGGCCACTCAGCTCACTATGAGGGGCACTGACCACCAGGGGGTAGACACTCCGACCAGTAGGTTAGCTTGCTGCTGGGATCCGGACTGAGCTAGATGGGCTGGACATGCCCTGGAGCCCTCCCGCAGTCCTTCCCCAGCTGGCTAGCCTTCCGTGTCCCTCCCTGCCCCATGCACCGGTGGGTTCCCTTGGCCTGGCCTGCACCCTCCCACAATATGGGGCCCCTCAGGGGATGTTGGAGAGTCAGTTTCAGCCAATGGTGCACCCATTCATGCATGGAGTCTCTAGTACTTAAATAATTAAGCATACAGGAAGGCACAAACAAAATGTAAATAAATCTCTCCTTATAGTTCCATCTCTGCACTCATTCGTGGCAAGCTGAGTTGTTTTCTCTCTTTTTCTAAAGCTTTTATGGTGAATACTTATCACTGTTTCTTATTTTTCTGGGCAGATGGTTCATAGCCCGAGAAACAGTGTCTGTGGACAATCTGCTCAGAAAGATAGGGAATGTAGCCTTCTGTGCCTATTACCTTCTCCTTTTCATCCTTTCCTTCCCAAATGACTTTTAAAAATAGGCATAAACCCCAATTTCCTGATTCATTCACCTTAGATTGTATCTCTATGTTCCCAGCCTTAAAGATTAAGTGCATAAATAAAAGTGTTATTGAATCTCTAGAGAAGGAAATAAAATTTTTTTTAATATATTTTATTGATTTTCCACAGAGAGGAAGGGAGAGGGATAGAGAGTTAGAAACATCGATGAGAGAGAAACATCGATCAGCTGCCTCTTGCACACCCCCTACTGGGGATGTGCCCGCAACCAAGGTACATGCCCTTGACCAGAATCGAACCTGGGACCTTTCAGTCCACAGGCCGACGCTTTATCCACTAAGCCAAACCGGTTAGGGCAGGAAATAAAAATTTTAATCATCATGATCTTGCCTCTGAAAGGAGAATCACCCCAGATTCGAGTTAGAATGGTTTCCTTCTATCCATGTCTAACTCAGTGACATTGGTTACTTTTCCCATGTCATTCTCCTTCTTTAGTTCCTCTTTCTATTTTGCTGGTATGCACCCAGGAATAATTTTGTTTAAAGTTTGTAAAAATGCACACTTTTTTCTGAGTTATTGCATACCCCTAAATGTCTTTCTTTTGCTCCTGTTTGTTTGACAATTTTTCTTGTTTTTTACTTTTTTTTGTGGTAATTATTGAGACATAATTTGCATAAAACAGGAAAATTTTTATTTGTAACTACCACCCATATTAAGATACAGAACAATTCCATCACCTAGGAAGTTCCCTTCGGGTCAGAGCTACTGCCTCAGCAACTCAGGCAACACTGTGTTTCTGTCACCACAGATTAGTGTTGCCTGCTCTAGAAGGTCCTAAAATGGAATAATTTCATTCCTACTCCACATTTGCCTTCTTTCATTCAACATATTAACAATGAAATTATTCTTTGTTGTTGTAGATGTCAATAGTCTGTGCTTTTAGAACTGCTGTGTAGTAAGGAGTTTATCCATTTTCTTGTTGCTAGACATTTGGGCTGTTTCCAAGTTGTGGCTATTACAAATGAGTCTGCTTTAAACAGTCTTGTAAATGGCTTTTTGTGACCATCTCTTGGACGTGTATAATCTGAGGGGTCCCAGATTGCGATACCTCAATTTTTGAAAAGTGGTTGAACTATTCATAGTTCTTATGATTCACTTCATCAACGCTTGTTATTGTCAGTCCTGTAATATTAGTCATCCTAGTGAGTATCTCATCGTGGGTTTAATTTGCTTTTCTCTGGTAAGTAATAATGTTGAATATCTATTCATATGTTTGGTGGCCACTCAGATATTCTCTGATTGATAATTTGACTGGAGATATAATTTCAGGTTTGAAATGACTTTCAGCACATGGAAGGAATTGCATTGTCATCATTGATGAGAAGACTGTGAACAATTTTATTCTTGTTTTTATGTAAGCCACTTCCTTTCACTCCTCTGGAAGTTTTCAAACAAACTCTCTATTGTTGCAGTCCTGTAGTTTTAGGTTAGGTTTTTGTTTTGTTTTTTCCCCCAATGAAAATCGCTGGCTTCTCGGTGGTTCCTTTCAATGTGAAAATGCCAGTGTTTCTTCAGCTAAAGAAATGTTCTCTCTTAGTTACTCTTGCCTCACCTCCACTTTCTTCAGTGGAGCTGTCCATTAGACATAGGTTGGATTGCCCGGATTTATTGTTTTCCTTCATATTTTATTTCAGGTTTTATCTTTTTACCTTAAGTCCTGGGAGACTTCCTTGACTTTGTGTGTCATAATCACCAAGCCAAATGAACCTTCGTCTTCCAACGGACCCTCAGAGCAGTGGTTCTCAACCTTCCTAATGCCACGACCCATTAATACAGTTCCTCATGCTGTGGTGACCCCCAATTTCATTGTTACAAATTGAACATAATTAAAGCATAGTGATTAATCACAAAAACAATATGTAATTATATATGTGTTTTCCGATGGTCTTAGGCGACCCCTGTGAAAGGGTCATTCGACCCCCAAAAGGATCGCTACCCACAGGTTGAGAACTGCTGCCTTAGAGGATGAATCTATGGTTCCTTGTGGGCCAAATCATCATGGGATTAAAAAGGCTTATCACACTCCACTTCCTCTTCGTAGATGACAAAACAAACAACAAAGCCTAGAAAAGGGGTTAGCAGCTTAGTGAAGGTCATCCAATCATGAGTAGCAGAGTCAGGGCGAGATCACCCAATTAATTTTCCATTATGTCATGCAGAATGACCCCAGTGGGGAGACAACTTTAACAGGGGTCCTTTATGGTCCCACTAGATGCATCATCTAGTCATGACCTATTTTTCTCAGAGACCCTCTCCCAGCATCTGGGGCCTCTGCCATCTCTTTCCTCCCATGTCACCCTGGAGCATGAGTCTGTTCCATGTGTTCCAACACCTACATGGATGAATAGGCATGTTGGCTTATTCTCGGACACTTCTGCTTACATGTCTCCTCTTCCCAGTGAAGCTCCTTGAAGGTAAAGACTCTCACATTCTTCTTCTGGTTCCTCCACAGCATAGCGCTGGCTCACTGAGGGGCACCTGATATATTCGGGACTCTGAGCTCCTGCAGGTGGGAATATATCGTATTTATCTCTGTAATACCAGCCAGCCCTGAGGAATGCCTGGGGCATAGCGGGCATCTCATGTATCTTTATTGCTAGAGAGAATTTCCCATCAATCTGAACCAGAAAATCATACACATACTGTTTTTCTTCAATGGCTTTGGGATCAGGAAGATCCTTCTCTTATTATCTCTGAATCTTTAAGCAACTTACGTAACAGTCTGACCCTCATATGCAGTAGGTCATTTCCATGGGACCTGGGGTGAGGAGAGTGGTAGGGAGAGAATTCCACTGTGTGTGGTTATTGCAAGCATAAAATGAGATCAAGAAATAGAATGTCTGTCAATTGTAGGTCATAGCAAAAAAAGCCCAGGGCCTTTCCCCTTTCCCCTTCCTCATCCATAGGCACCATTAGCCATCAGTCACCCTCTCCCTCAGCCCCTTACACGTGGGTTATAAGAAAAGGCTTGGCCATCAATCAAATGAAAATGTCTTTAATGGTCAATCTACAGAGCTTTGCTGAAAGAAAAGTTGCTGAAATTTAGAACCTTTCATTTTCTTCTTAATGAACTACCTGGACTAGAGGGAGTGATAAATATAGCCTTTCTCATAGGTTTGAATCAACCAGCTACAGAAAGAATTTTAGAAACTCACTCTAATTAAGCATTTACACAGGCTATGCTCAATAGTCATTCAGGCCTTTCCCTTTCCAATAAGCTGCAGCTTTTATTTCTGCAGGGCACAAGGCTTCAGGACCCGTCATTCTATTTGAAAAATGGAATCCAGTCTTTGCCCTGTTCAGGACCCCGTGTGCACTCTCTGCCCCAGGAACTGGCACTGGTCAGTCCTCTGGCGAACTCGGTCACCCAACCTTGTGCTCTCCTTGCAGGGGACCCCAGGAGCATAAAAGGGAACCCAGAAATGCAGGCTGGGCTGCAAAACTACATTTTTATGTTTCTAACAAGAACAGGAACCCATTAGTTGCAGCTTCTGATGGAGGCTGGAAGGAAGTGTGAACAGGGGTGGAGATGGGTCCTTTTATTTATAATTCTCTTCAGTTAAAAGGCAGGTGGGAGTTTCTAAAATGACACATGCAGATCCAACCAAGAAAGATTTTCTGAGCACCACCAGAAATCTGTCACCTCACCCGCACATCCTCTACAGTGAATGCTCCAAGCTTCCTCAGCTCCTCTTGCTCCACCCTGCTCCCACCCTCAGTGGAGGTCCTCACCTCCTGGTTCATAGAAAAGACAGTGAGGAGTCTCAAAGCTTTGATCCCCAAGTGGAGCAGCTTTCTCCCCTTTCTCCTTCTTCCATGGGAGATGTGGATTCTCTCCTAGGAAGACTAGTTTCCCCTCCTGCCTCTGGTTCTGGTCCTTTGCACTTTCTCAGGGACCTGGGGTCTTTGCTTATCCCCCTCCCCCCACCACTTCCCCTCCTTTACCTCCCACTGTATCTCAGTGCCACAGTGTGTTGAACATGTGGAGTCCCCTCACTCCCACCCTGTCCAGCCACCAGCCTAGCCCTTAGCCTGCCCTTCCCAGGAAGACTTCTAGAAGGAAATGCCCACAGGCCCTTCAGCCTGTGTGCGCTGCCCACGGAATTAGCACTTTCTGAAAGTGGGCTTCCAACAGCCTCCTGCCTGATTCTAAAAGGTGACTTTACAGAGGGCTTGAGTGACAACCGAATGCATAGCCAATGGCTTATAGCACTTAAACTGAATCAGTTAAGTCCTTTCACTACCTCAGATTCTATTGCACTTGTACTATAGTTACTTATTTATTATCTGCCTGCCTGTCTTCCCTTCACGGTGAGCCTGAGCCCATAGGTGGGGATTGGTGTGGCCTTGCTGCAGGTGTAGCTCTGGGCCTGGAGCAGTGTCCAGCACCTGTGGGTTCATTCCCAATAAACATTTATTTTCATCTATAGGTCCCTCAGCCTAGCCTGCAGGGATTGGGCTGAAACCAGCTCTCTGACATCCCCCGAGGGGGCCCAGATTGTGAGAGGGTGCAGGCCCGGCTGAGGGACCCCACCAGTGCATGAATCCATGCACTGGGCCTCTAGTAAAAATCATAAAATCTCTGAACTCAGATATCAATGGCCCAATAATTGAGAGGCCACTTTCATTTCCCATGATCCAATCCAGGGCATATGAATGGTGGGGGGAACGTAGGACATTCAGGAGGAGATGCAGACCCCGACCCCAGACAAGGCTTCAGAGGTACAGGAACATAAATGTCTTTAAGAGTCACAAGCTTGGAAAGAGCACCCTGAGAGAGTGAGAAGTACGAGACCAAAGAAAACCTTCATAGACATTGATACTTAAGAGCTAAACAGAGAAAAAGAAACCCAGGAAAGGTTTCCAAAAGTGGGCAGAGTGGTGGCAGAAAACTAGAAGGGAGAGGCATCCCAGAAACCATGGGAAGAAATCATTCCCAAGGGAGGAAGTGTGTCACAGGGCCAGCAAGCGACTGAGAGACAGTATCTAACAGGCAGAAGAAAAGATGGAAACCATTGAGAAACTTAAGGGGAGCAACAGGAGAGCGGTTGTAGTGTGGAGAAGAAAATTATTCAAGAATGATGGTAGCTGTGACATTAGTGCCCTTTGGAAACAGAACCATAGTTGATTCTCCTACCACCACTTACAGGAGTGCATTTCTTAACGATTTCAATTGTCCAAAGAACGCTTGTGTGCAAGAGCCTGGGACCCTCATTCCATCCCTTGTGTGAGAAGAGGTTAGAGAGAACCAGGGCCTCATTTAATATCTGGGACCTGCAATTCTCCGGGAATGGGGACCCCATTAAAAAACGCCCTTCATTAAACTCAGTCAAATGCAGTAGAGTGTTTTTGAGGGAAATGAGTGCAAGTGCTGAGAGCAAGAGTAAGGATTCATGTGGGTTTGGGGCAGGCAAGGTCTCCCACATGAGAGCCATCCATGAGTGAGGTTCCCACGGAGCAGGGGAGCAAGTCCAGCCTGAATTTTAGTGTCAGAGGAAACCCTCAGGTCCAACCAAAGGCTCCATCTTTGTGGTTTCACCTGTGCACACCCCACTTGGAGGCTCCTATTTCCACACTCCATGACAAAAGAAATTCACTCAATAAGGATTCTGGGCTGACAAGTGCCAGGCAAACATTGATTCCCGTTTTTATAGTGGGGGGGTAGGGAGAATCAATTTCTTGGCTAAGAGCCACTTCCTGTTGTGGTGAGCTAGAAGCAGTGGCAATTCCATCAGGCAAGTCACAGCCCGCTACCCTGGGGAGCGCAGCGGCCCTCTTGGCTGCCTCTGCAGGGGGAACTAAAAGGGGAAAGAAACTCAGATATATAAGGGGTGTTATTTGTCCCAGATGAGCTCAGCTGTGTTTCAGCAGAAGATAAATTCTCCCTCCAGGACCTCAGTCTGCATCAGCCTGCTGACTCTTTAATGGGCCCTCACTTGGCATCCTCATCCTTTCCCTTTCTGCTAACACCCCCCCATAAAAAGGGGGGCCCTCATAACCCATATTTTTTGATATGCAGATGTGAATCACTGCAAATAATGTCACCTAACCCTTTCCCTGGGAGACTAAACTCTGATTTTATGCAGGTGAAGTCACTCTGAGTCACACTTCAGAAGGTTTCAGAGTAAGTCTAATTTTCTCAAGACAAAACAATAAAAGAAAGTCCCATATTGGGAAGAATCCCATCTTTAGGGGATCCAGGACATCTGTCACTTGGTCTCCTAATCTCTGGTCACATCCTGCTCAGGAGAATAATTCCTTAGATGTCCCTCCTTTTTAAAAGAATGTCACCGTCTGTTTGGTGCAGTGGCTGTGAACACTGGACTGGAATTTGCTGGCCAGACTTAGAATTAGGTCATTGGGAGAGAAACAGAGTAATTTATGTAAATGAGCATGTAGCAATATGCAGAAAAATGACCATACATTTCCCCAAATTTTCTGAAAAATAATATCTTGTAAGCTTCTCAATATGACTTCAGCAGTTTGGCAGATATATTTAGATCATATCAAATAAAATATATTAAATCCCCAATATGTGCTAGATGTGGTTTCATAACTAATTTCATTTAATCTGTGCAAAGAGAGGCATTGCCCTCATTTTGCAGGTGATGTGTTGGAGGAGAAGTGGCTGATCTGAGGGCAGGTGGAGGTTGGTTCTGGGGTTTCCTGTCCTGTGTTCTCCTACCTGTATACACCTCTGCACAAATGCCTCCTTGACCAGCAAAGAGGAGAGCTTTGTTTTGGCAAGAAACAGTTTTGTCATGTGATATTGTTCTAGAAGCTCAATCAATGAAACATGAAAGTTGACTTGATGGTTGAGTTGGGTGGGGGTGCAATCTTTTCAATCTCTTCTCTGCCTCTTCCTACCTCTTTTTTTTTTTTTAAATCTTCACTGGAGGATATTTTCCCATTGATATTTAGAGAGGGTGAAATGCAGGGAGGAGAAAAGAGAGAGAAAAAAACATCGATGTGAGAGAAACACACCAATTGGTTGCCTCCCGCATGCGCCCCAACCAGCATTCGAGCCTGCAACCAAGTTACCGCGCCCTTGACTGTTAATGAAACCCAAGAACCTTGGGTCTGAGGGCCGATGCTCTAACCACTTAGCAAAACTGGCTAGGGCTCTTCCTACCTCTTGAATGGTCCCTGGGCCCTTTGATTCTGCTTAAAACCATTGCCCTTCAGCAACCTTTTAGGCTACTCGTTTTGTGTCTTTTGGGAGAACTCCTCCAGAGTTCAAGCCCTCACTTTAATCTTCCTAGTGCAAAACGCTGTGCTAAATCTGCCAACTTCCACCAGGTGGATGACAACTCAGGTGGTTCTTAGAGCTGCCTGTTCTGTGGTGTTGGGGAAAGGTGTGATGTCAGAGAAATGGCCCTGAGTTCCCCTGTAACTATTTAAATGCAGCAGACCCTCCTACTCACCTCCCTGTGGAATAAACCCTCAAATGGCACCCTTAAGGATCACTGCAAACATCTAAGATATGGTAATGGTGTTGTGGCTGGATCAAATAAAAGAGCTTGAATCTCTTGTCCTTATGGATGTAGTGATAAAATTATTACTTCAACATTATCCAGGGAAGGAGTATAGGTGGGATAATAAATGAAATATTGATTTTGTTGAAGCTGGGTAATGGATATTTAAGAGTTTGTTTTACCATTTTTTCTACTTAGGATAGATTCAAAATTTTCCAAAAGTTAAAGATGACAGATAGATAGATAGACATATAGATAGATGCAGGCAAAAAAACAAAATAAAAAATGGGTACAGGGTACAGGCAAAAAAACAAAACCAAAACAATATTAGGTCCTTGTCCTAGAACCACCCTCTTTCCCTTGCTCAACTTAATGTTCATTTGCTTCTTTCTTGCTAGTTCCTTTTCTAGAGTGGATGAAGCCTTTGGACCTGCCTCTCTGATTTGTCAACTAGGAGTCTGCCTCAACTCACAGCTTTGCCTGCACCTTTTATGTTGCCCCTCCCACAGCTTAGATTGCAATATGTTTCTCCACAAAGTTTTGTGGAAGAACCTTCACCCACTCAGTTCACCATGGGAAATGTAAACAATTAAAATTTATCTCCAGAGTTCAGATGCTTTTATGATCTCCCATTTTACAGATGAGAAAGCAAAAGCAAGCCACATAGCTCGAAAGGGGTAGAACCATGCCTGTGAACTCAAGCAATTTGATTCTAGAAATGGCCTATCCACCACTGCAGCATGTAGAGGCTATACTTGACAATTATAAACACTCAAGTCCACCAGGAGGTGACTCCACAAAACCAAGAGAGCAATTGTCATTGCTTTTTTTAATATTAAAGAAAATTAAAAATTTGATAAAGTAATTCACAATCCTATCATTTTAACAAAATAGTTGTTTTTTTCTTTCTACAGATATTTTATTTGATTATATTTATACTAACAAATAAAATAAAGCACATTTTTTATGTTCTGATTTTTAAATATTTTATCACAAGTACTTATTTGCATTACTTTTCTTCATAATATTATTCCAAATATGTTATAGTTTTATTGTAAATCCTTCTCTTTTTGGAACTTTTTGTTGGCCCCAATTTTATGCTGTTTGAAATAGTCTGGTAATAAATGCCTTGAAGCACATAGCTGTTTCTCCTTTCTAATTTTTTTCTTGTATAAATTTCCAGAGATAAGATTATTGGAAAAAAGTTGAGTAATCTATAGCTCTTGAGACCTACTGCCCACTGGATTTCAACTTGATGGTACTATTTTTATATTCTGTAGTATTTTTGCTATATTCTCTCAAGCACTGAACATGAACAAATATTTTCTTTTCTATTTTATACACAAAAATATGAAGTTGGTTTATTTTATTTCTAGTAAGTGGAATATGAGGATGGGGGCTGCAATCCTGTTACTTTAGTGTAGCTTGGGGGTTCACATCCCTCAGACACACTAATGCGCATACAGACACACAAGGAGAAGCTACGCCCCACCTCGTTAGTGCCACCAGCACACACAACTGCTCAGGCTCATGGCCTCGGAGCACTCGGCAGATGTTGTTTAGAGAAAGAAGAGAGAAAATGCAACAGCAGAAGAGCCAACTGTCTTCTTCACTTAGATTCAAGTTTTGCCACTTAATAATTCAACAGCAGTTGCTGCAAACAGCTCTAGCTTCTGTGAATTCTTCATAATCCTCTGTAATTGCCATCTCTCCATCTGAGAAAAAATAACTTTCATGTTACTAAAGCTTGATTATATCTTTTCTCTTTAAAAAACATAATTTTGTTCTAATTATAAACTTAATTGACATTCAAATTATAGAAAACATGTGAAACAGATTATTTTAGAAAAGGGAACAAAGTAACTCAAAATCTAACTGCCTCAAAAAATCACTCTTTGATGTATTCCTTCTAAATATATATATGAAACAAAATTGGGCTACTAAATATAACACAGGGCAAAGGAAAATATGAACTAGAGTAATTGAGACTGCAAGGGATCCCCCGAGATCTAGTGCAAAGGCTATTATTAAATCTATTTATTGTCATGTTTTAACATTCTCCAAAACTCTGCCACTGGGTCACTGGCGGTTTATTCCACAAAGCCCAGAGAAGGGATCTAAGAGTCAACAACATTTTTTCTTGGTTATGGAAAGATTTAAATATAGGCAGAGAAAATAACTGTTTCATGTGTTCTCTTTTGATAACAGTACTTCCCCCAGCTCTGGCTTTGCTAGCTTGACAATTGCCTTGAAGTTTTCCCCAGGCTCACAGGAAATTTAGTATTTATAGTGTCCTAGAGCCAAAGATGCCACCACCCAAGTCCCCTCTCATCCAATCTAATGGAACAATCCATCCAAGAAAGGGAGGGGCCTGTCACCCCAGAACCTAGGAGGTTCATGCAAATAGTGCAATTCAAAGCCTGGAGCCAATGGGCTGGCAGTGCACCAGGGACCTGCCTTCTCTGAGTAAAGCTCACAAGGAAGATGTTAAAAAATAGACTGTCATTTTTGCAGCACTGGGAAAAGATAGTCACTTCTGCTATTATAAAACACTTCTTGGGCTACCAGAGTAAAAGGAGAGAGCGGGGGAGGGAGAATGATGGAGAGGGAGAGGGAGAGACTGGGCTTGAGTTTGAAATAACTTGGTCCTTCCTTATTAAAGGTACAGTTCATTTGACCCAGAGAATTTCTCTTGTAGAAAAGGATTTCTACAAAACAAGATACTCCATAAAAGGTTTGCTTTGGTGAGTCTTGACTTTTAAGGTGAAATTGGGCCACCCCCAAGCTGACCCATAGATCTTGAGCCGACACCAGAGAGCGCCATTTCTCTGGAGTCCCTGGAGCAAAACCTGCCTAGATGGTGACATGACTTGTAGGAAAGGGTGTTCAGGCTCCACAGGCAGGGAGATGAGCATCCCCGGAAGAAAGGAAAAGGGCAGGGCTGGTGGTGTTCTCCCATGCACCCAAGGATCCTAAGGGAGAAATGGAAGCCTGCACAGTCAGTCATCTCCATGGCAAACCCAGGCTGCAGAGTAGAGAAGGAGCGAGTGTCTGATGGCATTGGTGCAGAAGGAAACTGTCATCAGGATATACTCATCTCAGTAACGACCAAGCTCACGCTGGAGTTAGAAACCACAGGTGTGACTGTTTTCTTCACTGTTGGGCCGTGCTGCTTTCTGCTTTCTTCTGTCTACCTGCTAAAGGCCGTGTTCTGTCCGCCTAAGTTGCAATATTGGCCGTCATATCCAGTGCTACAAGCCCTGCTATGCCCCAGGTGCCATGCTAAGTGCTTAACATTTATTACCCCTGATACACACAGCAATGCAATGAGTAGGAAGAAAACAAGTACTGAAGAGGGTGATGACCTTTCTATGGTGTAATCTTGGGCACCATAGTAAGTGGCAGAGACAAAAATGAACTCCCAGTCTGCTGGGTACCAAAGAAATGCACTTTCCCCAACTTATACTGCATCCCAATGATTAACCAGTGTGTGTTAAGTGTAGTTCATGATTATTTCTATAATTAAAAATAGTAATAATTTTAAAAATAGTAAACTTCCCTGATGCAAACTAACATGGGTTTCCAGAAGAGAATAAAGGTGTTCATAAACCAGAGGCAACATTGGGCGAAGGAGCTTGGATGAGGTCAGCATTGTTAGTGAGTGATTACATTTGAGAACTAGAACTCCTGTGCTTAAGTTAGCAGGCAACAGTTCCCTGAAGTTTCCTACATGCCTAGCTCTTCCTGGAGTCAAAGAAGGTGACCAAATATTGTCCTTTATTTTCTATTTTTTAAGAGTATAGTCATAGTGAGGGTAGAACTTGGGGAGATCTAGATTTGCAATATTATACACTAAAGGAAATAACAACTCAATATGTTCCCAGATCATGGTGTATGTTTAACAATAGGTGTATCACAGCCTTGAGCAAATCAGCTAGTTAATGTCAATTAAAGGTTAAAGATTCCATACTGACTGCTGAGCAGATGTGACCTTTTCCTCAGAACCTAAGCTTCAGTTAGAAATAGCTGAATAGAGCAATGTCAGAGGAATGGCAGAGTGAGAGCGCACCTTGTCCTCTCGCCCTGAAATTTCAACAAGTTAACCAACTATAATTCAACAAAGAAATCCCTGCTCAACACAGAGGCATGCCTGAGACCCGCACATCAGAGTGTCTAAAAGTGGGTATCTGGGAATACACAGGAAGATGAGAAGGGAGGAAAGTGCAGATGGCACACAGACACAGCCCTGCAGCTGGAAGCTCACAGCTCAACTGGTCGGGAGAGAGGAGAAAGCCGGTGGTCGCAGGTGCTTCCTTTGGCCCGGAGGAACAGAGATCTGTGGGGGGCAGTCCAGCAGTGGAGCAGAGCAAACAGTGACTGAGCCAGCAGACACCTGACAGAGCACAGGGTTCTGCCATGTGTCTCTTCACTGTCAGGCTGGGCGGTGGTGTTTCAGACAAAGAAACAGAACCACAGAGCCCTGCTGCCTCTTGGACTTCCAAAACTCTCCTCCCATTGCCCTTGGAGTAAATTGAAACAAATTACAGCAAATTATCTGTAAACCAAAAGCTGTTGCAGTAGAACCACTGTTCTCCTCAATGACTGATCCCTAGGAGGGGTGCTTAGAGTGGGACCCCACGGAGGTCAGGGGTCATCAGTGAGGGCAAAGCAAACCCCACCACCAAGCATTGTGGCTGTATTGTCTTCTGGAAGCTGTGGAGGTTCAAGACTGGGAGATCACAGATGTAAAAACTCTTGTGATCCAATGCCATCTACTGGAAAATAATAGAAAGACCTCTACAGAGATAAATGCACAAGCAAAGGAGGACAGAAGATACCATGAGGAACCACAGTAATGAGGATCACCAGAAAGAAAATAAAAAATCCCCAGAAAGCAAGCTGGGAACACATAGACATATGTAATATAAATGACAGAGGTTTAAAGATTACAGTTCAGAAAATACTCAATGGGATGTGAGAAAATACTGACAGGGAATTCAATGCACTCAGAAAACAAATCAATGAGCACAACGAGTGCTTTACCAAAGGGAATGAAACTTTAAAAAAGAATCAGTCATCCTGGCAGGTGTTGCTCAGTGGTTGAGTGTTGACCTATGAACCAGGAAGTCACACTTTAATTCTCTGTCAGGGCACATGGCCAGGTTGCAGGCTTGAGCCTCGTGTCGGGTATGCAGGGAGCAGCCAATCAATGATTCTCTCTCATTGATGTTTTTTTCTCTCTCTCCCTCTCCCTTCCTCTCTGAAATCAATAAAAATATATTTTAAAAAAAAGAACCAATCCGAAATTCTGGAAGTGAATCATGAAATTAAGGAGATTAATAGTGAACAATGAGTGTAGAAAATAGAACCAATCAGATGGAGGAAAGAATTAGTGATATTTAAGATAGGAATCAAGAAATGATGCAGAGGGAAGGAGAGAGAGATATGAACATAAAGAAAAATGAGAGAGCTTTATGAGACCTATCTGACTCCATCAGAAAAAGCAATATTAGAATTATAAGCATTGTGGAGGAGGAAGAGAGGGAGCATGGAATAGAGAGTCTATTAAAACAAAGAGTGGATGAGAACTTCCAAAATCTATGAAAGAATTAGATCCTCAAGTCCAAGAAGAAAACAGAATACCTAATTACCTCAATCCAAAGAGGCCCACTCCAAGGCACTTGGTATTGAAGCTGCCAAAAATTTATGACAAAGGAAAAATTCTTAAAGTAGCCAGGGAAAAGAATGAAGTGACATAAAAAGGGAAAGCCATCAGAATTTCATCCAACTTCTCATCAGAAACTCTAGAAGCCAGAAGAGAGTGAAACCAAATATTCAAATGTCTGAAAGAAATTACCAGCCACAAATAATATATCCAGCAAAATTATTCTTTAAGTATGAAGGAGAAATAAAGATGTTCCCAGACATGCAGAAACTGAGGGATTGTATCACCAGAAAACCTCCATTGCAGGAAATATTCAAGGGAGTTATTCGACCTGAAGCAAAGAACATAAGGTCACAACACTACAAGCAAGATCACCAAAATACAGCATAAACAGGGATAATTTCTGGCAACAAAAACATAAAAGGGAAGGGTGAAAGGTATCAACTGGCAAAGAAAAATGAAGATCAGGTGCACTCAAAAGAAAAAAAAATCTACCATATATATGCAACTTCATTTTTTATAAACGTAATGGTAACCACACACAAAAATCCCCAAACAAGGACATATAGATTAAACAAGGAGGATACAGAGGAAAGAAGTATGGAACACCACCAAACAAAAACAACAGACAGAAACATAAAAGAAAAGAACCAATGGAGGCACCGAGCTACCAGAAAACAGAAGATAAAACGGCTGTAGGAAACCCTCACACATCAATAATTACCCTAAATGCAAACGGTCTGCATTCACCAATAGAGTAGCAGAGTGGATAAAGGAACAAACCCCAGCTATATGCTGCCTATAAGACACATCTAAGCTCCAAAGGCACAGGTAGATTCAAAGCAAAAGGTGGAAAATGATTCTCCAAGAAAGTAACATCCACAGAAAAGCAGGTGTAGCCATACTTATATCTCACAAAATATATTTCAAAATAACAAAGATAACAAGAGACAGAGGTGGACACTTTATAATGACAAAGGGGACACTACATCAAGAAAACATAACACTTCTTAATCTATATGCACCCAGCCAGGTAGCACCAAAATATATAAAGCAACTACTCACAGAACTAAAGGGAGAAAGAGATCAAAACACAATCATAGTTGTGGACCTTAATACTCCATTGATAGCTCAAGACAGATCAACCAAACAGAAAATCAATAAAGAAACATCGGCCTTAAATGAAACACTAGACCAAATGGACATAATTGACATTTACAGAACTTTTCATGCCAGAACATCAGATTACACATTCTTCTCCAGTGCAAATGCAACATTCTCAAGGATAAACCATATGGTGAGTCACAAAACTAGCATCAACAAATTCAAGAAAATTGAAATTATACCAAAAATATTCTCTGACCACAAAACCTTGAAATTAGAAATCAACTGCAAAAAAAGAAGTAAAAAATCCCCACAAATACTTGGAGATTAAACAATATACTACTAAAAAATGACTGAGCCAAAGAAGAAATAAAAGATGAAATCAAAAGATATATCGAGTCAAATGAGAAGGATGATACAATGTATCAAAACTTCTGGGATGCAGCAAAAGCAGTAATAAGAGTAAAGTTTATATCATTACAGGCCTATCTTAAGAAATGAATGAAATCCCAAGTAAACAACCTAACATCACATCTTCAAGTACTAGGAAAAGAAATAATAAAAGCAACCCAAAGTCAGCAGAAGAAATGAAATAATAAAAATTAGAGAAGAATTGAATGAAATAGAGAACAAAAAGACTATACAAAAAATTGATAAAACAAAGAGCTGTTTTTTTTAAGATTAATAAAATTGACAAACTCCTGGTAGACTCAGGAGAGATTTTGATTTGAACCAAATCAACCACTAAGGAAAAAAGTGAAAAGACATATATAAACAAAATCAGAAATGAGAGAGGAGAAGTCACCACAGACATCACAGATATACAAAGGATCATACTAGAATATTATGAAAGACAGTATGTCACCAAATTCAATAACCTAGAAGAAATGGATAAGTTTCTAGATATATATAACTTCCTAGACTAAATCATGAAGAATTAGAAAATCTAAATAGACCAGTCAGCAGTGATGAAATTGAAACAGCCATCTAAAACCTCACAAAAAAACAAAAGTCCAGGACCAGGTGGCTTCACCAGTGAATTCTACCAAATGTTCAAAAAAGATTTAAAACATATCCTTCTCAAACTCTTCCAAAAAATTGAAGAGGCAATACTTCTTAACACATTCTATGAGGCCAATATAACCCTGATACCAAAACCTGGCAAAGATAACACAAGAAAAGAAAACTACAGCCCAATATCTCGGATGAATACAGATGCAAAAATCCTATATAATAAAAGGCTAATATGCAAATTGACCGAATGGCTGAACAACGGTCACTATGACACGCACTGACCACCAAGGGGCAGACGCTCAATGCAGGAGCTGCTTCCTGGTGGTCAGTGCTCTCCCACAGGGGGAGCACCGCTCAGTCAGAAGCCGGACTCATGGCTGGCAAGCGCAATGGCGGTGGCAGGAGCCTCTCTCCCACCTCCGAGGCAGCACTAAGGATGTCCAACTGCCAGCTTAGGGGAGCGGGCCTAAGCCATCAGTCAGACATCTCCCGAGGGCTCCCAGACTGCAAGAAGGTGCAGGCCGAGCTGAGGGCCACCCCCCACCCAAGTGCACAAATTTCATGCAGTGGGCCTCTAGTTCTAAATAAAATAGTAGCAAATTTAATACAACAGTACATCCTAAAAATAATGCATCATGATCAAGTGGGAATCATTCCAGGGGCACAAAGATGGCTCAACATATGCAAATCAATCAACATAATACACTACATTAACTAAAGAAAGGATAAAAATCATACAATCTTATCAACAGATGCAGAAAAAGCATTTAATAAGATACAACATCTATTTATGATTAAGACATTCAATAAAATAGGAATAGAGGGAAAGTAACTCAACATAATAAAGACCATATACAATAAACCCTCAGCTAATATCATACTCAATGGTGAAAAACTAAAAGCTTTCAGGACAAGACAAGGATGCCCACTCTCACCACTCTTATTCAACACAGTGCTGGAAGTCCTGGCAGAGCAAGAAGGCAAAAGAAAGAAATAGAAAGCATCCAAATAGGGAAGGAAGAAGATAAAATGTCACTTTTTGTGGATGACATGATTCTGTATATAGAAAACCCTAAGACTCCACCAAAAACCTACTAGAAAATATAAACAACTACAGTATAAAAAAATACAGTCAAGTTACAGGATACAGAATCAAAGTTCAAAAAATCCATTGTCTTTCTGTATACTAAAACAAAACTTCAGAAAAAGAAATGGAAAAAAACCCCACAATTACTTTTGTAATTGCAACCAAGAGAATAAAATACCTAGAAATAAATGTAACAAAGAAAGTGAAAGACCTACATACTGAAAATTACAAAGCATTATTAAAAGAGATTGAAAAAGACACAACAAAATGGAAAAATATTCCATGTTTATGGATTGGAAGAATCAACATAGTTAAAATGGCCATATCATCCAAAGCAAATACAGATTTAATGTACTATCCATCAAAATCCCAATGACACTTTTTAAAAATAGAAGGAAAAATCATCAGATTTGTATGGAACCACAAAAGACCCAGAATAGCCAAAGTAATCCTGAGAAAAAAAGTAATTAAGCTGGAGGTATCACATTACCTGACTTCAAATTATACTACAGAGCTATGATAATCAAAACAGCATAATCAAGACAGACATGCAATGGAAAAGAGAATCCAGCTATAAAACCACATGTGTATGGACAGATAATTTTCGACAAAAGAAGCAGAAACACATAATGGAATAAAGATAGTCTCGCCAATAAATGGTGCTGGGAAAACTAATAATCCACATGCAAATGAATGAAAATGGATTACAGTTTGTCCCCATCTACAAAAATTAATTCAAAATAGATAAAATACCTAAATATAAGAGCTGAAACAATAAGTTACATAGAAGAAAATATAGGTAACCAAACTTATGGATCTTGGTAGTAGAGGACATTTTATGAACTTGACCCCAAATTCAAGGGAAGTAAAGGTAAAAATAAATGCATGAGACTATATTAAACTAAAAAACTTCTGCACAGTAAAAGAAACTGACAACAAAACAAAGAGGCAGCCAATCAGACGGGAGATGATATTTGCAAACAGTTGCTCCAACAAATGTTTAATTTCCAAAATATATAAAGAACTCATAGAATTCAACCAAACAAAACAACCCAATCAAAACCGTGGGCAGAGGACCTAAAAATACACCTCTCCCAAGAAGACAAATGAACAGGCAATAGATAGATATATGTAAATATGTTCTGCCTCACTGGCAATTAGGGAAATGCAAATCAAAACTACCATGTTCAAATCAAAACTACCATGTTCCCTCAAAAAAGGGAACCCTCATTCACTGCTGGTGGGAATGTAGACTGGTAAAACCACTATAGAAAGCATTCTGGCGATTCCTCAAAAAATTAAGAATAGAGCTACATATGACCCAGCAATCCTTCTCCTGGGTGAATACCTGAAAAACTTGAAATCATGTATTCGCAAAAATATATGCACCACTATGTTCATTGCAGCATTATTCATGATGGCCAAGATATGGAAACAACCAAAGTGTCCGGCAATAGAGGACTGGATAAAGAAGATGTGGTACATATACACAATGGAATACTACTCAGCCATAAGAAAGGATGAAATAGTGCCATTTGCAACGATATGTATGGACCTTGAGAACATTAAGCTAAGTGAAATAAGTCAGTCAGAAAAAATTAAGAATCGTATGATTTCACTCATATGTGAGCTATAAAACTGAAACTCATGGACACATACAGTAGTGTGGTGGTTGCCAGAGGGAAGGCAGTGGGGGTGAAAACTGTCCTAATATAAGGTGCCAGGAGAAGATTTGACTTTGGGTGCTATGCACATGGTACAGTATACAGATCTTACAACATAGAAACCCACACCTGAAATCTATATGTTCATATTGACCAATGTCACACCCAATCAACTTAATAAATAATATTAAAAAAAGAAATAGCTGAATACTCAGAGCTGACTGTCTGGGTGTAAATTCTGTCTATGGTGCTAACTAGAAGAATGGGCCTCATGAATTATTAACATCTCTGTGTCTTTGCCTACAAAATGGCCACAATAGCTATGCCCTCCTCATAAGGTTGTTGTGAGGATTACATGAGTAATTAATCAAGAGAACTTAGATGGGCCCTTGACACATAGTTGGCAGGAAGGATTAGCTATTCTATGGGTATGGGTGTGGTAGGGAAGCAATGATATTAATTTCAGAGAGAGTTGTGCAAGCTTTGGATTAGGCAGATCTTAAAGATCCCACTGAAGCCTTTCATTTTTGTTTTTGGCTGGCTGAAAACTAGGTACTCTGGGCACGGGGAAATTTTTATCCACAGTCATTTTTAGACAAACAGCCAGGGAATTCCTCTCTGAGGAGACACTCTTTAAAAGGAGTCCCAAATGCAGTAAAGGAGAGAACAGGGGAACTATGTGGAGAGGAGCATTTCCAGTTGAAGGAACAACCCTTGAAAACTCTGAGGTGAGGGTGTTTGGTGAGAAGGGTGGAACACTGGAGTGAAGAGAGTGGGGAGCAGAGGGCTAGAAAATGAGGCAGAAAAGGGTGGGAGCGACCGCACTGGGAAAGGTCCTGCAGGTTGTGGCTTTCTATTAGAAGTGATGGGAAATCACTGGAGCATTCTGAGCGGAGGACTGACCATGATACAGCATCTTCTAAGAGAATCTTGCAGGCTGCCTTTTGGGGATAAACAGGGGCAAGAAAGGCGGGAGGCAGAAAAAAAGCTGGAGACCCGGTGGGAGACTATTGTAATCGTCCAGGTGAAACAAGACAGTGGTTTGGAGTAAGATGGCAATAGTTGGAGGGGGCATGAATGAGGTTAAATATGATCTATGTCTTAGAGATAAAGAGAGAGCTAACAGAATTTGCTGATTGGTTGGATATGAAGTTTGAGAGTAAGAAAAATTCAAGAATGAATGCAAGGTTTTGGGCCTGAACCACTGAATGAATGGTGCACCATTTACTGAGATGGGAAGCCACAGAGAAAGAAGATCTTGGGGAAATTCGAGAGGCAGTATTGGGTGTGTTAAGTTTGGGGAGCCTATCGATGGGGTGATAGGCAGAATACGGGTCCCATAAATATGTCCACGTCCTAATCTCCAGAACCTGCGAATATGATGTGTTACATGGCAAGGGGGAATTGAGGTTGCTAAGTAGTTGACCTTAACATAAGACTATTCTGAATTGTCTAATAGGGCTCAATATAACCACAGGGGTATTTAAATGTGGAAGAGGGAGGCAAAGAACCTAGTGTTAGAGTGAAGTGATTTGAAAAACTAGCCAGTGCTAGTTTCGAAGATGGAAGCAGCCACAAGCCAAGGAATTCAAGCCGCCTTTTGAAGCTGGACGTACAAAACAGATTCTCCCCGGAGCCTCCAGAAAAGAATGCAGCCTGCCGACACCTTTTTAACCCAGTGAGACCCATTTTGGACTTGATCTCCAGAACTGAAGAATGATACGTTTGTGTTGTTGTAAGCCACTAAGTTTGTGGTAATTAGTTACAGCAGTCACAGGAAACTAATGCAGGTGGCCACAAAATATATTGCCCAAATTGGGACATTTTTGAATGAAAGGAGGGCCATTAATACTTACTCAGGACAGCAGTCATAAATAAGAACTATTCTAAGAAAACTAGGATGTGGGTCACCCCCCCCCCCTCTGTTGTATGTGGAGATATCAAGGAGCAGTTGCTGGTTTGTGCCCTTAGTTTCAGAGAGAGGTGGGGGCCTAGAGAATTAAATTTGAGAGGTGTCCTCCTGTAGGTGGTATTTGAAGCCATGAAACTGAGTGAGGTCACAAGAAAGTGAATATAGATAGAGAAGGGGGGAAATAGCCAAAGGCGGAGCCCGCTCTCACGGGTTTGGAGGAAGGGGAGGATCGAGTAGAAAAAACTAAGAAGGCTACCCGGTGAGGGAGAGGAGAAAAGAACAAATCCACCCAAGTGAAGAAAGTGTTTGAGGAGGCAGGATTGACTGAGGACATCAGACGGAGGTAAAAGACCAAGAAAAAAGAGTGAAAGTTGGGTTTGCAATGTGAAGATCATCAGTGATATTAGTAGAGGCAGGGATGGAAGGTGGGGGTGGGCAGAAGCCTGATACGAATGAGTCAAAGAAATAGGAATGGAGACCGAAAGCATAGCCACCCCTTTCAAGTTTTACTATAAAAGAGAGCAGAGAAATGGGATAGTAGTTAGAAGAGAATATAGGCCCAGAGAGGGTTTTTAAAAGATGGGAAATAGTAGCACACCTTTGTATTCACAGTTAATGATTCAGGAAAAGGAAAATATTCAACACAGAGGGATGTAACTGCAAAGCCCTTGAATAGATGAGAGGAGATGGCACCCAGAGCTTAAGCGAAGGATTTGGTCTGTAGTAGTCATGTGAATGAATCTTCCACTGAGGAGGAAGGAAGGGTGCAAAGATACTTAAATTGGAAACTTTGGGGGGATAAGAAAGTTTTTTTCTTACTGTTTTCAGCTTTTCAGTGAAATAGGAAGTAAGGTCATCAGATGAGAGTGATGGAAGAAGGAGTAGAGAAGAGGTGTTGAAATTTTGAGAGAACTTGAGAAAAGGGAAGAATAGCATCCTAGAGAATAGAGAAAGACTTGATTCTCATTGAATATCTATGAATGTTTTAATAAAACTTACAAAAATAACAACAAAAATCAGCTACAAAAAGTATGAAACATAATGGACATAAATTCTAATTTGTTTTTGGCAGTATTTTAAGGTAAAAATAAAAACAAGGACTAACTATTAGCACTTAAGAATAGCTGTGGATGTCACTTCAGTCCTTTCATTTCTGCATAGCTGGCATTGCCAGCCTGTGTGACTGAGTTTGCTTATGTTGACACTGGCACACACAATCCTTACTTTTCTTCAGAGGTTCACTAATTTATCCACTTTTGGTTGTGGATTCTTTCTTGTTAACACTAATGGTTTGCATATTACAGCAAATATTTATTTTCTTGGGGAGTTCATTCTCTCTCTCCCCGCCCCTCTATATTCTATATGTTATATAATCTCTCCTCTCATCATAATATATCTTGCTAGAGGCACGGTGCATGACATTCGTGCACTCAGGGGGGTCCCCTCAGCCTGGCCTGTGCCCTTTAGCAATCTGGGAGCCCTCGGGGGATATCCGACTGATGGCTTAGGCCTGGGACATCCTTAGCGTTGTTGCAGAGGTGGGAGAGGCTCCCGCCACTGCTGCTGTGCTCGCCAGTCATCAGTCTGGGCTTGTGGCTGAACAGCACTTCCCCTGTGGGAGCACACTGATCACCAGGGGGCAGCTCCTGCATTGAGGGTCTTCCCCTTGGTGGTCAGTGTGCGTCATAGCGACCAGTCGTTCCACTATTTGGTTGATTTGCATATTATACTTTTATTATATAGGATAACCTGCATGATGGTTAATTTTCTGTGTCCACTTGTCTGGAGCATGGTGCTCAGATATTTGGTCAAACACTATTATGGATGTTTCTGTGATGATGTTATTTTGGATGAAATTTAAAAGGATAAACTTTGCCCTAGCTGGTTTGGCTCAGTGGATAGAACATCGGCCTGCTGACTGAAGGGTCCCAGGTTCGATTCTGATCAAGGGCACATACCCGAGTTGTGGGCTCGATCCCCAGTAGGGGGAGTGCAGGAGGCAGCCAATCAATGATTCTCTCTCATCATTGATGTGTCTATCTCCCTTTCCCTTCCCTTCTCTGAAATCAATAAAAATATATCTTTTAAAAATAAATAAAATAAAAGGATAAACTTTGAATAAAGCAGATTACCCTCCATAATGTGGATGAGTCTCATCAAATCAATTGAAGACCTTAACAGAACAAAAGAATGACCTCTCCCAATCAAGAAAGAATTCTATGCGCAGACTGCCTTTAGATTCAATCTGCAACTCTTGCCAACCAACCTTGCAGATTTTTGGACTCACCAAGCCTCCGCCATCATCTCTCTCTCTTTCTCTCTCTTTCAATCTCCTATCATCTATATCTTATATTTTTCTCCTCTCCCTATAACATATTCCTTAACCTGTTTTTACTTTGCCAGAGATTTGGATATAGAGTAGTCTGCAGGGCTGTTTCAGGACCAAGGACAGTAGCCCCACTCTTTCTCTCCACTGTATCTCAACTGGAGCATTTTAGTCATTAACAGCCCATGTTACTATGTGGCAGGCACTGTGATAGAAGTGCAAATAATAACCAGTACTTGTCACCAAAGAGACTTAAAGCACATAGGGATAAACAGGCTACAAACACAAGTATAACATAGAAAACCATGGTGTGTGACTATAAGACACTATGGGAGTATTTAGGAAGAAAGGGCCCGTATTTGGATGGTGGAAGGTATAAGGGAAAGCTTCTTGGAATAAGAGACATATAAGTTGACATCTTAAGGCATTAGTTGGCCAGGGAGAGGGGTAAGGTAAAGAGCTTTAAACAGAGACAAAAGCACATGCAAAGGCCTAGAGGCAAGAGGGCACAGCTCACCTAAAGGAATGCAATTAATACTGTACACCTAAATGTGAGAAGAAAAAGCTTCCAGGAAGGAATGGAGGCCCTATGCTGTGAGATAGGTACAGGCATGTGTAAAATACTAGGGAACACAGCTGAGGGAGTAATTAAGTCTCATGGGTGAGGGTGAAGTGACAGAAAGCAATAGTGAGGTAGTAACATTTAAATTTGTCTTTAATGATATGTAGGAGTTTTCTAGAACCACAGTGGGGATAAGGGGAAGAAAAAATAACAGACGCCCTAACTGGTTTGGCTCAGTGGATAGAGCATCAGCCTGTGGACTCAAGGGTCTCAGGTTCGATTCCGGTCAAGGGCATGTACCTTGGTTGCAGGCACATACCCAGTAGAGAGTGTGCAGGAGGCAGCTGATCGATGTTTCTCTCTCATCGATGTTTCTAACTCTCTATCCCTCTCCCTTCCTCTCTGTAAGAAATCAATAATATATATATATTTTTTAAAAGAATAACAGAGAACATTTTGGCTAAAGCTGTGCTGTTCAACATAGTAACCACTAGCCAAACTTACATTAAATCTCATTAATTAAAATTAAGTAACATTAGAAATTCAGTTCTTCAATCACACTGGTCACATTTCAAGTGATCAATAACTACATATGGCTAGTGGCTAGTATATTGGACAGTGTAGATATAGAACATTTCCATCATTGCACAAAGTTCTATTGGCAGTGCTGGGTTAGAGGGAACAGCATGTGCAAAGGCTCAGAAGTGTGCATGTGTGTGGTGTGTTTAGGAGATCTTGACTATCTTGGGGGCTGTAGCAAAATGTAGGTAGATGGAAGTGTCTGGAGATGACACTGGAGAGATTGACTGGACTTGGGTGGCAAAAGGCATTTTAACTCATTGTAAAGGAGGGTGGACTTATTTATTTTGGCATTGGGGGCTGATATGAGACATGAGCAGATCTAGATTTAGAAAGTTAACTCACTTAGCAGCTATAAGATCTGAAAGGAATAGTGGGCAAGCAGAAGGTAGGGAGAATAAGCCAATTGGCTTTTGCCAAATAAATGTTGATAAACAACACTTTTTATCATGTCATCTTTATGTTCACCAGTTTCAATTGCTCCCAATTAAACTCAGTTGTCTCTTGTTAGTTGTTGAAGGTCTTTGCCTTGTTGCACACTACAACCTAAACATTAGCTTAACCCCAATGATGACAATAGTTTCACTCTTCCCCTCATATGAAAATTAATCCCCATGTCTTTTCCTTACAGTGCCTGAGTGGACTGAAAACTGCTTGAGAACAGAACTATATCTTACAGTAGGTAACCCCAGAGGAAAGTCTTAAGTAGTTCATAACATAGTCAACATTCACAGCTAGGATGGCTCTTCCAGGTTGTAGTTCTCATGAGACACAGAAAGGTGTCATGTAAAGTAAACTTGTAAAAGGCTCACTTATTGACTGGTCATGACGGTGCTGACTTGTAAGTTAGCAATTCTCCCATTGGCCACGAGGGAAAGGGAGACAAACGATGCAAACCATAATATCTGGGTAGAAACGGACATAAAACCACCACCACAGTATCAGGATTATGGTTGGTTGCATTGACAGACAACCAGGATAACAATGGCTTACACAACTAGAAGTTTGTCTCATGTAAATGAAGTTCAGGGTTATATGTCAGCTCACAATAAATGGGGTCCCAGACATTTTCTCTCTAGCTACAAACCCCCTTGCTCAGTATACTACCTCATGGTTCAAGGTGGCTGCTTGGGCTCAAGATATCATGCAGGCATTCCAACATGCAGGAAGATGAAAGAAAGAGGGCACACTTTTTTACTTTAAGGACACTTATTTGAAGGTATACATGACACTTTCATTTACATTTAAGTGGCAAGAATTCAGCCATATGAGCACACCTAACTCCAAAGGTGGGTGGGAATGTGATACATATGCCAAGAAGTTTTGTGCCCAGCAAAAAAATGAAGGGTTCTCTTACTAAGTAAAAGGGGGAGATTAGACACTGGAGGACAACTGGCTCTTGGATACATTGTCAGAGGAAAAAAATCTTATCATCAGCTAGAGAAATTCCAGGACTGAGCCAGAGTCCTCTCAATTTTCAATAGCCAAGAGAATGAACACGTTAATGATAGTGACAATGTGTATCATGAAATATCACCTGTCCTTTCACTACGCGATAGTCACTTACACACCCACTTCTAAGGAAAAAGCGATGTTGCTGCGTAAGGACAATGCACATTGGATGAAGAAATGCCAGTTAGAAAAAGTTGCCGTGGAGCTTTAAAGACTGGCTCCTGGAAAAGGTACTGTCTATAGATGTGTAGCCAGCTGATCTGGTTTGATAGAGAAGCAACAGCTCGTGTTTTCAGAGTTGAGGGATAAGGTAACGTAAAATGCGATGCCAACTGGCTTAGCTCCAGAGCCCTTCCTTGGGGGCAATAGTCTCCTTCTCAGGCACCCAAGCACGTCCCTGGGCTGTGCAGCCTGCTCTGGCACCCCTGGGAGCTGCTCTCACAAGGAGTGATAGTGGGGACTGCTCTGGCTCACCTGTGAGCTACCTCCACCTTCCTCAGCCACCCAACTGCCCTCAACTGCTCCCAAGGAATACAGACAGAGGGTGTCTGTCTACTTCTCCCTCTAGCAGCCTTTGGAGGCTTTGGTCAGCCTGTTCTGAAAAGGAAGGAAAGAAGTGTCAGCCTTTCAATAATTTATTCAACCAACTTCCCAGAAACAGCTACTGTGTGACCCCTGTAGGCACACGGAGAGCACAGGCTTACAGTCTAGTTAGCATGGGCAGAAGTTCCATGTGTGAAGTGAAATCATCCATGACAACAATATACATGGCATCACAAAACTGCAGGTCCCATGAATAGCAGAGGCTGTCATTCCCAGAGGTCCATGGATGGACAGTTACTGTGAGTTGGAATGCTCAGGGAGGACCCATAGATTAAGTAGCCATTGGGTAGGGCCTTGGCATATGGGTAGGAGTTGGCTTACATGGAAGTATAGAGGTGGAAATGAGAATTTGAGCTCAGGGACAGCTAGGAGAGGGTTGTGTCACATGGTGCTGAGAGAGGAGGAGAGAGGCAGGCTTTGAAGGGTCTTGGCTACCAGCAAGAAGAGTGGCATTCAGAGAGGAGCCATCAAGGTTCCTGAGAGGAGGAACCATGTGAAGAAACAGTGTTTGGGAATTGCTGTCTAACTAGCAGTGGATAGAATTGTTAATTATATAGCAAAGGAGCCGTCCACATATTTGAGGACTTACACGACTTTCTGAGTCAGACCAGCAGTATCCAGGTGAGTATTCTGCTTATGACCTCCAAAAGTAGCTCCCAAAGTGTGATGAATTGAATGTCATTAAAAAATTTTAACAAGGATGGGGTCAAGGATAGGTAACCAGGCATAACTCCAAGTCCCCCACTCCCAGACATCGGCGCGTCAAGGCCCTGATTAGACCCTTGTAACTGTAAATCAAGGACGTTTGTAGTTTCTGTGAATAAAAGCTCGCAGAGCACCAAGCTCGGGGCTGCTGCAGGAGGAGAAAGCCTGTGGCAGTCACTGGCCAGTTCAATAAATCCTCACTTGCTGTTTAAGACCTAATGGGAGTCGGTGGTCTTATTCTTGCGAATGTTGGTCCACAACAAAAGTAGAGTGACATCCTTTATTCAGCAAATGTGTGCCAGATGCTGCTACTTGACAGGTACCAGGGTTTCAGGGGACTCTGTGACTTACACAGGCCTGATCCCTGCTCTCTGATGGGAAGCCACCCTGAGCCCTGAGCCCAAGGGCCTGTGATAGTGGTTGGCATGAGGCTGAGCTAAGAGGGCACAGGAAGAAGGCCCATTCTGGGGAGTGTCTATAGGCACAAATCAAGCCCAAATTGGGCACAGCCACACTACAGTCAGACTCTGGCCACGGAGCAGTTTCTATGCTGGAGGGAGTAGATGGGGCAGGGCTTCAGAGACCAGGTTGGAAGCAGTGGGGTACTGGGGTGCCGGGGTTCTTGTCCCAGCATCAAGAAGGGTTCAGGAATCTGGAGAAGGCTGTGCGTAGGTGTTAAATAAGAGTGGTCCAGTGACTAATAAAGAGTCAGGAGATGAAATATAATTTTGAAAGGCATTTCGGGGGTCAGAGGAGCTTATCTAAAGGAGCTAAATTCTATGGTCTAAGTCTAAGGCCTTAGGTTCTCCTCCTCCCCAGGACCCCATGCTTTTTATTAACACAACTTGTCCTGAGGCGAGGCAGAGATATACACTTCAAAGGGTCAGGGTTTGGTACAGAGTCCATTGTCAGAATGGGGGAATTAGCCTACGGCTGTTCAGGTGTTTGGCCAGTAGGAGGCAATTAACATGTAGACTAAGATGCCCTTTAACTGTCCTGGCAGCCAAGAATCAATTTAATGTATCCTATTCAGGTTTGGGGAAATGCCTTCAGCCATTCCCAGAGGCAGCCCTGCTGTCATGCTGGAATTGGTGTCCGGCACCAGGGCAGAGTCAGATTGTGTCCAGGAAGTCTATCTGATGGGAGGGAGGTGAATCCTTCATTTCTGACCTCCAGGTAGTGATCTGGAAATTCTTCTAAACCTTCTTGAGCTGGAAAACTTCTGTAGCCCACACAACCCACACTGTAACCCGTTCCATACACACTACCCGCGCTCACCCTCAGGCCCAAGCTCATGCTACCTTTTCTCTCTGAACCGGCCTTCCTTCCTGGATCTTTCAGCCTGGCCCTGAGGACCATCCTACAGGCTGGTGGGGGTGGGGGAGTTAGTTTGTGTCTGGAGCAGGAATAGCAGTGTCTCTCTCTCTCTCTCTCTCTCCCTCTCTCTCTCCCTCTCTCTCTCAGAGGCTAGGTTGATATTTAAGCTTGGAATGGCTTAAAGGGAAAAGGAATAAAGAAGAAACAATGCCTTTCAAGCTGGCAGGTCCTAACCAAGACCATTTCTATAGCCAAAGAAAGTCACTGATTTGTGTGATTAGTACAACAACCAGTTGTTTTTGTTTGTTTTAGAGAGAGGAAGAGAGAGAGAGAGAGAGAGAGAGAGAGAGAGAGAGAGAGAGAGAGAGAAACATGAATTGGCTACCTCCTGTACTTGCCTGACCGGGGTTGGGGATGGGGGAAGGGAGGATCGAACTGCAATCTGATATGTACCTTGACTGGGAATCAAACCTGCCACTCCCTAGTATATGCGACGACACTCCAACCAATGAATCCACACTGGCCAGGGGAAGTTGTTTGGATTTTAAAAATCTGGTTAGTTGATAAAACAGACAAGCCAGTCGACATCTTAAGCCTTGACGCCTGTGAAGACACAGCCTGCCTTCCAGCAGGCAGTGCAGTGACTTCACAGGGCTCCGCCATGGAAACAGACACCTCCCAGAAACCTCCCAGCAGATCAATGGCTTCAAACTGAATCTGTGAGGCTGGGAGGGAGGCTGAGCTTACCTTCCGCCACCTCCTCCTCCCCCAGGCTGCCCCCCACTCCCCGCTTCACAGTGGCCTCCCTTCACCTCTGGACAGAGGCCAGCTGTTTCAGTCCTGTTGCTTTTAATATTTCGTCCTCTTTTAAGAGCTGGGGAGGCCCTTTGAACTACCTAAGTACAAACGTCAGGGTCATGTAATTCCAACCACCTGGAAAAGGACAGGGAAATGAAGTTTCATTTATGTCCCCTGTTGGAAGTAAGATACGATGTGAGCAGTGAGAATCTAATGTGGACCAGCGCCACCGGCCAAGGCAGGTGTCTCCCTTGGAGTATGTTTGCATTTTCTGGCAGCATCCTCATTTGGTGGTGCTAACTGAGCCACGGTTCCTGCCCTCAAGGACCCTGGGATCCCAGGTCAGCAGCAGTGACAGAGATGCAGGAAGGGGGACAACAGCAAGATCCAGATGTGTGAGTTGTAGTCAACGTGGTGCTGATGGAGATACCCAGTTCTCATGCATTTTGGCCCCAACATGTTGGTTGCGTGCTGGCTAGAAACACAATGCTCAGCTCAGGGGACACTGAAGCTGAGGGCTGGGAGCCTTGCAGGAGGCAGAGGCCTGCTGAGGACTGGCCAGGCCCCTCTGCCACCTCCCTAGGCCACATTGAAGCCCCAAGGTCCCTTCCTACCCTAGGAAGTAGGACCTTGGCCTCAGGCTAGCAAAACTGTCTTCAATACCAAGTGTCCCTTTTTCCCCATGGATAATTGAAAGGGGACTGATGTCAGTAGAAGGTAAAATTCACTCTATATATATATGAAAAATGAGGAGCAGCAAAGCTAGGAATCCACGAGCATTTCCTATCAAAATTCTCACAATTATGGCATTATAGAGGTAGAAGACATTTTTAAAAATGATCTGATCCAAGACCCTCATTTCACAGATAAAAAACCTAAGACCAGAGAAATAAAAAAACATAGGACCAAAGTGGGACTTGTCCATGGCCCCACAGCTAGAATGTTACAGAGCCAGAATTCAAACCTAGTTCCAATTTCCAGTTTAATTCTCTTACCCCTACACTAAGCTGTAGTAAATATGTAAATAAAAAACCCACTGGAAATTTGCCTTTAATCTGAACAAGAATATGGTGATTAGAATAACCTATGAGTGTATATGTAGCAGTCATAATGTAAGCAGTCACTAAATCAATATTTATTGGCAGCATTCTGTGCCAGGCACCAGGCTGTCTGTGCCAAGGCCTGGGATCTGTGCTGTTTACTTCCCACATTCGGAGGGCTGCCTGGGGTGCAGCTGTGATGGATCTGGAGACACCGCTGGAATACGTTTACCTGGAGTCCTGCAAGCTCTCTGCTTCCAGTTCCTCGTCTGCACAGTAGGTGTAACCATTTATCTCATGAGCCGTTATGATTGGAAACGTGGGCAGTCAGAGGGCCTGTCTTGATGAAAGTGTCACACCAAGTAGACAATAAGATGTTCTTCTTCAGGGATCAGATTAAAAAAGGGATCAAGATAAAAACTCCTAAAGATGTGAAGTTAGACGTGATTAAGAATAAATCCCTTAATTTTGAGTAAAGTAGCCTAATATCCTTGTCCAAGATGCTTATGGAATCTATGTTTTTTATAGATCAAAACATTTTTTCATTAATTTACTGAAGACAAAAATTTTAAAGGGACTGTATTAGACATCTAGGGCTGCCATAACAAAACACCCCAGATTGGGGGCTCAAACAAAGACGTCATTCCCCCAGTTCTGAAGGCTGGAAGCCTAACATCAGCATGGCAGTGGGCGTGGCTTCTCCTGAGGCCTCTGCTTGCCTCTTGGACAGCTGTCTTCTCCCCGTGTCACCCCGTGCCTTTCCTCAGCGTGTGCCTGGGTACACATTTCTTTTTCTAATAAGGACACCAGTCAGATTGGATTCTGACCCACCCATAGAACGCATCCTTACTCCATTACCTCTCTAAAGAACTTATCTCTACACACAGTCATTTTCTGAAGTATTTAGATTTTGCAAGGGACACAATTCAGCTGGTAACAGCGACCAAAGTGAATAGGTGAAAGGTCACAACCCCAACCACTGGAACCATGTTGAACACCTTCCCAGGGAAGCTAGTCCTGGGAGGGACCAGTGACCCAGCCTCAGCATTAAGGGCTGGATTCTTCTTGTTTGAGATGATTTTGTTGTTGTTAATTGTGAAAACAGTTATGCATCTGCGGCACTGAGCCAAAGAAAGGAAATATGACAGGAAGGATGAGACAAGCCGAAAGGTTGGTGGCAGAGGAGATCAGCAGGGCCCCTCGGGCATGAGGAGGGGAGCCTCGCCTTCAGTGAGGGAAGGCATCGAGAGAGCACATAGATGACTGTGATGGGGAGGGCAGGCTCACCAGAGCCCTGGCATGGAAGGCACAGAGCAGGGAGCACATGCGCCCAGCATCCTGAGCTGAAGGCACCCTTCCCATGGGGTGCCTGGAACCCTGTGCTCAGGGAACAATGTGAAGGAAACTTTCCATGGCAGAGTGGGGAGGACTGATGTCACTGACTGCAGCCCAGGTGTTGGGAGGACATGGAGGAACGGTGTGGAGATACTGGGAAGCTAAGGATCCAATGAGAGAACACCAGCCTCCACATTTTAAGTGCCTACTGTGTGCCATGCTTTGTGCTAGGAGCTTTATATTCCACATCTGTGGGGAAGGAGGATTATCCCAACTCAAGCTCAGTACACTGAAAAACAGAGAAGTTAAGTAAAAAGGTAAGGATAATGTATGTGAAAATGCTTTGCAAATTCACAGAGCACTGTATAAATGTGAGGTGTTCCTTTTCCTTCTAACTGGCTTTCACAAAACAACCTCCAATGCAGCAAACTACGCACCAGTGCACATGTTTGAGTTGACTGCCCAGTAAACAATACGAAGAAAAACTAGAAAGTTCTTCCCTGTGCCATTAAAATCTACTCTAGTTCCATTCTTTGTACAAAGATAAGTTTATGACATACTGATGTGACTTCAGTAGATGCTCAGTGGGTTTTTCTGGGTTCTGTCCAGAGGCTGTTCTCTCCACCCCTCCCCGTCCAGGCTTGAAGTGGGAGGTGCCTGTCCCAGTTCACCAGACACCTGGTGGCAAAGGACAGAGAACCTCTCCTTGCACCTGCTTGGGTTGTGGTAAGTTACGTGATCTCTAGAGGACAGCAAGGCTTTTCCTGGGACTGGGGGAGCCCTGCCCCAGCTTCGCTTTCTGAGCCGCCTGGAGTCTTTACTCTTTTGACAAGTCCAGTGCTGAGGGGGGACAACTCAAGTGGAAAGTGACCCTGTTCATCCAGGTTAGACCATATACTGAAAGACAGAAATAACAAGGAGAACACAATCACCAAGTAAATAGCATGATACTTTCCACCAAGAAACTTCAAATAGAAGGAGCATGAAGGGTCCAAATTCACAGAATATGGTTTCTCCAGTGGGGAAGCACCTTGAGGTGCTGGCTGGGCAGACACGCCCAGCCCAGCCCCCAGCCCACCTGCCTTCATTTTAGACAGGGAGGTGAGAGAGGCTCCTGGTGTGTTTGCCTCACCATTGGCCAGCTCTTGAGGAGCAACTGTGACGGTCATCCCCAGAGGGTCACCTTGCAGAATGTCAGCCTGCCTTCCAGGATCCCAAAGAGCAGTGGTCAGCCTTTCCTGGCCCAAGACTGGCCTCTGTGGCTCAGTCATGGGCAGGTGTATTTCTCCTAGGGGAGATCTCTAAAATTCCTACTTGACTCTATGATTGTATATTTTGGAGGTGTGTGAATGAGAAGTCATCAATAACTAATACAAGTTTAATTTTGTGTAGAAATGTCATGAAGCTTTCATGATTTGAATAAAGAGTTTTATTAATGAATTTATTATTATTTCTTAATCCTCACCTGAGGACATGCTTATTTATTTTAGAGAGAGGGGAAGAGAGAGAGAAAGAGAAGAGAGGATGGGGGAGAGAGGGAGAGAGAGAAAGAGACAGAGAGAGAGAGAGAGAGAGAGAGAGAGAGAGAATCAATGTAAGAGGGAAACATTGATTGGTTGCTTCCCAATGCACCCTGTCTCAGGACCGAATCCATAACCTAGGTATGTGCCCTGACTGGGAACCAAACCTGCAACCTTTCAGTGCATGGGAGGATGCTCCAACCAACTGAGCCACTCAGCCAAGGCTGAATGAAGAGTTTTAAATGAGTGTTTAGCAAATTGGCTTTTAGTACCCTCTGAGAGTGAGATGTGGCTCGGAGAGAACCCAGTGACTGATTAGCTTTTACTGACTAGCTGGTTGTGTCAGGAAATAAATTAGCTGCATTCATTCAGTGCTCAGCAAGTTATTACCCGACATAATATACAGTAATGAACAAAGCTGATCCCCTGTGGAATTGTATCCTAGTGAGGGGAGACAAATAAACAAATGCATGAATGTAATCAAATGGCCAAATCAGCACAGCTTAAGTCAGCCAGGGATTCACAATGAGAAGTTTAGAGGCTGACAGGTGCTGCTGTTGGTTCCTGGTTTAAGGACATCGGGGCTGAGGCCTCCGCACTTCTCTGGGCCCTTCCCTCATGGTGGCTGGAGGGGCTTCAGCTCCAGTAATCAAGTTCCTTTTGTAGGAAGAAAGAAGGAGGACGTTAATAGGACATACCTCCAGCTAGTCCACCTCTCTTATGAGAATCTTTTGCAGAAATGCGACCTGACAACCCTGTTTATGTCTCATTGGCCAGTTTTTGTGACTTGACCCCTCCTCCCCTTTGCAAGGGAGATTAGGACACTTAGTTCTTCAGCTAAGTACACCCCCCCCCATACAGTCAGAGAATATTGAGTATTGTACATGCAACGATCAGCCTCTGTCTCTCAGATACATAATATTACCAGTTGTAGGACATATTTCTGAGGAAACTTTTTTCATTCTCCTCTTGGGTCTTTAGCTGCAAAAAGTTAGTAAAGTATTTGATTAATACTTGCTGGGGTCCAACCCCAGCAGGTCCAGGGGTCCCCAAAGGTGTGGACGGAGTCGGCGAAGACTATCCACCCTCTTCCTACGGTGGAGTCCTATCCATCCCAAGAGTGGGGCTTACCTAGGGGTCCCTGTTCGGGCGCCAGATGCCGGGGTCCAACCCCAGCAGGTCCAGGGGTTCCCAAAGGCGTAGACGGAGTCGGCGAAGAAGGAATGACACGGAGACAGCGTTCAGTTGATCAGCAGCCTAGCCAGGATCTCTAGCCAGGATCTCCAGCCAAGTTCTGGTCTGGATCTCCAGCGAAGTTCTGGTTAGGATCTCCAGCCAGGTTCTGGTCTGGATATCCAGAGAGGTTCTGCTCTGGATCTCCAGCCAGGTTCTGTGTCCATGTTCCCTCGCTAGGTTCTCCAGCCAGGTTCTCTCCAGGTTCTCCAGCCAGGTTCAGTAGCCAGGTTCTAGTCAGGTTCTCTTGCCAATTTCTGTAGTCAGGTTCAGTCCAGGATCTTTTGCCATGTTCTCTCGCTAGGTTCTGTCTCTAGGTTCTGAGGCCAGTTTCTGTTCAGGATCTTTTGCCATGTTCTCTCCAGCGAAGTTCTTCTGTCTCTAGAGAATGTTCTGTGTAGGTTCTGTGCCTAGGTTCTATCTCTCTTGGTTCTGTCTTATAAGTTCTGTGTCTTGCTGTCTTGTTACATCTGTATTTATACCAGTTGATTCAATCCTATCAATCTCTATTCCAAAGGTTAGGGCGTTTCTTATCTCCATTCCAGGGAGTAAAGATTATGTAGCTTAAGCATGATTGTTTGTAGTTAAAGTGATTAATTACCCGCCTGGCACTTAGTTGAGGGGTTTTATTCCCTCCCTAACTTCAGGGGAAAATCCCTACCTGGGGAAACAACCTTTCTCAGAGAGGAGTCCTTGGTTAAAACACATAGTGCCAAGAAGGTGAGCAAACATATTAAGAACAGTATGCCATATATGCCAGGTCCTTTGAAACAGCAAGGATGGACTGGCTCCTGGCAAATACTGACTGATTTACAGCTCTCTTTCTAGAAAAAAATACTCAAACATTTGATATCTGAAAAGCTTTTCCTTAGACTAACCTCCTAGCTCTCTAAGCCAATAAGAAAAACGATTGCTCAAAAGAAATATAGAGTTAAGTGGATGACTACCGTCCCTTGTCTTGCTCAACCAATTTTAAAAATGGGAACGGGAATATTTTCCTTTTATGGTGAAATAGCATGCTGCCAGAAGAAGCTTAATTACAGAATGATAAAATTAGACGGTTAGAATTAGATCGTCAGATGAATTATAATTGGTCTGAGGCGATGGCTATAGAGTGTCAAGTAAAAAGCCTGCAAACAGCACCTGGTCCTGGAATAATGGAACCTCTAAAATGGTGACATGGCGCCCTGACCAGTTTGGCTCAGTAGACAGAGCGTCGGCCTGCGGACTGAGGGGTCCCAGGTTTGATTCTGGTCAAAGGCACATACCTTGATTACGGGCACATCCCCAGTGGGGGTGTGCAGGAGGCAGCTGATCAATGTTTCTAACTCTCTATCCCTCCCCCTTCCTCTCAGTAAAAAAATCAATAAAATGAAAAATAAATAAATAAATAAATAAACAAACAAACAAACAAACAAATAAATACATAAATAAATAAAATGGTGACCTGGAATTTCAATCTGTAGCTCAGCCATCAGTTCTCGATTTCAGTGCCCCGAGCAATCTAACCAGTAGCTGACTATAATGAAATGGCATTTTATCCTACAGAAATTGCAGGGTAAATAAACCCAAACCTATATTCTATACCTCTGCAAAAGGACTTTCATGCCTGAAAATTCTGAATGGAGAGTGGAGGGGAGGGATGAGGCCAGGGAACGGTGACTGCTGTAACCCACGACATCTGAACACTGCCTCCCTACAGATAACACAGAGCCCATGTGACTGTCACCTGCCTGTCATCTTCCACAGCCTCTCTCCAGGGTAATTGCTTTGTTTCAGTCCCATGATCACATTGACGAGCATACTAAACCTGGGAGACTGAGATCCCAAAGAATCTTTATAAATAAACCTGTAACACTGTTGTGGGCGCCCAAGGCCAGGCAGTCTTAGGGGCTAATCAAGAATCTGCCTGGGAGATGAGTTGCATAGTGTGTGTGTGTGTGTGTGTGTGTGTGTGTGTGTGTGTGTGTGCTGGGGAGGAAGGCAGGAATTTTTGTCATCTGTTGTAGTATATTAGAGAACTAAGGATTTGGACTGGAATTGTGACAAATGTCCACTGCTAGTTTCTGAGGTTCATTCTAGCCCGAAGAACAATAGGGGTTTAAAGCTGAAGGAGTCTCAGCTAGTCCAACCCTTTCATTCTGCACACATGGAAATAGATACCCATCTACTCCACCCATAGAGGGCATCACCTAAGAGATAACCACAGCCTGGGAAAGGTCGAAGTGCCTCCCCTGCTCTGGGGGCGAGTGCCCCTGGCCTCCAGGCCTTGGTCCACAGGATTTAAGGGACAGGGAATCAACAGCAAATGTAAAGCTGGGAAAACAAATGAACACATCAACAAGAACAATAAAATTCTGTTAGCCTCTGACTTGTGAAATACTCTCAGAAGAGGTGGCATTTGAATGGAGACGGGAAGAATTACGATTCCAGTCAGTGAATAAGGGGTGGTCGGTGCTCTAGGCCAATACTGCAAAGCACGAGGACATTTAGAAAGAGCTGGTGTCGGGGAGGTTGTAGCGGGGTGGGTGGAGGGGCCTTGCAGCGGCAGGGCGCCAGTGGTCACGTGAGGCCAAATCAATACACACTTGTTGACCATCCTGCGTATTCACGTTGTTGAGATTCAGAGATTTTTGGAAAAGATTCAGTCTTTAATTTCCTCCTTTTTGGTTTTTTATTTACTACTTCACGAATCCACTCATTCCACAAACCTGTATAGATCACATTGGCCATAGATATCCATAGTAATAGATGGTGCACATTTCTGGAGCGCTCAGCATAAGTCAAGCACTGTGCTGAGTGCTTTTATGTATCACTAAACCTCAGGATGCAGGTACCATTAGGAGCACCACTGTACAGATGAGGAAACAACCCCAAACAGTTAGGTGTCTTGCCCAAAGGCACACAGTAGAGAAGTGATGAAACCAGAATACAAACCAGAAAATATGATCTTCTCTCCTTCCTCTCTACTACCTGGGGCCAGAAGTCTCCACATTCTTCCTGATTCCTCTCCTCTGGCCCCTCACCTCTTCTCTCCTTTAGGAAATATATTTTTAAATCACCAAAACGATCCTGTCACATAATGTGAAAGAGTCACTCATAAAAAGGAAAGGGAATTACCAGTAAAGTGTCACATAGAAAGCCTTGCACATTCAGAGAAAAATGCCCTGGTGTGGAAGGAGTGATAACTGAACGCAGTCACAGAGTGCTGCAGTCACGGAGGTCCCTGCTTTCTTTATTGTGTATCACCATGTAGTCCTCTCTACCCTCTGGGGGTGTATTCCACGAGATGTGAAGTGACTTGTCTACCGTCACAGGAGTGTCAGCCCAGCGTGTCCCTGCCCAGTCCCAAGGCCTGCTCAGAACCATCCTGTTCATATCAGGACCATGGACAAAGCCTCCTGCAGAGAAAATCAAAGACTTCACCTCCAGATGCTGGTGGCATTTAGTCCCAGAACAGGCAAAAAATCCTATCTTATAAAAGAGAAAAATGGTAATTGGCGTACGACGATACCCTTTTCATTGGCTAATCAGGGCTATATGCAAATTAACTGCCAACTATGATTGGCAGTTAACTGCCAACTATGATTGGCAGTTAACTGCCAACTAAGATTGGCAGTTAACTGCCAACAAGATGGCGGTTAATTTGCATATGTAGGCACAATGCAGGGGGGCCAAAGGGAAAGCAGGAAGAAGCCCCCTGCCACTGACAGTGATCAGAAACCCAGGGGGGAGCTAAGAGCTGGGGGGCAGGGCAAAGGTGCCTTTGCCCTGCCCCCCAGCCATGATCGAAGAATCGGGTGCCTTTGCCGCCCTGGCCAGTGATAGCAGGAAGTAGGGGTGTAGCCAGCGATGGGAGCTGGGCACGGTCGAAGCTGGCAGTCCCGGGAGCTAGGGGTCCCTTGCCTGGGCCTAAAGCGGAGCCCACGATCGCAGGGCCGCTGCAGCTGCGGGTCCCCGCTGCCTGAGCCGGACACCTCAGCCAGAGGCGTGAGGCCTGGGCAAGGGGCGGAGCCTGCAACCGCGGGGAGCTGGGGGTCCCCTGCCCAGGCCTGACACCTCTGCCGGAGGCCTCAGGCCTGGTCAAGGGGCCGATCCGGTGATTGGTGATCGGAGGGTGATGAGGGTCAACTCCTCTGGCCAAGGCATCAGGCCTGGGTGGGGGGCTGAGCCGGGTATTGGAGGGATATGATGGTCCCCTTGCCCAGGCCTGAAGCCTGGGTCAGAGGCGTCAGGCTTGGGCGGGGGGTGGAGCAAGCGATCAGAGGGAGATGGGGGTCCCCTGCCCAGGCATGTTTCCTGGGCCAGAGGCCTCAGGCTTGGGCGGGGGCCAGAGCCAGTGATCAGGGGGAGATGGGAGTCCCCTGTCCAAGCCTGACACCTCTGGCGGAGGCGTCAGGCCTGGGCAAGGGGCCAATCAGGCGATCGGAGGGTGATGGGGGTCAACGCCTGAGGGTTCCCAGTATGTGAGAGGGGGCAGGCTGGGCTGAGGGACACTCCCCTCCCCACACACACCCAGTGCACGAATTTCGTGCACCGGGCCCCTAGTAAAAAATAAAAAAATCAATCCCTGCTGCTCACTTTGCCAGACTGCTTTGCATTTTAGGCCTTAAGGAAAAACTGATTTCTTTATTTCATTATTGAGTTCTGAGAAATGATGAAATACAAATTTTCTGTATTTCTTAGAAATTAAAAAAAAAATCAATGGCTTGTTCCATGATTTCCTTCTTCTATAACTACATAAAAACTCTCAGTGTTTTTAATAATTTTTATCAGTGCCTCCCTGTAGACTTGAGCCTCACTAATCAGCTGCTGGTGTCCTGTGACTAAAACAGAGCTTTAAACCCATCGTGGTTTAGAGTCCAGAAATGCCTTTCTGCTCCCTCTCCAGGCAGGGCTTGTCTGCAGGCCTTGCCTCCCATCAACCACCCTCTGGTGGTCAGAGAAGCTTCTCTGGTCCCCCCCCCCCCCCCCCCCCCGGTGAAAACACACAGCAGGCAGGCCAGAAAGACAGAATCTATTTTGGGAGGAACTGAAGGAGTGACTGAATGATGGAGGCTGTTCCCAGGGTAGAGGGCGGCCTGCCAGAAATGGGAGACAGAAAATATTCCTCAAACAGATTCTATCTCACAGACATAATTCTCTATATATCATCTCGCTTTGTCTTCCACCTGAAAAGGTGAACATACGCGATTTTGTCAATGGGCACAGTTGCCAGGTAAACACAGACTCAGCTGCAAAGACCTGATGACATGTGAACACAGGAGCTGCTCTCCATGACTTTTCTTTGAGCAATGAAGACAAATGACAAAGGGCAACGGCCACCAGCTTATTTCCCCACGCCCCCTGCTCTGCGGATGGGTTGTCATAATTAGAGGAGCAGACCTCATCTCCGGTCTTTCTCTGAAATCCATGACCCAGCACCAACTGGGAGCTGCATCATAAAGCACATGATGCTTAAGGGGAAGAATTTGGCAATTAAAAGCAGGGCAGTCCAAAGCAGTGTAATAAGTTACCCATCTGGAGGGAACTGAGAGCAACATGCTTAAAGGAGAAAAGCAGGCCGCTGAAGATTGGATTCCGTTCAAAGCCAGATGACATCTTTTTGTTGGAAAAGGACAGAGCTATTTAAAACGGAGAAAAATGTGCTTCAACCTGAAGTCTATCATAGCCTGGGGCTAGTAGCCTCACTCAGATTTGCCCTGCCTTGTTGGGAAAAGTGTGCTTGAACCACTGGTTACCAAAGGAACTCCAGTCAACCCATCAGCCACACAGAGATGACCAGCCCATGAGGCAAAACACCTTTCTCTACCTTACGCTCAGGTCACCTTGTTCAGAGCAAGTCTCAGATGGGTTTCTGGGGGGCCCTTGGGCTCCCTCCTTCACTTAAACCCTTAGCCACTTAGCCTGCTGCTGGACAACCCCTGCCTGGCCCCTCGCAGGGCCCTGGCCCATCCTGGGGGGCTGGAGGGAATGTCCCCAGTTCTGGAGGAGCCTATGCTCAGTCCTTCTAGATTCTTCAGCAGCACAGACCCTCTTGATAGTGAGAAAGCCTTTCTCTTGCGTTTGTGCATTTCCCCCTGGGGTCTGCATGCCCGGGAGCATAATGCTGTGTGCTGGACAACCAACCCACAAGGTGAACACCACGCATCATGTGCTTCGAGGCTGGATGGGGCAGGATGGCAGGTTTTTGTTAAGCTTTTCTATGTGGATGAATGCAAAATTAGTGTACATTTTAAAGATTAAAATGAATGGTTCTAAAGAATATATTATAGTCTTAACCTGAGACCCCCAGGAGATATGTCCAACCAGGTGATGGGAGGGCAGCAGGTTCATGGGAAGCAGGGGTGCTGGTGTGGGAGGAAGACCTTCCACAGAAGGGCTGTGGGCAGGGGCAGCACATGGGCCAACAGGTTGCTCCCAGTGGCCCACAGGGCACTCAGGCCTGCTGAGACTGCAGCAAAGGCGAGGCCAAGGTTCTGGCCAAGTGGTCACAGCTGACAGGGACCCCAGGCACCATCAGAACAATCACCAGCACAGGGAGCGACGGCTCAGGAGCCGCACAGGGCCTGGTGCTCGGGCAGAAGGGCTTTGTGGTGAGATGCTTGTGCAAGAGAGGCTAAGTATAGGCTTCTTCAACCCGACTGCAGACAAGACTCACCAGAGAGCCTGCCAGTCCAGACCCCCGGGCCCATGGCAGACATGCCAGACCACACGCTGCGCAAGGAGACCCAGAAATCTGTTTCTGAAAAGCTGTCCTGAGGAATTGGATGTGGCATGGCTCCTGTCTCCAGACATGGAGTGAGGTGGTAACAGAGAGAGGAAAACCGCTTAGCGCTCCTGGGCAGGATGCGTTTCCAAGGCTGGGACTCTGCCGTCTGCAGCAACCTCGGAGCGCTGGGTGCTGTTTTCTGGGCCGAGGGATCTTAATCGACAAACATTACAATCGCAGTAATAGCCTCGCTCTTGATCTGTACCTGGATACCAGAAATTCATTTCTGAAATTCATTTTTTAGAGGTCTCCCAAGTGCACACTGCCTGCACAGACAGATTTATTTCAGAGAACAGCACATGTGTAGACAAAGCACTGTCTCACCTCGGTGCTGGGGCTGCACGCCTCAGGGCTGTCACTGCTACGTCCTTCGGAAGCGCTTGAGGCAACCCAGGGGACAGATGGATGGCTGGGGTATGGAAAGCTTCAGCTCCTGCCCAAGCCCCTCCAAGCCCAGACCCCCTCAACACTCCCCTCACCCCCATCTTCTTCCAGAGCTTTTCTCCAGCAAACCATTTCCAATTTAATTTCATTTCCTCAGCAACTCCTGATGGATATTATATATTACCAGAGGCCCAGTGCATGAAATTTATGCACTCAGGAGGAGGGGAGAAGTGTGGTCCCTCAGCCCGGCCTGTGACCTCTTGCAGTCTGGGAGCCCTGGGGAGTGGGCCTAAGCTGGCAGTCAGACATCCTTAGTGCTGCTGCAGAGGCGGGAGAGGCTCCTGCCATCGCCTCTGCACTCACCAGCTGTGAGCCTGGCTTCTGGCTGAGCGGTGTTCCCCCTGTGGGAGCGCACTGACCACCAGGGTGCAGCTTCTGCATTGAACATCTGTCCCCTGGTGGTTAGTCATAGCGAGTGGTTGAGCGGCCTTAGCATATCACTAGCATAGCATTAGCATATTACGCTTTGATTGGCTGAATGGACTAACATATTAGGCTTTATTATATAGGATTATGCTTAAACAAAAACAAGTTGCTCTCTCCAGGGTTGGCAATTCAACAGAATTTTTAAAAAATTGATTTTAGAGAGAAAGGAAGGGAAAGAGAGAGAGAAAGGTTGCCTCCCTTTATGCACCAGATCAGAGATCAAACCTGAAACTTTTTGGTGTATGGGATGGTGCTCCAACCAACTAAGCCACCTGGCCTAGAATTTTTTTTAAAAAAAAAAACAAAAATGGAGAAAGTTATGCTCTTTTCATATTTCTGAAACACAATCATTCTTTCCCGGGGCCCACGGGGGAACTCCACCCTCCTCAGGTGGACTCTGCTTTGTTATTAGGTGGGTGGCAGTCAGTCATCAGAAAGACCAGGTTATGCAGTGCCTGTTGCTCCAGCCTAGCCTGTTCACTTGTCAATTACTTGATGAATTCTTATTCTGGGAGACAAGCCAACTATGTCCCTGTAGAAGAAGTTCAACCCAGGAAAAGCAGCAACAAAAAAGTAAACAATGTTAGATGGACAAGGATGACATGCTGGAGGAAGTTTCCTCATCAACATGAATTTACTAAACATTTATGGTGGGTAGAATGTCCCCTATGTGTACAGACAAAAGCATCACTCTGTCCTTAAAAGAAATGATACCATAGTTTCAGTGGCAAATTCTAGGCATTTTCCAGAATGTGCTCCATGAAGCACTAGCTCTAGGAAGTGCTCCAAAAACAAACAAACAAACAAACAAACAAAACCTTCTCTGTTCAATTAAATTAGATAAACACTGCCTGTTTGATACCTCCCCTAGGACACTCATGGTGCACTCTAACCTCTGAGTTATCTAGAAGTGTGTAGTTTAATTTCTGGATATTAAGAGTTTCCTTAGACATCATATTGTTACTGATTCCAACTTAAACAGAGAATAAATACACTTTTTGTGATTTATTTATTTTTATTTTAAATCTTTATTGTTGAGAGTATTACAGAAGCCCCCCACCCTTTTTTCCTTTATTGCCCCTTCCACCAGGTTCCCTCCCTACCCTTGGCCTTCACCACCCTATTGTCCATGTCCATAGATAATGCATATATGCATATAAGTTCTTTGGTTGATCTCTTTCCATCCATCCCCCCACCTCTTCCCTCTGATATTTGTTAATCTGTTCCATGTTTCCATATGCTGTGGTTCTATTTTTTAAAATATATTTTTATTGATTTCAGAGAGGAAGAGAGAGGGAGAGAGATAGAAACATCAATGATGAATTATTGATCAGCTGCCTCCTACATGCCCCCTACTGAGGATCGAGCCCACAACCGAGGCATGTGTCCTGACCGGAAATTAAAGACCTTTATTATATTATTGTGCCCTGATTGTGCCTGGGGTCCAAGGTGAGACAGTGCTTTGTCTACACATGTGCTGTTCTCTGAAATTAAATGACCTCCTGTTTCATAGGTTGATGCTCAATCACTGAGCCATGCCAGTTAGGCCCCTCTGGTTCTATTTTATTCATCAGCTTATTTTGTTAATTAGATTCCTTGTTTGTTTATTTTGATTTTTAGATTCAATATGTTGATAGATATGTATTCATTGTCATTTTATTGTTCATGCTAGAGGCCCAGTACACAAAATTTGTACACTGGTAGGGTTCCTAGCGGCTGCCGGTTGCCGGCTGGATACTCCCTCCCTTCCCCCGGCCGCCTGCCAGCACTGCTGGCTGGGGCCTTCTCCCTTCCCCTGGCCAGCCTGCCCCCTAATCGAACTCCTGGAAGAACTCTGGTCGAGGGGACAATTTGCATACTATGTTTTTATTATTTAGCATTTTTGTCCCTCCTCCTTCCCCTCCTCCTCCTCCTCCTCCTCCTCCTCCTCCTCCTCCTCCTCCTCCTCTTCCTCCTCTTTCTCTTTCTTCTTCTTCCTCTTACTAACTGCTTTTAAGATTCTCTATTTGTCTTCAACTTTTGGAATTTTAATGATGATGTGTCTTTGTGTCTTGGTGTGGACCTCTTTGGGTTACTCTTGTTTGGGGGCTCCTTACACTTCCTGAACTTGTAAATCTATTTCTTTCACCAGTTAGGGAAGTTTTCTGTCATTATTTCTTCAAATAGGTTTTCAATATCTTGCTCCCTCTCTTCTCTTTCTGGCACCCTCCCCCCACCCCCCCCCCTCCCGCCCATAATGTGAATGTTGGTATACTTGAAGTTGTCCCAGAGACTCCTTACACTATCTTCATATTTTTGGATTCTTTTTTCTTTTTGCTCTTCTGATTGAGTGTTTTCTGCTTCCTCATATTCTAAATCGTTGATTTGCTTCTTGGAATACTCTACTCTACTGTTGAATTCCTCTAAATTATTTTTTATTTCAGTTAGTATATGTTTAATTTCTGACTGGTCCTTTTTCATGTCTTTGAAATTCTCACTAATATCCTTGAAAGTCTCACTAAATCCCTTGAAGCTCTCATTAATATCCTTGAACATCTTTATAACTATTGTTTTGAACTCTGTATTTAGTACTTTGTTTGCTTCTTTTTCATTTAGTTTTTTTCTGGATTTTTTTCTGTTCTTTCATTTGTGACATGTTTCTTTGTCTCTGAATTTTGGCTGCTTCCCTGTGTTTGTTTCTATGTATTAGGAAGAGCTTCTATGTCTCCTGGAATTGGTAGAGTGGCCTTGTGTAGTAGGTATCCTGTAGTAGGTGTCCTGTAGGAATTGGTAGAGTAGACTTCCCAGTCACCTGATCTGGGCACTCTTGGTGTGCCCCGTGTGGTCTGTGTGCAGTCTTATAGTTGAGTCTTGATTGTTGTTGGCATCACTGTGAGGTCCAGCTGCGACTATAGTGGAAGAGTTGCTATTCAGGAGACACCCTTATGGAGCAGGGCTTTGGTGTTCACTGAGTCTGCCCCTTGAGTGTGTTGCTCATAAGTGTGTAGAGTTGTAATCTGGTATAATCTGAAACTGTCAACAGGTGCACTGGCTCTGGGACCTCCCGCGAGGTGCAGTCAGCCACTGCCTGGGGCTACTGGGCAGCAGCTACAGAGTCATCTGCAAATGGCTGTTACTTGTATTGGGCTTGGAAGTGCCCAGGCAAGGCCAAGCTGTGAAGCAAGG